>NW_013952477.1:1604898-1634364 GCF_001266775.1 Austrofundulus limnaeus
GTACGAACCCTTTGTACGAACAAAAGTAAGAGAAATTTAGGAGAAGAATACGAACATGTTCTTGCATGAGGCCCAATGTTTCAGCTTTGTAGTTATGCCTTTTGAACATGACTTTATGTCACAGTGACAAATCTTAAATCAAATCTTGCACGATATATTGTTTGAGAATCATGTGCAGTAGTCACACTGTAGGTTCTGTGATGAAGGAGGCAAATTAAATCAACATGTTATCGAGGAACTGAACCACTAAACCATAAATCAATGCTCTAAACAGTCGCGTGTTGCAACTTTCATTTTGACGGGTTGCTTTCGCCAGCAGAAGTGGGCAGCTTTGTGTCAAAAATGCTAAAACTTAAAAAACAAATGCTAAATGTTTTATTTTGTTGTGAAACTTCCGGGACAATTGTGGCTACAAGTTTTGGAAAAGTGTTGAGGATCTTTGTGAGGATCTTGGAGAAACAATGATAATGAGCAAATTTGCTGTGAACTGGAGGAAAATAGGTAAAATACGGTTAGCATGAATGCTAATATTAAGATCGTGGTAAAAAAGCAATTCACATTTGTACTTGATAGAAGGTTTTTCCTCAGGTCCCAGCACAATAAAAGCAAGCTCAAACACAGACAAAAACTTGCACAAAAGAGGCAGGATCGGTGCAAATTCATCAACAACAAAATGGCAGCATAACTTAAAGTGTTATTCAAGTCATCTGTTGAAAATTCTTGTATTTTTTCATATCTCAATATAAATCGCAGTGAGAGTTAGTAAATAAATCTATTTCCAATATCATGCAGCCCTAATTATAACATTGTCACTTTGTAGAAACTCATATTTACTGACACAGTAGTTATTATTTATTTCCCCTCTTTGACATTTTTACACAACTGGTTTTACGTGCAGTAACAGTAATACATCCTGAAACAACAACATGCAACAAATAAAAGACTTCAGTGGCAGGATTTTGTTAGACAGATGAATGACTCCAGGGTTCCCCCCAGAAAAGAGTCTAAGCCCGGTGGTAGGTGGCGCCAGGCTTGCTGCCCGCCCACCAGTGATTCATTAAAAAAATGATGCTGCTTTAAAAGCCATTCTTATAAACAAATTAAATTAACACAAATTATTAAGTGTAAACAAAGCACCAACCCACGTCTCACATCAAAGCCACTAAATAAAAGAAAACTAAAAAAATAAATAAATAAATAAGAGAGATGCTCTACTGTATTGAGGTTTGATCTTTTAGTTTTTGTGGCACAGGCTGCATGTTGGATCGCTGCAAATGATGTTATTATGTAAATAAACCAAGTATTACAAAGATCTGTTACCTTTGAAATAGTTTATTTTGCTGCATTTAATCATGAATACAACATACAGAACCCTATAAAAAGTAGTCATAATTCAACAATATCAAAAACAAAAACTACACATTATGCCTCCTATTMGACACAAATATTATTTTGACATCTCTGACTTGCCAAATTTTTAAACCAATTTTATTTTCACTTTCATAGTTCTATCTTCAACTGCTTGTAGTTTTAACTGTCTTGAGTGTGCGTAGAAATGTTTTATACCAGCTTGTAGCCAACGTTCTGACGTTTCTGTAGATACCAAACATGTCTATGTCTAATTAAGAGAACTTACAGTAATTAAAGTAGAAAACCGGGGGTTAAGAGATGACTGAACCAATTGGCGGGCCGAACCTTGGTCACTCGTGGGCCGGATTTGGCCCGAGGGCTGCCAGTTGAATAGCCCTGCCATAAACCTTCATAATCGTCAGAGGCGGACCCGAGCCGCGCAGACCCACTTGTGAAATACAGAATATGATGACGACATCCGTGAGCGACCACAAGACCACAAGATTATTCACCAAGCACATTTATTAACAAGAGAGTATTATAAATGACACGAAACAGCAACTTGTAGGCTAAAAGTTAGTTTCGTTGTTTTATATATATATTTTAATATTTAACTGCCAAAGTGAACTAATTCAGTTGTTTTGTTTGATACGAGGCAGCAGGTGTCTGTCCCATAATAAATAAGTTGCGGTCCAGTTCAGCTCAGTGGAGTTCTGCTCCATGCCTCTCTGCGCTGCGGGTTCATTATGAACATGTTTACGTGAGCGGGACCTGCCCGCCTTCACCTGTGGTCTTATGAATGACCAGGGGAGGCTTAAAGCCGGACTGGTCTGTGCGGAAATTGCATTTTATTTATGAAAGAGGCTACCGTCACCGTGTATAAAAATGACGTAATTTAAAACAATCAAGCAGCGCTTAGCCTAGCGGCAGGGACGGCAAAGCATGGCGGCCCGCCAGGCCTACATTACACTGGGGGAAACACTGGACTCTGACATGTTTTATTGGACTAGCGTGAGATGAAAGTCAAAAACAGGCCACCTAAAGTTTTCTGCACTTCAGTGCAACAATAAAACAAAGAGAATGTGTGTTTTTCCTGACCTGGATGAGTGTGTGCAGTGTTTCTCTGGGTGGGTCAGAGGCAGCTTGCAGGACTCTGTAGATGGTCTGTGTTTGATCCAAAGACACCTCCAGCAGGTCGCCCTCTAGCTGCAGCTCCTCCAGCTGCACCCTGGTGGACGGGGAAAGCTCCACCACTCGACCGTTCAGTGAAGGCAGCAGGGTCAGCAGAGAGCCCACGCCTACAACACAATCAGTAAGAGTGAACGTCTGTGACGGCTCCATCGTTTCTTGTGTTATGAGATCAGCACACAGACTTACCTGGAACACTCGACTTTTTGCCGACACCATTTTGACATTCAGCCTATTTGGGGACACGACAGATTCAAGGTCAGCTCCTGTCCTGTTGAACAGCTCATGTTGAGTAAATAAAGAGAGGTCACTTACTTGAGTGGCACTGCTTTCCTTTTTCTTTTTCGGTGACTCCTCTGTTAGATCAATGATGTCATCCTCTCCCTCTCCTCCCTCGGAGTCTGATAAAACAATAACTGAATTCCCTTCTACCTCCTTTTTCTCATCTTTCTCCTCGTCGACGTCACGGTGGAGGGTTTCTTTGAGTTCCTGCAGCTTCTGAAGCGCCTGCTGCAGCTCTGGTGTCTCCAGCGCCTCCTTGGCTCGGCCCTGCCAGGTGATGGCCCTCTCTGTGAGGCACTGCAGAGCCTCTCCTTCAGGCAGACGCACAGGTAGCCTCTGCAGGGCCACCAGCAAAGCCAGGATGGTCTCCAGACGTGGGCGCCGGGACCGCTGGCACTGAGGACACAGAAAGCGAGTGTCCCAGTCCCACCAGCAAAGGGAGTTGATGGGCGGTCCGGAAGAGGGCAGCAGGGAAGGAAAAGGAACGCAGCCACCGTGGAACCAGTCCTTACAAAGATGGCAGCGCAGCTGAGGAGCACCCGTCTGCCCAACACACACACACACAGACGGAGCAGGGCCGTGCTCACTGCTTCCATTCTCTTTCACAGAGTTCTGTTGGCCTGTTGTGTCTGTCTCCATGGCTTCATCCCACCTCCTGTTCTCCTTACATCTGGCTGCGTTTAGTCCAGACTTACACATGTTCACTTCCTGTAACCTCAGCAGGGCCTCTTTTTCCTGATGTTCCCCTTCTTTAAACGCCATCACCTAAGGTAGACATTTAGAATTAAAAACCCTGGAAACGAACAAAACAAACATCTACAAAGATAAAAACGTTTGGTTTGTTTTTGAGCCTTTGAAGCTCTGCTGTCCTTACAATAGCTGCAGGGTCCCTCAAGGCCTGAGCAGAAAGACCCAACGTGTTTGTATCAGAATCATCTTCCAAGGGTTCTGTCTCAACTCGCCTATTCCTCCTTTTTGCACACGGACATAACACCTGCAGGAGTTCAAGAAGTGAAGACCGTGTTAAAGTTTGTCCATGATGTGCCAACATCATTACATACAAGATAATTGGTTACGTGAATAAAATGTGACCCATCACATCCAAACGAGGATTAGGTCTAAAATGTGGAGAAAAAGGCAGATATAGTGTTTTGAAAACGCTTGCAAAAATTACATTTTTTGAAAATATAACAAATGTGTTATCAATGTATCATTTCATTGAACTGGTTGAAATATTATCCAAAAAAGATTTCTGAAGCACTTTTTTGAGCATCAGCAACCAAAAATCTGACTTTGAGGAAAAACTTTTTAAAAATGTTGAGATTTTCCCTGTGAGCTATCAAAGCTTTTGTTTCTTTCCAGCTGTGAAATCTCAATATTCAAATACTATTTTGAGGTTTCTTTTTTTAAATGACATAAAAAAATCCTCATTAAAATTACATAAAATTAGGATTTAGACCAAATATTTATGTCTTATTGTAACCAACAAGACAAATTAAATAATATCTCTGGATCTACTAAAGATATCAGGATGATTTAAGTATCAAAATGTAGCTTTTAAAGCCAGGAATCTGAAAATATGATTAGGTCATTTTGACCAAATTTGACTTAATCCTCATTTCAATGTGATTGGTCACAAATAATTATAAATTTACCTCTAGCAGACTGTGCTGGCTGCTCTTCTTCAGGAAGGTCTTGGTGGCCTTGTCCCTCCAGGAGTGAGCACTTGCCACCTGCAGTTCCAGCTGCCTTAACTCTTCCATGAAAACCGGTAAGTCCCTTCCAATAGCTACCAGTCCTTCCAGGTCGTCCAAACACGGATAATGCTCTCCATTCTACAGAAAAAAAAAAACACATTTTAGGCATTTTCTTACCGTAAACCAAACAAATGCAAAAGAACTGATCAAAATCAACGAACAAATCACCTGTATTTCCTCCAAGTCTGTTACCCAGGCCCGAGCTCGTACAAGACAGCTCTGCAAGGCCAGAATGTTGGGAAGCTTGACGGGAATAAGTTGGGCCTCATTTACTATAGCCTCCAGAGTGGAGAGAGGATGCTTTTGCCTTGCGGAGCAAAACAGAAAACTTTTCAAAGTCTTCAAATGTCAGAGCATTGTAACAGCTACTATCTCAGATCAGTAAATGTTGTGGTTTAAATGGTCTTACCTCTGTTCTAAGCAGATCTGTGCTTTTTCCTCCCACCGTTCAGCTATTGTGAGCAGCTCCTGAAGCTCAGCCATGGCCGTCTCCACAGACCCGCTCTGAGGTACGTTGCAGCCTGCTTCCATGAGGTTCCTCAGCACGTTCAGCGTCACTTCGTGCTTCTCTCCTCCTGCTGTGCCAAGCGTGCGCCTCACCTCCTCCAGCCAGTGACCTTGCTCCTTCAGGCCCTGGAGTAGATCACACTCTGGAGCCAGCACAGACAGCTTGGCCCCTTCCTCCAATAAAGACTGCAGCTGCTCATGTGGGGGCGAGTCTTTCCTCCAGTCCTTGTTGTTGATGAGAACTTGAGCTCGTTTTTGGAAATCCTCGACGGTCTTTAAAACCGCCTTAAAAAGCACAGGATGTGGACTTTTAACTTGAGATCAATAAAACTTTTTGTTAAGATATGAGGTTTATTTAAAGGAGACCAATTATGGGTCCTAGAATATTTATGGTATGTCTGTGGGCTATCCAGACCATGTTCATTCAGTTTAAAGCACAAAATAATTCTCAGATAATAAAATTTCCCATTTTATAGTTCTGCCTGCTCTGACTTCTGGTCAGAAGAGCTGTTTATGTTAATGAGCTCTGTTGGTAACGCCCTCCAAAAATCTGTTGACATTAACTCCGCCCTCCAAAAATCTGTTGACATTAACTCCGCCCTCCAAAAATCTGTTGACATTAACTCCGCCCTCCAAAGCCAGCGTTTACGTTAGCATGGCTAATAATAGCAGAAGCTCCGTTGTACAACAATATGAGACCCTGAGTCAGACCCAGAGGCAGAGTCGGTCGCAGCTTCTTTTTTTTTTCTCCATCCTCTGCTCTGCCCTCACTCTGCATACTGTTACCAGAGCAGGGAGCAGCAGCGGTCAAAATACCTCAGAAACTCAAACAAATAGGCTTTAACAAGGCTTTAATAAGCTAAACAATAGAGCTACATGAGAAAACGTGTTCATAACGAATGAAAATAATTAAATAATTAAATTGTGTCCGTGCCGGTCTCAAACCCTGGTCTCCCACTCTCTGGCCCAACACCCTACCCATTGCCCTATTGGAGACTTGTTATAAAGTGAGCTGCGCATTGCACAACAACAACCGCGACGGCTCTTTACACCGAGGACATGGAGTCTCACCCGAGCTTTGCTAGGTGAGGGGCTAACGCAGGTTCCGGTGGGTTGTTGTACGGCTTGTGACATCACAAAATGACGAAAGTATAAAACGTGTCGTTAATATACATTAAAAATACATTTACTTACAGTAATTGTATTTTACTGCCCCTGGGTGCATTTTTTTGGTCCTAGGACTGTTTTTTTAAGAAGTACATACCCAAAGTTGAGTAAAAAAACCTTTAAAAAGTGAATTTTGCATAATAGGTCCCCTTTAATCCACTGGTTTTCAGACTAAACTATAAAAATACCAACTTATTCCATTTCTTACCTGAACTTCTTCCAACTGATTTATAACACATGGCAGGTTTTGCATTTTCTCAACCAAGGATTTCAGATCCAGCCAAGTTATTCTTCCTTCACTAAAAAAAAAAACAAGTAAAGGTAAGTAAAAAGACGTGAGCACTTAGTGTAAAATATCATTTGAAATCCGACTTACCCAGTTTTTGGATTATTGAGCAGCTCGGTACTCGTCTGTTGGCAGTACGTTATGTCTTTCAGAACTGAGTTGAGCTTCCGAAGAAGTTCGTTGTCAGGAAACTTCTTTTCTGCTGCTTCCATCTTTAGCTTCTCGAGGTCATACATTTCTGATTTAAAAAGCATTTCATATTAATAAATTATTATTATATTAATAAAACAAAAACCTTTCTATCAGAATATGTTTTGATGATAGCTTACCTATCTTGTTTCCTTCTTCCTGTTCAAGTGCTTCTTTAACTCTGTTGGCCCAGGAATCAAAAGACTCGGACCGGACTTTTAATCGATGTAACATCGCTAACAACTCATCCAAGGTGTATCTGTACCTGCAAAATATGAAAATATTCTGGTTTAGCAAAGAACAGGCACGTAAACTGAAAACAACACTAGTATCTTCAGGCTGACATATTTAGACGGGAGGTAAATACCTGAGGTAGAGCTTTTCAGTGGGGCAGTTGCACAGATCCTGAGTGTGATAGAGACACACCAGATGTTCGGGGCAGTTTGAGCACGCCAGAGCAGAGAGGAAGCACGTGGTCTTACATTTATCACACTGTCTCTCATCATCAGGCAGCAGCTCAAAGGCCTCCCGTTCTGCTTCTGTAATGCCCTGCAAGCACAAAAAGAAAAATTCTCCACACATTCTTCTAAGTCAACAATAAGAATCACATTTAACTGGGCATTGACTAAACTACTACTGTTTACTTAAAGTAATATTTATTTTCATGCCTCACCCTTTCCATCAAATTCTTGCGCAGCTTTCTCTCCTCTTGAACAATAATGAACATCTCCCGATGAGTAGCTGCGGCCAGGTTCAGGTCCAGTTTCTCTGGACTGGTAGCCATTTTACAGGTGAGCTCCTCGTGAGAGAAGACACAATACCTCCTCAAACGCCGATAGTGCTCAATGCAGTGTCGACCGGCAGGGAGCTAACAGGAAAGAGTTGAAGGTGTTGTTAGCAAAAAGAATCGTGAAAATGATGTGATTTTTTTGGGAGACATTCTGAACTAACATACCCAATCTGCAGTGCAAAAGTTGACTGCTTCTGCGAAGTTATATCCCTGATTGAAGCCACTGTGATAGGCTCTGGGGAAGGTGATGACGAACTCACCGGCACATTGGTTTGTGCGTACAACCTGCCGATATGAACAAAACAGCCAATGGAACAAACTCTTCAACAAACAACAGTTCCGACATGAGCATGTGTTGACGAGGGGCTGACCGGTACACCGTGAGCCATGAGGATGTTGGGGTTCATGATGGTAACAAGCTGATGCAGGAGGTCAGGCTGAAACTCAAACAGCTCTGGCGTCAGCTTCTTCATAACGTCCTCAAGCTGCTCAGCTGCCACAGAGGGAACTCCATACCAAGTCTTGGGTTCTCCCCTAAAGATGATGCAACCATGGGAAGAAGAGACTCAGATGAGCTTCTTCTGTAAATGCATCGCAGCGATTTAAGGGTATGGCATAAACACTCAAACATATGCAACATGTTGGCATGTACCAATGAAGGTAGTTGATGGAGTAGCTCCAATGATCCTCAATGTGCCAGCAGAAGGTTGAAAACACCATGCCCACATAAAGCCATGGCACCTTCATCCCAGAGATGTCTCCATTGATGTGGCAAAGGAGCGACTGCTCCAGAACTGGCATCACATTCAAGTTCCAGCCACTACGGGCGTAATCCTGACAAGAACAAAAGACAACAAACACTGAAGATTCCTTATAACACAAACCCCAGGTTTTTACCAGGCTAGAGATACATACTTATGGGCCGATAGTTAAATTAGCCCGAGACACAGCTTCGAGGAGCAGCTCATCTGGTCTTATTATGTTAACAACTAACGTCCACGTCTTCTTTCAATCTCCGCGATTAACAAAACAAAAACAACAAGCTGCTCCTCCTCCAACAAGCAGAACAAAACAACTACTGTCGTTTATATGCTTAATGCACAATGTATTTTACAGTGTTGATGGCAGAGGGAGAAATTATGATGATTTATTCTTTATGTTCTATATGAATAAATATAAAAAAATATTGAACTCTAATGGGGTAGTACATTAGCAAATAATTTTTAAAAAAGTCATAATTAAGCTTCATTTAAACACGATCTCCTAACTTTATGGATGATTTTTGGGTTTCAATTTGTTTCATTATAAAATGCATATGGTAGTTTAGTTCTAACTTAGATTAGCAAAAGTGGTCTAAGTTATTCATTTGTATTTTTAGATATATTGATCATACATATCTTTTTGCTCAGTTTTCATAATTATTTTGGTTTATTAGGATTAACCTGAAATGAGTCAATACTAATAATGAATAAGGAAAGCAATTCTAGATCCCAGTGTGAGGAATGAACAGATGGAAACTTTACGTTCCTAAATTAATGAACCTTTCATTGTTAAGAGCTGTTCTGACACACCTACTACCTTGAAAAATGGGAGAATATAGAACTGCTTTATGTGTGACTGTTAGCAAAATATCTCCTGAACAGAAACCTGTAACATACACACCTCCTCTTCTTTTGTGAGATTCTTTTGTCCATTCATCATTGGAAAGCCACTGCCAAACTCTTTAGAGTGTATATCTGCTCCATATTCCACGGTCACGTCTTCTTCTATACAACTGACTAACCTCCAGAACTCTCTCTCCACCAGCTCAGGAGGAACCATCTACACAAATCACATAAAAGCCACAGATTAGACTTTGGTCTTCGTCTTTTTCTACTATCCTCACTTTGACCTATAACGTTTTGTGAAAACAGAAGTGTTCGTGTTTAGGTGCACTCACATGAACAGGCATGTTAAAGTAATCTGCTTTGAAAGCATCTGCCATTTCTCCAAAGCTTTGCAGAGTGTACTCTCTTGTTGCTTGTTCGAAGCCGAATGCCTCTGAAGGCTTCTTACACGCCTAAAATAAGAAGTGGGGAAAAATAAAATCATCATGAGTCTTGATGGTTAAGAAGCATCGATGAGAGCTTATAAAACTCTCTACTTACTTCTGCAACACATTTTGGGCAGCGCCAGTTGCATTTGGGTACATCAGAGAGTGGGGGCAGGAGACAGAAAGAGTGGTAGTTCTCATCACAGCCRTCACACTGAAGAAGCTTCTCATCGTCATCTCCACGACCACACATTCGACAGATGTAAGAATCCACCTTTCAAAGGAAGAAAAAAGTCATCAGACAATTTAGGCAACAAGAATCCAGAGTTTAATAATAATTTATAAATAATTAGATGCAGAGTTTTGAACATTCCTTGCTGCACTTACACACTGTGGGTTGTTTGGGTTGCGTCTTAGCCTCATGGTCATTTTGGATCCATCCGGATCATCTTCATCCTTGTAGTCCTCACCCTGCAGCTCTTCTTTCTTCACTTCCATCTTTACTGTAACACTATGATGAGGCAGTTGAGGGCCAGATGTGTTTCCATCAGTCTGCCTCTCTTCGGGCTCCGGTGGCTCAGGTTTGACTGGAGTTTCACTGGAAGCTGGCGACTCCATGTCTTTGATGGTAACAGTTTGAGGCAGCTCATCTAAAATAAGAGCAATATGTGCTTAGGTTTAGAAACAGTTATCCTACACAGTAAAATGTATGCTGTAATATGAAAAGCTGTGAGATGATAGGACATTTGATACAGGACATTGCAGTTTACAGACTTTGAGATTAAATTTACATCCATGGTAAAAACTATGCTTAATTTCAAGGTTTAATGCAAAGATCATCAACAAAATTACCTCAAAGACCAAATTTTTTATCCAAAGGGAATGATCTGGCATTTKATTAGCCACCTTTCTGGTATTTATAACCAATCTACTTTATTTATTTAAATGTCAGCTGGCATAAATACATGGCAGCTGTATGTTGTTTCGGTTTTATGGTCCTATTTTTAGTTAATGACTGAAAGGTTTGATTGTGAATAAATCTAAGAATCTGTGATAAATTGAAAAATGCAGTGTATTGACAGGGATTGCTTCACTTTCACTTTACTGAAAGATCAGGCCCCAAACAATGTATGTTTCAACAGTGATTTTTTTAAACCAAGTCTTGAAAATAGAAACAAATCCATCTCAGAAAACCCATGGAATCTTGAATCGTCATCAAAAACACGCTAAAATACAAAAGTTGTCCATAAGAATCTAAATGAACCCTTACTGCTTTCCTAAAAGAGAGTCAACCAAGTTCTGCTAACAAAATGAACTATTAAATGATTAGATAGTGGAAAGACATGAGCATTGACCTTAAAGAAGCAATTATTACTGCTCAGCAATCTGGGAACAGTTTAAGACTAACTATAGTCCACTATTCTACACAGAGGCAAGTATTTACAGGTGACGATGATGAATATCCAAAAACAGTTGCTAATTATCCCAGGAGAAATCCCAGCAAAGTCACATTAAGGTCAGACTATGCCACACTTTGAGAAATCCCAAATAAAACCTCACAGGTGCATCTTGGACTCTGCCTCAGTCAGAAGGTTAGCTAAAGTTCATGAAAGTGAATTAGAAAAACAATGAATCTCTGTAGGTTGTTCAAAATGGCAGCCAATTGCCTATATGCCAGTCATTAAAGTGTATCTTACCCCCCTGTGAAAAGATAACTCCGCCCCAAGGCGAAATTTGAAAAATGCATCAAAGTGGGTAGGGGAGGGGGTGTGGGTAGGGGGAGGTGTGGCCAGGACGAGAGAACGTGACAGAGCAGAACCTCCGCCTGATAATCATTACGTTTTCAGTTCACTAACGTCGGGGAAAACGATTCAAACCAAACAAGTAGCCCAACGATTTAAAGCCCAGACTCTGYTCTTTCCAACAATATAAGTGTCACAGCTCTACGTGAAAAATTCACAGAACAAGCAGCCACGGAATAGCAAAAAAGGCTAAATTCTGGAACCATAAACACGAACGTCTTTCCTTTGTTTTTTATGGCTTWAWCCACTTTGGAGTGATTTTTTTCCCACTTGGCTGGACCTGTACGCCTCCTGTGTTTATGTTGGTACATGTAATATGCTAATTCTGTCCTGTGGAGATCATTAAGAGTCGTTGTTGGGTGAAAAAATCTTTTGCTAACACTGTGTTGACTGTGAACCGGAAGTGCTGGGAGTGGCATCCAGTGCTGGGTCGGATGTCCGTGGCATATAGGCAATTGAAAACCATTTCAGGACTCGAGCACCCTGCAGTGATGAGGTCCCTATATTCGGAGACAAACACGAGGCCATCTGTTCAGAAGATTACACCCAAATCTAGAAGAAACTCACTTTACCAACGTGTGCACAAACCTCAATGCAATGGAGCAATGTAAATAAGAGCAGGAATAATTTATGAGACTGATTAACACGATTAGCTAAGTGTTCATCTAAGCTTGTATTTTCTCATTTTACTATCTTGTTAATTCTAGTTGGTCTGACTTTGTACTTACTTTAGATATATACATGCTGTATGTTTCAGGTAAGGAGGTTAAATTCCTCTGTAGAAACCACAATTACCTTTCTTCCTAAGACCTTTGTCTCTTGCCACCAGTCCAAGTCCCATCATCTTAGGCCCCGCACCGTAGATCTGTAATTTCTTCAACTCTGGGTTCTTCTCAATGTCTTCCTCTGTAGGCTCAGGCTGTGGATAATGGACAGTTTCTTTTTAATCAAGAAGGCACCAATGGGCTGCAGCTACTCTCTTAAGCACAAAGAGCAAAGCAACAGTCTAGGCCAAGTGCAGAACACAAAGTTATGACACAGGAGTGTAACAATGCATCACAAAAAAAATAAAAAAAGATTAGGCAAGGTGTACAAGCAAGAAAATGTTAACCTATATCAGTGTGAAAACTGAAAGATCAGGAGCAACCACCAGAAAACACCAGCAGATGCAACCACAGTACTGCTGAAATTAGGTTTGAATCATTTAGTTATTTTTAATATGCATCTAATTCAGGTTAATGTTGTTAGTGTGTGACTGAAAAAAGGAAAAAATAACCCAAAGCACAGCAACATCATTTCTACACATTTCAGGCTTTCATCTGCAGTCGTTTGACAAACATGTCAAGGTTTGGAACTTGGTTGCTAAAAGTAAAAAAACAACAACATCTTTAAAGGCATGTATTCAGTTTTTCCTACTTGGCATTACTATCAAACAAACAAAAACACCATTCATTTAGAAAGAGATACAAATATGTGAAAATGCACTGAATCAGCTGAACCTGATTAGCCTGGTAATGACCAGCGTTTATTACCTTACCGTGAACAGAAAAACAGTACACTAAACATTTATTCATGAACAAATACAAGCTGATCTTATTCAACAAGCTCTTTGCTCTCAATAAACCACTCTGAATGTTGCTCTCTTGCAATTAGAGGAGCCAGGCTGCTTGAAGAAAACCAGGAAAAATCAGTTTCAATGAAACTGATCTGTCAAACTGTAACGTGTCAAAACTAGTGCAGAGCATAAATGATTCAGAGTAGGGATGCACCGATATGAAAATTTCAGCCGATATCGATATACGATATAATTATTGCTGTTATGGCCGATAACCAATATATACCGATATTACACAAACATACACGCACAAACACAATTGTGTCTTTTTTCGATACCGTAAATAAAGAAGCAGACCTCTCACATGTCTCTACTTCAGTTATTCCTGGCTGCGCAGTGTCAATATTAATATCATGATCAAACAGATACCACTCGACCAAACCTTTCGCCTACCAAAACAGAAACACAAAGATAAAAAGTGGGAAATCAATATCGGACATTAATATTGGCCCAGTTTTACATATCGGGTCGATACTGATATTCTAAAAAATGACCAATATCGGCYGATACTGATGTCAATGCCGATTTATCGTGCATCCCTAAGTCAGAGTTCCAGTCTGCAAACACAAAGTGTGTACTTAAAAACACTGCATACCCAGGTTCACCTGAACTACAAAACACCCAAAACAGCACAAACTTGTTCAGATGAGTAGACGAGTTCACAAACTTCAACTGAATCCTTTATTCTAAACTTGGTTGTAACTAACTTTTCTTGCTCTTCTACATTCAACATTTCACATCTTTTCTCAAAGAGAAAACGTTAGGCGCACATATTCAGCAGTACAAACAGGTAGTCTGGAGTCATAGAACTACAGCACCCCTAGCTGGAGTATTTGCAACCAGAGGTTGTGTTACAAAGCAACACCTGCATAAGACATACCTGTCTGTTTTTAATGACAAACTTAAGAAGTGACAGTACACATCCTATGCCATAAAAGATGCTGTTCAATATTTTCTTTTTAAAAGAGCAACATAAAAACACAACTGTTTAGACTTTTTCCACCTGTTTGCAGTTGCAAGGCCTTTTGTCATGCAGCTGTAACCTTTTCATTTTTTGCTCTATATTCTCTGCCAGCAGAGAGCAGCAGTGGAAACAGAAGATGATGATGATGATGAGATTAAAAATAATAATCACTAAATGGTTTGGCTTGAAGCAAGCAAAACTGTAGAGACTTGGTATCCAACAGCAGCTATAGTGGGGAAAATAAGTATTTAGTCAGTCACCAATTGTGCAAGTTCTCCCACTTAAAAAGATGAGAGAGGCCTGTAATTGACATCATAGGTAGACCTCAACTATGAGAGACAAAATGTGAAAAAAATTTTGAGAAAATCATTTTGTCTGACTTTTAAAGAATTTTTTTGCAAATAATGGTGGAAAATAAGTATTTGGTCACCTACAAACAAGCAAGATTTCTGGCTGTCACAGACCTGTAACTTCTTTTTTAAGAGGCTCCTCTTTCCCCCACTCATTACCTGTATTAATGGCACCTGTTTGAAGTCGTTAACAGTATAAAAGACACCTGCCCACATTTCAAAGTCCTGGAGTGGCCTTGCCAGTCTCCCGATCTCAACCCCATCGAAAACCTTTGGAGGGAGTTGAAAGTCCGTGTTGCCCGCCGACAGCCCCCAAACATCACTGCTCTAGAGGAGATCTGCATGGAGGAATGGGCCAACATACCAGCAACAGTGTGTGCCAACCTTGTGAAGACTTACAGAAAACGTTTGACCTCTGTCATTGCCAACAAAGGATATACAACAAAGTATTGAGATGAACTTTTGTTATTGACCAAATACTTATTTTCCACCATTATTTGCAAAAAAATTCTTTAAAAGTCAGACAAAATGATTTTCTCAATTTTTTTTTTTCACATTTTGTCTCTCATAGTTGAGGTCTACCTATGATGTCAATTACAGGCCTCTCTCATCTTTTTAAGTGGGAGAACTTGCACAATTGGTGACTGACTAAATACTTATTTTCCCCACTGTAAATGACGATTACACATTTTGATATACAACTTATGGGTCTGTCATGAAAGCAGTTATTTGTTTGTGAAGTTAATAAATCAAACACATTTGATACTTTTATGTTTGTGCACTCATCGCATGCAGCCACACTGTTAGCTTTTGTAGTGAACAGAGAGTGAGTCGAAACAGAAGACGGGAAAATGTCAGCTGGCTCATTAAGTAAGGATTAGAAGACAAGAACTACTTCAGATGTATGTGAGATGAGAGAACRCATCAGCTCAAGAACTACACTGGACAAGTTGTCAAAAGTAGCTGAACTGAGTATTTCTTTAAAGGCACACAGTTTATCTGTCATACAGGATAATGAAATCTCACTGGCATATATAATGTTTTTGGATTCTCACAAAAAATGTCTATAAACACAAAAAATTATAAAACTACTTGTTCCAACATAAAGCTACAAGAAATATTTGACTCAATATTTGTGTAAAATAATTTATGCTAACACATCCTAAATAAAATAAAATGTCGAGGACAATCTCTCTCTATGTTCACTGAAAAAAATCCAGCTAATAATGTTTTCAGAACATATTATAGATGTTCAGCCACAAAAGCAACGTTTTATCACCACATCTACCACAGCAACCCAACGCTAAGGTAAGCAGAGGGTATGACTGAATGTGGATGAAAATGTTTTAGTAATTAATGGAAAAGAAGTGCAACCTATGGSACAATTTTAATACAAGTATGGTGGTCAAGGAAGAGCAGAAGGGAACGAGTGGGGGGGGCAGAAAGTGAGCTCTTATGCTCAAGAGGCAGTACCGCAGAGATGAGTTGAGAGCCAGTGGTGAGAGGATGGGGGACCAGATCCTCTGGACCCTGCAAGGGGAGACAATAACAGCAACAATAAACTAAGACAAGAGGGAAATGGAGAGGGGAGGGGACAGAAGTCTGGAAAGATCAGCCAGTAAAAACCACACAATTGAAACCACTTGGAGCTATTGGATCATTTTAATTATACATTTTTATTCAGTGTTTGTTCTGTCTAATTTACAGCCCTGACAGAACTTGATCCCAAATCACTGAAGATCAGTTTTCGTTGGTGATATAAAATAAGCTGGAATAAATATAAACTTTCTACATTTAAGATAACCAGATTTCTGTACTGTTCTCAGGGCTGACCTTTAAATTTTCAGCCACAGTAAATAACAGGTGACTCAGCTGTAATGTCAGCATCTTTGATTTTTATTTTTATTTTACTGAGGCAGAACCCAGAAACATGCCTGAAAGTTTCATTTTTCAGTAATGAAGGCATAACTGTCTTTGCATGCCAAATAAATGTTAAAGTACACCTAAGTGTCGTGTTAATTTATAATGGATTTAAAATATTTGTGATTATCTGAAATATCCACCTCTTTCAGCACTGAGCAGCTGAACAGCAGGAACTCTTCACTCGTAAGTTCAATAAATAAGATTTATACTACAGCCATATTTGTAAGCTAAAAATAATAAAAGTAAGTGAATAAATGATGGCTTGCACATATAAATGAGCGGGGGGAAAAATAAAAAAAAAACAAGCCTTAGTCTATGAAAAATACAAAGTGATGAGATGGTCAGGAAGTTATTTACACTCACACACAAAAAGCAGACACACAGTTATAATTCACAGAGCAGAAAGCAACAATGGCAGAAGCAACAATAACAGGATGAAGAATAAGCAAGCTGGGATGCGCTCTGAGTGCACGGTCACCTTCATATGACTGACACATAAGTGCACAGTGACAAGATAAAGAAAGTTAACATCATGACAGCATGGCCTACAGATCAAGACTTAAGGAAACACAAACTCTTGGTTTGACCACAACTTCATTTATTTTATGAACACCAGCAGCATCGGTTCATAGTTTGTAGTTAACGTCCAAATTTAAAGTTTGTCTTTAATTAGTTGGTCCTACTCAGAGTTGAGGATCCACACACAGAGAGGATGTTCACAGTTTAACATCCCTTAAAACAACTGTTGGACGTTTGTTACACTGTAGATTAAAAAATAATTAACTTGAATTTATTAAACGCTGTAGTTATTGTTCAGCTGTGTGACTTTGGTACGGTTCAGTGAAAAAAAATGCTTTACACACAAWTGGTGTTCATGTAGATGCTAAAAAATACTAAATAAAACCACTATTTTTCTAAAAGAGACACTCTTCCCTTTAAAAGGTTTCTGTAGGTTTCCAAACTCAAATTTAAGACTTTTTAAAAAAACTTTTAAAGAATGAAATTTAAGACTTATATCACGACAATTTACAAAAGAAATCATTTGACATCAAGTGTTACATTTGAATTTTCCCATGTTAGCAACTGCTCTTCTTTTTCCGCATCCAGTGATAAAAACGAAAGCTGGTTGGCAGCAATGTAGGTTGCGTGCTTCTAGTTGTAACTATATTCAATTAATAAATAAGTTTTACAGGTGCATTTTATTAAGCATTATAAATAGACCTATTTTAAATAAATGAAGACTTGAACACAATAAATCAATGAATTTTAGACTTTTTAAGGCCTAAAATTTGGATTTTCAAATGTTACAYGTTTTTAGACTTTTTAAGACCCAGCAGAAACCCAGCCCTTTGTTCCGTCACAGTGACTGAGCAGAGGCAGCGTGAAGCCAAATGTGTGTGTGCTGTCTAACAGGAAGCCAGTGTGTAACAGAATTAAATTGCATGTCATGCCCTGTTAAGTACTTTTAGCATTATAACCTTTAACCTCTACAATTGAATAAGTGAATTCTTGGGTTAAAAAGAAAAATGTTATTGAATCTCTTATTTTTAAAATAAAAAAATATATATATTTTGCACTTGTTGCTCTGCAGCAAATTATTTTTCAGAAAAACCCAATGCCTTAAATTTGTGCCACAGTGTGGCTGCTGAAACAAATTCATGTTTAGACAGGCACATAAAACAACAAATGCATAAACAACAGAAAAACTTTTTCATTTTCTGGTTGCACAGGTGTCATGTAAACAGACTGAATGCGAGGTAAGGACATGTTTTCTGACTCACATCAGGCTGGCAGCGGTTTGCTCTGCGTCCATAGCTGCTCATCTTAGACGGCTGCACGGACTGTCGCAGTGGGATGGAGTGAGGCTTGTACTCTTTATCCACTTCTTCACCATCATAGTGTTTTGGCTTGTAATGCTAGAAATGATTCAAACAATAGAAAAAAAAAAATCTATAAAGCCAAACGGGACACACTACAGACAACTTACAAAACACATGCTGTAACTATAATATGAAAACTAAAATACTCTGCACTTATTTAGAAAATAATCTGATCCGCCCTGCTGGAACAAAAAGATGAGGCAGGAATGTGTGGAGAAATACCAGAAGGCTGGCCCCCGACTGGAACATTTCAAACGGGTAGACAATCCTCTCATAGTGYGAGCGCAGGAGAGAGCCGACATTCTTGCCTGGAGGGTAGCCAAGCCTCTGTGCTACACGAGCCCAGCGCCGCTCCTTACAGACCATCTCAAAACCTCCTTCATCTGTCACGACCTGGAACGCAGCAACTTTTTGGTTAGAATTTTGGCAACTCAAAATGAAATATATTTTTAAAAATTATCAACTTGTAGTTTTGGGTTTTATGTTTTTTACCTACCTTTGACAGGCTGTAAAGATCAACAATGCGCCTTTCAATGTGTGGGATTTTTAAAGAAGACCCTTGAATCTCCCAAAACCTGGCGATGCGGTCCAAATAATTGAGCTTCACTCTCGTCTCAGCCTAAAATTAGAAGATAAAGAAAATACCATGAGTGCTAAAATGTCCCAAACAATGTTTTTTTTTTGGTCCGTTTCTGACACAAAACAATACATATGGTGTTATTGGGTTTTATACTGATACTTGCACTTGCAGATTTGAATGCAACAATAGCTTTATGTTATGTTTAATTTAGACATTTCAATTAGTTGTAGCTGTGTTCTTGAATCGGGTTGAAATTAAAAGTTAATCAGTTGCAGATGTATAATACTTTCTGAATTTCAGGAAAATCCATCAAGTGGTTCATGAGATATTTGGCTAACAGACAGACAGACAGTCAGTCAGACACAAATACAGGCAAGTCCATGGTTGTCTACTTTTTAAGACAGCAAGCCAGAAAACAATTGTTGTAAAAGAAATGACTGYTTTTTCTAAATAGTCCTTATATTGCTTTGTGTAACCCAGCAAAAGTGAACTGGTCATTTTCCAAATGAAAAACCAAACTACGATAAGATGTTGAATATGTCTCTGTAATTTGCTCTTTAGCAACATGCTACATTTAACTCAGATGTCACAACTGGTGGAAAATAACTGGAATCTGAAGCAGAGGTTCACTCAGTGTCCCTAATCAGTTATAAAAACACCTTGATCAATACAGTCATCTGATTTTTTTTTTTTTTAGATAAACCCAGGGGTCCATCAGAACTATACTATAGCTTGGTTAGGGCTGGGCAGTATGACCTCGAATTTATATCACGGTATAAATTGAATCCCTTCACGGTAATGGTATATATCGCGGTAAAAAATTATCATAAAAAGAAAAGATAATGTAATTTTTAAAGCTTTTTTTCTTGCAGAAAACTGTAATCATAATCAAACCCAGTAGTTTTGCTGTAGTGCAAATGAACATAACAGAAGTGCAAAACAATGTTTTATCTATATTGCAAAACGGTTTCAACAACAAACAAAAACATTTCTCAAATTTTCAACAATATCAAAATACAGTGGATGTTATAACCAGTAATTCAGGTAAAATGAGCCATTTAGACATAAAAACATTCTAAGTTGGCATAAGTTGCCTAAAATGTTATAGTGTGACAGGACCGTAAAGGGGCTTAAGCTGCACACAGTCCTGTCATAAAACTATTTCAGATTACTGGAATGTAAGTGTTTTGAAGAAAAATAAATATAACATCTGCTTGCCATACAATGGGCTTCTGCCTGTTGAAGTGACCCGCTCTGCTCTGCTGCGCTATCATTTTCATCATCTTCATCATCAGAGCAGAAGCCGACTTTACATTAACAAGATGGATTTATAACTGAACGAACGTCTACCTTTTTATCACCTCTGTGGGTAACAATACATAAAAAAACAAGTTTTTCCTCCGACAACTTGGGTGTGAAAAAACTACGGTTGTAGCTTCGCTCTGCGCGATGTGCAGCGAGAGGGAGGGAGGAAATGATCCTGACGTAACTTTTCCACAGCGGGAGGGGGGAATTGTGAGGATTTATTCTCTCTATGTGTTTTAAAACGCTGTCACTTCTTTATTATATTAGAAACTCCTGCTCAGTTTTCGCCGCACTCGCAGCCCTGTTGACACAGGTGCGATGACGAAATGACGATAGGACGGTAGAGGGTAAATTTCTACCGTAGGCCAACTTCATACCGTTTCTACCGTTTACTGCTTAAACCGCGCAGCCCTAAGCTTGGTTTATAACCTTATGACATTAATTGATGAACTGTATGGCTGTCTCAATTCAGGGGCTGCATCCTTCGAAGTGTGCATTTGTCAATTGCTTATGTCACTGCCTCGAACCAAAGGCWGTCACAATTCACAGGCGTCTTCTCATGAGGCCCTCAAAATCCCAAAAATAATGGCTGCATTTGAGTATCCTTCCAGGCTGTGGACATCGCAGGATTCATTGCTCCATCAGCAAACTAAACAGAAAAACTTTTTTTTTACCAAGTCGGTATAGTTTGGAAATTCATCATGGACCGAAGAATTTGTTTTTAAATGTATGTTTAGCAACTTAGCTGATTTATGCTGTGGTGAGATGGTAAATAAAATGCAGCTACAAGTATTGATGCTGGAGCTGAACCAAATTAATATTTTTTTATTTATTACTCTAAATGCATTTTAAATCTGAAGGCACAAGATATAAAATGATTTTTTTTATATTTATTTGTTCATTAAAAACCAAAAAGAAAAAATGTCTATACAATAAAAATCACAAATCATAAATGAAATGAAAGGAAGCACAAAGAAGAAGATAAAAAAAAAAAGATTATGTTTCACTATGGTAACAGGTTAGCGTCACGCAAACATTCATCATCCAAAGACAAGACCGTCTCATTTCACAGCCTTTTTATGCAGACTGCTTAGACTGTGAAGGGTGTAGCATCCGTGGGCTGCGATCCAGGTAGGCTGCAGCCCCTGAATCGGGACAGCATTCACACCTACTTATGGGGATATAAGCCTTAGTCCCCATGGGGGTAAATGCTGTTCATGGGTCAGGGGCTCAGTTTAGGACCAAGGTGTGAATTGAGTTTAGATTAGGGTCAGGTACCTGTGAGGTTAAGTTTAGGGTAAAGGGGTTAGGCTGTATAAATTAATGGAAATCAGTAAAACGTTACCATAAACAGCTGTATTATACCATGTGTGCGTGTGTGTGTGTGCGTGTGTGTGTGTGTGTGTGTGTGTGTGTGTGTGTGTGTGTGTGTGTGTGTGTGTGTGTGTGTGTGTGTGTGTGTAACATACCTCCAACTCATTAAGCCTCTGGATGCGAGGAGTGAAGTGAAAGCTATCCAGTTCAACAGAAAATGGTGGCTGCCAGTCCTATTTAGAAACACAGGCACACTTTTATTTAAAAGTATACAACTTACAATTAAACAGCGTAAATTTTATGTTTGTAGAGGAAACAAAAGCCAAGCAGACAGTCTATAAAATATGAGGAAATGTAGACTAAGCTTAACCCTGGTTAAACTATTTAAACTTGGTTTTGTTTAAAAACAAAACAAACAAACTTGAGATTATAACAACAAAAGGTGTGTTGTCGGCTTTATCAGTTTTGAACCAAACAAGTGAGATAATAAGCGAGTAATCACTGGTGGGGGTCGAATTTTACAGATTCCAGACTTCTCTGCGATTGGACGTATTTTGGCGATGTAGCCTAAGGGATCCTGAAACTCCTCCCATGACGGCTCGAAAACAGGACACTCCGGAGGAGGAATAAACTCTTCTGCTTCCATTTCCCTGACAAAAGAGAAAAAAATACAAACAAGTTGAGCAACTTTAGCACGCAGACTACAGGCCATGTTGTCAGTACACAAACCTGGAACAATTATGCGCACAAGTTTTTCTCTTTTAACATAGATTTTTTGAAAAACATTGTAACTAAAACAGTGATACTGAGTATCTCATGGACAATCTACTTTTCACTATTTTTACACTACGAACTATAACATTTTTATATGAAATCCTTCCTTTTTAAACCATACACAAAGAGTACACAATTGCTTTTCACCAGTCAATTTTTTCTGTTTAGTTCTTTTTACATTTAGCTTATATTGTACATTATAACCCCGTGTTTTTTTATTGTTTCACACCTTTTGTATTCTTGAATTTTAATTGTGTTGTTTCATTTTATATCCAAACTTTTATTTTTAGCTTTTGTGTACAGATTGGTCACAAAACGCACGTCACTGCAAGTCATTCAGTGTATTACTGTGAATGTGACAAATGAAATTTGAATTAGATTTGAACTATAAAGGCACATTAATTTGAACCATAGTGTATAAATTAGAACAATTTTTATGTTGAGACCTTTAGATGAATAAATATCAGACACTGAAGTCTTACACTTTCATAACATGTAGCAAATATTTTATTAAATAAAATAATGCAAAGAAGGCCCCATTCACACAGGCAACCAATCTTTTTATGTGGTGTTTCTAAAAATATCGTAAACATGTTGTTCTCTCAGCAGATCCATTCTACAAGGGTTGCCACTAGGGGTAGGGATCTTTTACTATCCCGCAATTTAACTTGATTCTGATTTTTTGGGGCCACGATTCGATTCAAATTTGATTTTTCATGTAAAACTGATGTGAGCCCATTTATCTTGTTCCCAAAGTGCCTCATTTTCATTTTGCAAACCTTGCACACAGTGAAGCTCATCAAACTCGTTCAGTGAAAACCAAAATGAGCCCAAATCTTTGCCTTCAACAAAGACGGGGCCAGTTAATCTCTTTCCTCCAGTTTTGTAGTTTCCACTTTGTTTTGATGCTTTCTGCGCATGTATACTCTCCAGAACCAGCTGCGTGGCTGACAGTCAGGATGTCCCACGTAGTTACAAAATAGAGGCTGACAGCCAATGGATTTGCCTTTTTTTAAATTGATTTTGAGACATTTTAAATCCATTCTGAATCTTTGTAAATAAGAATCATGATTCTGATATGAACCAATTTTTTGGTACACCCCCTAGTTGCCGCAGCGAGTTTTCCACCAAGTGACCATCCTGTCGTAACCTAGGCTTGAACCTGCATCAGGATTACAAAACTGTGACACCGACCACCGAGCTATGCAGCCCATCATCGTAAACACTCTCCCGTTTCTAATGTTTTCATCCACATAGAAACACATAAAATGACCAAAGCACTGTAACAGCCATGTCAGGCCTTTGTGTGGTGCTATAACAAAAACAAGCCAAAAACAGGAAACAAGGTGTGGACTCTGTCCTACAAACTGAAAACCCCAGAATCTGCAAAGAGAAAAAAAACTAAACTTTTTTGTAGACTCGCATCAAAGCTGAACTTCTCATTGGTGTCACTTTTAAATACTCATCACTGAGTTTTATCAGTTCAAATATTTAAACCTAATAGATCATTTCAGGCACACCAAAGGGACTAACTCAAATTGTTCAAAGCATATCAGGCTAAATTATTCATATACAACATTTGGCAACATGAGGGCTCAGTGGTTAGTACTGATGCTTCACTGCAAGAAGGTCCTGGGTTTAATCCCTGGTTCGGGCCCAGGGTCTTCCATTGCTGAGTTTACATGTTCTCCTTGTGCATGAATGGGTTTTCTCCAAGTACTCCAGTTTCCTCCCACTGACAAAAAACACACATTCAGTTGCCTTCAGACACAGGCCTCCCTCGCAAAAGAGATCTGTTATCTCAATGGGATTTTTATGGTTAAATGTTAATAAACAGCATTTCAACCTTTCAAACGTATTTCCATTTCCCCACCTAATGTACAGTGCAATGTAAATCTTTTATCTGAATTATTTGTTTTGTTGATAAAGAACAGTCAAGTGCTGTAACTGAGCAACTGGCGTCTAGAATATAGACAAAAACATGCACTTTGTCGTCACGGTGTCTGTTAGGCGTGGTGTTGTAGATTAAGTGGAGGGTAAGTTTATGGCATAAGGCTGAGTTTTGGATGTCCACAAAAAACACAGGTGCGTCATTTCAAGATTTTTCCCCTACTCTAGAACCTAGTTTCAAAATATGTCATATTAGGGTTTCTTAAAAGTGCAGAGTCCACGTGGACACAAGGCTGACGTGAATAAAAATACTCCATTCCAGAGAGGATGGGGTCTAAATATGACCCTAAAAATTTAAATTCTCTGATCAGAAAAACAGAAAATCTTTGGTAAATTACCTGCCAAATGTCAATGCATGATTTCATTTTAGTTTTTAAAATTATTTTCTCACTTTACCAACAAATTTACATAACTGCGACAGTCACTTCCTCAAGTGTGTGATTTATGCTCTTGAAACAAAAGTTTACAAAACAGTCAGTCATAGGAAATCCCAGAATAGGTTTTTTTTTTGTCCTTGAACATCCCCTCCCCCACTACAGACGCAACAAAACAAACCCCATACTCTGATAAATTAAGGCCCATGAAAGGGTTTAAATTGTGTTTTATGCCCTGTCACAAAGATTACCTAACTGGCTGAAAGACTTATGTGACCTGACCACGACCATTTTGCATAATACAACGGTTTCCATTCTATAACAACAAACATGTCATATTTCACACACATATCAGGTCAGCAGGAACTTCCACCATCTTTACATCCACTTTTAACTAATGTTTAACAAGTGCCTGAAGTGTTTAGATTCAACACAGTATAAATATTCTGCCTTGAATGTAATGGATTAGTTACAAGGCTAAACACTACAGAACCATGCCACTGTAGGCCCATTTTAACTACAGTGCTAGCACAGAGAAAACCCGTTGATCCTCAGTTACTTTGTGTCAAACATTAACAATAATCCATTAATCGCGAAAGAAACTTGATATTCTATCGGTTTCAGTACAACACAAACTAAAAACTTGTTAAAAGCAGAAGTGGTGGCAGCATTTTAATGTATGGTTACACTCAATGTGTTGTATTCTGTTTCTACGTTTGACCATCTTACGAAGACGATATTAAAATAAACACTGATTTCGAGGAATTGATCACAGTGAGTGTAATATATTAGTTTTTGTCACGGGCCTCCAGACAAACAATGAACCCTGAGGTGTTAAAAGGCCACAGAGGCATCACTACTGTAGGCAGGGCTTGGCTAACAAAAATAACGAGGAAACCAGCACTTATCAAAGTGAAAAATGCTAAATACTCTCAGCACATGTCGATATATAACATCTTATTGAGCATTATTTTATTAGCCGACAAGTGTTAGCACGTAAACTTGTGAGAACTGACGTAAAACCCTTACCTTGTGGCGACCAACCGTGACGCGACGGGACATCAATTAAAAATAAAACAATCAAATGATCTGCAGCGGGCTTATTTTAGTTCCACTGAAAATAACGAACGCCAATAATGTCAATTTTAAAGGTTTGTGAGGCGGTAACAGCTAACGCTAGCATCAAGGCCTCCACATTTCCCCCCCAGCATCGTCCCATCGACTCCCACGGTTTATATATGACGTCCGCTCGTTAGCAAAACTGGGCTGGCTGGAACAAAACCAACATGTAACCGAGGACCTGCTAATAGCGTTATTTAAGTAATATTTACACACAGCTAAGTAGTCACTTTATATATCTAAATAATAATCAGTTATCTAATGACCCCCTGTGCATGGCTGAATTCCCGTGACTGACCCGAAGACACCTCGATGTCCCGGGGTGTGATAGGGACTGTGGTCGCTCTCCTTCCTCTGTTGTTGTAAAGACTAGTAGTTCACGTTGGCCAGCTACCGGAGCTAGCAAAGTTGACCGTTTTCAGCTTCGGGTCTACATGTAGACGCTGGTAAACCCGCGGGTTCAATTCATTAATGGTTGAAGTTCGCTTAACACTCAGCGACAAGCTTAAACTTTCTCAGTTATGTCGTGATAAATCATTTTCCGATCATCACTCTTCTCAGACCATCCAGTATTTCTTGACGAGACGCCATCTTAGTTTTTTTTTTTTCCTCTTCACGACCGAAGTACAACCTCTCATCTTCATACGGCGCCTCGCACGTTCTCTCCCGGAAAGTAGTGCGCACGTACGCAAACACAAGGGTACGGTTGTAGTAGAAGTAGGTCAAAAATATTTAAAGGCTTTTTTGACCTTTATATTAGCWATACCAAGTTAGCAATAACATATTAGTTATAAAAGTACATTACATTGAAAATATCAGAAAAGAATAGAAAGATGTGCTGATTGATCCTACTGTAGTAATACCTCTTATGAGATGAATAGAATAGGCCAAGTGATAATGATAATTTCTTTTAAATGTTTACATTTTTTATTTAAAAACAACAGCAACCTTTATTAAATTTACCCAATTAGTTAAAATTTTACATATCAAAACATAAAGTTTACACTATTAATAAATAAACCAACCTTGAATGAATAGGAACATCATGTGACAAATTACACTCACAATTTGAGTGTAATATGAGTTTGAGTGTATTTCTGAGTTTAAATAAGTACTTTTTTTTAGTCATGTGATGATTACCACTTATATACTTGATCATTGTGTTACCAGATCTGTAAAGTTTTATATGTTTACTGGCCTGGAGCTTTCAGGTGTGTGTTTATTATAACATTGAGAATGAAAGATTTGAGTCCTGATGCATCTCAGTAATCCAGGTAGGTCTTCTGGACGGGTTCATCTCTAATGAAACGTTTCGTCTCTTCTCCAAGAGACTTCTTCAGTCTGAGAGTTTCAGGCAAAATTCAGGCTTTTAAGCCCCGCCTCCATGTGACTGATACTCACATCACATGGCTATCGTTGACACCTAATTAACACCTATTGTTAACAGGGGGTGGAGTGATACTGGCTTATAGCAGCACTGCAGGAGGGGGACAGCTGAACATGGAGGCCTCCACCTCTGTTTAATGATGGACGGTCTTTCTTCACAAAAATGGCTTCTTTTACTCCTCTCTCAAACCAACGTTCCTCTCTATCAAGAATGAGAACATCCTCATCTCTGAAAGAGAAAGATTTGAGCTTTTTGGATCCTTAAAAAGTCTTAAAAGGCATTGAATTCATCAATCCAAAAATTTATTCATTTAWTTATTTAGGCAGGTAATCTCATTGAGACGTGTAGTCTCATTTACAAGAGAGACCTGTGACACATACAATATCAGTTACAATTTCGGGAAAGCAGAGTTAAACACACAACCTAAAAGCWTGAGCACGATGCAAATGATGTTTTTTTCCCCATTTCCTTTAAAATGGTAAAAATGACCCAGTGGGATCAAATTGGACAGTTTCAGGTCTTGCTGCAGCAAATTCCAGAAAGATGGTGCACAATAGGAGAAGCCTCTCCAAGTCCTGTGACTGATGGAACACTGACGGAAATACAATCTTGAGGGTGTAGCCTACGACGGTACTGTCTTTGTGACATGTTAATTGTCAAAAATAAGACCTTAATTAGCCTTAAAAAAGTCTTAAATCAATCTTTCAAAGTTCTTAAAAATGTTACTTTATTGTAAGTAGAATAACTGTAATTCATCTCAAATGATAAAATAATTGGTAACATTTATTTATCTTTTTAAATAATTTACCAAATGCTTCTCGCAGCTAATTGTTTTGTGTTAAAATAAATATTTGGGTAAAATTGTTGCTGTTTTTTTTTTCCATTCATGTTTAATGTGATATTGGTCTTAAATTCTATTTCAAGTGGCATTAAAGAGGTATTAAAAAGTCTTAAATTTAACTTACCTTAAGCTGTAGAAACCCTATTTTCACACAAGCAAATGCAGTGACTGTGATGTACAAAGTCATTTCCCAATCATTTGTAGCCGCTCAGTGAGAAGACTTTATCATGGATGAAAACAATGTAATACAGTTTAACAAGTTCAGCCCAGGGTGAGACCTTGAAGTGTTCAGATCTCAGAACATGTTCAATTTCATGAGGAAACAGAAAAACACTAAACGTGTGATTTATCTTGAAAAGTTACAGGACTTCTGGAACAGTGCCTTTCGGAAAGTTAGGACCAAAGTGGAGATGTTTGTGAAAAATATTAAAACATATCAGCACGAACATATGAGCAGGAAAATGGAGAAATTATGATTTGAGCTTGTTTGGTTAACTAACTCTGCACCTGAGCAGTTTGCCTCAGTGAGTCAATGAAAACGGCATGAATCAACAGGGGTGGTCCTCGAGGGYCGCCCTGCATGTTTTACTTGTTTCTCTGCTCCAGCACATCTGATTTGAATGAATGGGTRATTATTAGGCTTCTGCAGAACATGGAAGAGGTAATTCAATGATTGAATCAGGCGTGTTGGAGCAGGGAAAGAAGTAAAACATGCAGGGCCTGCAGACCTCGAGGACCAGGATTGCCCACCTGTTCTAGAGTCAGTGTGAGACACTTTGTYGACAAAGTTTGGCCTAAATCAGGTCAAGCAACAAGACAAGATGAACAGAAAGGCTTAAAAAAAAACAGCCAAAATGATGCAATTACCCCAAAGTCAAAACTTTAAGTCAAAATGTAAAGATGTGTGTTGCAAAAACAAAAACCTAAACGAGCTGAAGCAACGCTGTTAAACAGAATGGGGCCAAACTTTAACAGCAATCTGGGTCAGAGGATGGTTACTTTAAGTTTTTGCAGCTAAAKGTGGTTCAGCTTGTTCAACCTTTGATTTGGAGTCTTATTTTTTACACACCTTCTGCATTTAGGATTTTTGTTAATTAAAAATAACACTTTTGCATTGTTTTAATAATCTACACAGCTTTAGTGAGACGTCAAGGACCAAATCATTATTGCTAATCTTGCTTGATACGTAGGCTACTGATGCATTATAGTTCTGTTTTTGTTCTCCTTAGTTGCAAAACGTGTTTGAAGAAACATTGTAGCAAAGTCTGTTTTTTTACTATTGCTGTTAGAATATTTAATTTCTTGATGTCATGTTTGTGTAAAAATTTGTCAAATACAGGGATTAAAATTACACGTGCAAAATGAAACGTCACATTGCTTTTAAATTCAGCTCATTTATCACAGAAAAAAATTACCTTTAGTTACATTACATTTTATGTAATTACTGTAGAACACTGGTATGTACATTGTCTGGTCTAAATCATGTTTGATGTTTACCTATATACAGTTACTTTTACACTACATGCTCTGCTGCTACTTGTCTATAAATACTGGTCTATAACTCTACTTTTATACTCTGTTGTACTTTTTTCTCTTAGACTGTCGGTAAATGAAGGAACWGCAAAATAAGTATTTCACTGTACAGTGTAACTGCTTGTCTGTGACAATAAAACTCTTGAATCTTGAATTACCTGATTTTTCTTTTTAATTTTCAAGTAGAAAGTTATAAATGTTCTCATA
>NW_013952477.1:1634400-1638018 GCF_001266775.1 Austrofundulus limnaeus
GTGTATATATCACACGTTGTGTGTATATATATATATACACGTTTTGTTGCAATAAAAATGAGCAGCAGTTTAAATAATAATTGCAGACAAAATGTAGCAGTATTTTGGACCCCATTTAAAGTTTTTATTTTTATTTTTACAATCACAGGCGTTAAACAAATGATAATCCTTTCCTCAAAGCTCTACTTAAACCAATCTGACCTAAAACTTTCTCTTGAGCAGTTTTGTTGTAGACGCCTGTTTGACGTGGCACAAATCACTCACGCACACACTGGTCACTTCACTGCAAGGACACTTTAATTGATCAGAAGCAATAAATATTCACATCTCAATTCTCTGTTCTTTCAGTACATGTAATACACGCAAAAAAAAAAAATCAAAGTCAAAATCATATCAATAAGTGCACTGACAAACATTTTCAGGCTTTAAATTTAAATCGCTGTAACTCATTCTCACACATCATTATGAAATAATAGGGGGGAAAAAAGAGTTCAATATTCCTTTTTGGACAAGCGTTTCCCTTTTGTCCCTGTCCTTGTTGTCTTAGTGCATCCTTAGTGGCACCCACATGCACGCACCTGAATACAGAATGGGAGCAGTTCTTCCCATGGTTATAAGAAGCTTCTGTATAATTTAATATGTACATTCATGTTTATACAGTACAATCTATTCAATAAGTGCAGATATACTCATGCAAGAAGAGTTCAAAAGGACACCAGAAAAAGAAAAGAATAGACAAGCGTTTCCTCAAAAATCTTCATTTAATGTGCTTTTCTCTCTCCAAAACTTCTTGAAAACCCTTTTGATCGTTCAAATCTGTAATAATTTTGGCGTCTATATTTTAAGCAACTAGTTCCACAGACGGCTGTATTTTGTGTTTTCCCACTTATTTACTTTTCTTATGGTAATCAGCATCACTGATGGTATATCAGAGTTTCAAAAACGCAGTAGCAAAAGGATCGACACTTGCACAAGGCCCACAGGAAAAGAAAAAAACAAACAAACAAGTGAAATACAGTTTGTACCTGCAGGCTATTTTACATTCTTGATTGTTGTTTTTATACAAGAAGCCCTCAGCCAGATGCCGAGGCATCAGTAAAAAGGAATAGGCTGTTAAAGTGTCAGGAGGGGGATGGTTCAAAGGCCATTTCTGATATAAAACATCACATGTGCAAAACCACCAAACCTCATGTAAAAGTGTGTTTCTTTCAAAATAAAATGTGTGTGGGGGGGAGAAAGACATAAATAAATCTGATGATTGCAAGGAAGTAGAAATAACGTATAATTMATTAGTCAATTTCCACAACTATAATTAGTTATATTATAAGTGTTTTAATACTGGGAGATAAATGAGGCCTTTAAAATTCATTCCCTCATTTCAAGTTTTGTTGGTCATCTGAGAAGTGCCTGTTTTCACTTGGCACATAAAACATATTAGTGCCAGTGTTCAAATCAATTTAAGCAACAAAACAAAACAAAAAATAAAATAAAACAAGATTTTAATACTCAGTAACACTACTTAAAAAGCTGAATGGAAACTATGCTACTACAAAAATAAATCACACTTCACATGTCAGAATACGCTTTAGTGTTTATGGCAAACCCAAAGAATCAATGTGTGAAAAAAAAAAATTAAAAATACTTTCTATAACCATGTACAAACATCTGCTGATATCATTTTATCACCAATCAAAACAAATGGACAATATTCATTCTGCTCAGGTCGAGCAGCTATATCATAATATCAATAAAACAGTAAGAAGCGTCAACAACATTTAAAATATATTATTTGTATTGTTGATTTCCATAGACCACAGAAGCATTACCTTTGAAAGCCTGGTGGCTCCTTTCCATGTGTGAAAAGCAATAAGAAAAAAAAATACAAATAAAACATGAAAGAAAACTGTGCCCTGCTTTCAACGCTGTGGGAAGTGGGGGTGCAGAGGGTGCTGCAGCAACCCTCGATGTATGTCAGTGGACAAGTATGTTAAAGTACATTGTTTAAAAATAATGAAAACATTAAAAAAAACAAATTTCATTTGTGCTGTGTATGTTTAAATTCAATTTTTTAAAATCTTATTTAGTTTTATGTTGGTAATAAACCAACACTKTTTTGTACGTCTGCGTGCAAAATTTTACAACCACCTTAAACTTACAAAAAGGTGGGCTGATTAGCATTAGTGAYTGCAGTTTATATATATTGTCTGTCTAAATAATACAGCATGATTTTAATGTCTTTACTCGGATAAGACAACACTGTGCTTTTTACCAGAGGTGTATAAAGTACTTGAAAAAAAATAACCATATAAAAGTCAAAATACAAGAAAGGACTTTGTTAAAAAGGAATTTCACAGATAAGAAAAGTACATAAGTAACAGTTGTAAAACTGCTCACAATAATCAGGAAAGTAAAAGTACTTTTACACACTAGGAAATGAAATGTTTACTCAACCAAACTGGTTCCACTAAACCAAGCTGAGTAAGTACAAAATAATTTACTGAAATCAGTTTAGTAGAAACACTTCATTTTATTAAGAGTGCATAAAAACTTCTTTCACGATTAGTTCTGGTCATATTTAAATTTGTAGAGTGTAACTAGGTGTTAAACTACAGGTAAAGAAGTAAAAGTATATTTATGTTGTGAATGTAACAAAATTAAGGTTACGATTTAAAAAATACTTGGTAAAATTACAAATCTTCAAAAAAAAAAAGATTTAAGTACTTTAACAAAGTAAGTGTACTTTACTGTACACCTCTGCATTTCACTGCATACATACATTAAACAGCAGCCCACCAACTAAAACGTGTTCCCACAGCTTTAAATGGTTCTAGTATTTGAAACAGAGCAACAGATTTGAGTTTTTTCTTTTTTAATAAAAGAAAGATGCCTGTCAGCAAACCTGCAAAAAYTGATTAACCCAAGTAAATTATTGCAAAATTAAGGGATTTTTCTTTTCCAAATTTCATTTGTTCTGTAGGTCAAACTCTACTGGAATGCATTTGGTGGTTCTAGTCATAATTTACAAATCCTATGTAGGCCAGTGGATGCTMGAGCTCTCCATCACTGTTGCATTATCACACCTTATACATGTAAATATTTTTATACATACACATCTAGACTTCAAACAAGTAAAATTGAGGCAATATATCTAGTAGATATAGAAGTAGGTTCATCTTAAACCATATGGCTATAGACTTTTTTTCTGATTGTGTGTGCCACGAGGTGGAGTGTGTGTTCGTATAATGTGTGTGTCTTTGTTTTGAGGACGTGTGCACATGCCATGCGCCTCTATCCGTGCTCTCTGTCCTCCACCTACATGTGTGGGAAGCGCAGGTGAAAGTAACAGAGGCGAAGCAGCCTGCGCTTCCTCTTGTCGCCAGCGCTGCTGCTGTTGCTTTCCGTCCTGGCGGACTTGCTGCGGACCCGAGAGCGGCCCGCCTCCTCCCATCTGTCGTCTGACCTCTGACCCCTGGAGCTCCACGTCCGGCTCACACCACGGTACTTATCCGGTTGATAGGCTTGGATTTGGAGTTGCCCCCGGTGCCGGTCGCCCCAGCCCCGGTCACCTGTGGCCCCTGCTGAGGCTGCGCGGGGTGCTGGGGGGGGTGAGGGGAGAGA
>NW_013952477.1:1638168-1641214 GCF_001266775.1 Austrofundulus limnaeus
GTAAAGGGGAGTGTGGTGGGGGAGGGGGGATAGAGGAGAGAGGAGGGTACTGGGGCAGATACGGGGCGGCGGAGGCTGTGTGATGCGCAGTGACGGAGGCGGACGGCAGGTTGTGGGGCAGCGTGCCGAAGATGAAGTGTGTTTGATGGGTGGAGTGGCTGGTGGGGTGCGGGGTTTGGGCGTGCCTGGGGTGGGTTTGGGAGTGTGCGTGGGGGTGGGAAAGAGACAGTGTTAGTGGGGGTTTGGTACCAGGGCCGCCGCCCCCTCTGACAGAGTGTGTGTGCTGCCCGTGGTAGAGGGCGAACTGCGGGCTCTGCGAATGTTGGGAGAGAGGAGAAAGAGGGGGGGGACAACCTACCACCATATTGGTGTAACGAGCCTGAAGGCCATGCTGGGAGAGCTGGGAGAGATGGGCCAGCTGTGGGTGCTGCACGTGTGGGGGGCCAAGCGGCGGGCGACAGGGAAGTGGGCCCCTCTGTATAGTAGTAAGTGGGGGCACACCTTGCAAAGGCGGGGGGATGGGCTGGACGTGGAAGCGATGGTGATGGTAGTAAGGTGGTGGGGGCTGGACGGCGCCCATGTGACAGTACTGTGCGTGTAGCACCTGGATCTTGGACGACCCCCCATCCAGCTGGCATAGAGATGAAGGGGAGTGAGGAGGGGGTCCTCCCGTAGTCGGTGGGGGTACAGGTGCGGGGTAGGGTGGCCCCGGTGGAATAAGGGGCCCCGGTGGTTTGGCGCGTTTGCTGCCGAATAGTGAGCCCAGGAAAGAGCCGCTGCTGTTGCTGCTGTTGCTCCCCCCAGGGCCGCTCCCCGCTCCTGATCTCTCTGCACTGCTGGAGACTCCCCCAACTCCTGTCCCAGCAGTGGTGTGTTGCTGCCCCGGCCCACCCCCCACCCCCGTTCCGGGGCTCAGGATGGGGCGGTGAGGCCGGAATTCTTCTGTTGCGTAGCAGCCAGGGAGAACGCCTGGCACTGGGTAACGCTGGTGAGGCTGAGGGCTGCTAATGATGGAGCCCTAGGAACATAAAAGCTCATCAGGCTTCATAAAAACCACTGAAAAGCAACAATGCTTGGTTGTAATTACACGCTCGGACACGGTTAAACACACACAGCCATGCAAAAGGTGTCAGTGCGGGACACAAATACATGCAAGGTTATTCAGATTGTGCATAAACACTGAGCGCTCAGGAAAACTGGAAACCAGTGAGGGGGAAAGCAATAAGTTGCTGCAAGTCTTTATGAGACTTACTTCCATAGTGCTGTCCAGAGAACCAACACTGTTCCTGCGACCACGTTTCCCTGCACCCCCACCAGGAAGAATCAGGTTAGCAAAGACAGTGAAAGACAAAAAGAAATGGCCTGTGTGCTGTGACTGAACATCAGCAATAAAAAAGAGAAAAAATCTAAACAGCAGCAGAAATAGAAATCAAAACCATGCTTCTCAAAGACCCACCAGTAAAGAAACGGCATGGAGCCGGTCTCTGTGGCGCTGTGGTCTCACCTGTATCTGAGAGGTCCCTGAGAGATGAGCTGAGCGCCGTGCGTTTGAGACCCTCACCCACTGAGCAGTTGTCATCAAAACTGGTCCTTCCCAAGGTGCCGTTCACAACGTCGCCCTTCACGCCTACGCCTCCTCCAACAACACTTCCAGTTAACAAGCTGGGTCGCATAACACCTTTTTGTTTCTCCAGCTCCGCTGTAATTTCACACAGAGCACAAAGGGGAATTTGAAATGAAAGCGAGACATAACGCAGAGAACTGTGAGCTACGAAGCAGCACTGCTGATTACTAAAGTTTCCCGTACTCAAAACAATTGCTGCTCAGCTTCCTGACAGTTACAGCAAACAGCCAGCAGATGGGGCACTTACATTCAACTCTGTATTTCTCCATCTCTTGCACCTCAGCAATACTCTCCCTGAGGTCACTAACAAACCGGGTGCGGTCTTGCTGACTGGGTGCCATAAAGACAATAAGAACCTTCCTCTCCCCGCCCAGGCTGGCTGAGGTCAGGCGGATGCCATGAGGGTAATCTAGATGGTAAATAAGGAGAAATAAATACCCTTATTATTACAACCACCAATTCAGTAAGTTTTGAACATTGTGTAAAATGTAGATATAAACAGAATGCATTAATTTTAAAATCTTATAAACTAAATTTTTATTCTCAATGGACCATATTTAACATGTGAAATGTCAAAACAAAGAAGTTGTACATAAAAAAGCTAATTTTGAACTTGATGGACACATGACAAAAAAGTTTAGATAGGGCAACAAACGTAAGTGGTATAAAGAAGCTTTAGGAGCACTTTGCAATTCAGTAAATTGGCAGTGGGTCTGTAAGAAGACTGCATGTAGGGAGAATGTTTTAGAAATAATAATGTTACTGTTTACAATGGAAAATTGAGAAAACTCTAAATATTTAATCATCTACAATTTGAAAYATTTAAAAAATATCTAATATCTGGAGAAATCTGAGAGCTCAAAGAACAAAACTGAAAGTCAATATTTGATTCGGTGACCTTCAGGCTCTCAGGGTCCTCTGCATTAAAAACAGGTCTGATACTGTTATGAACATCACTACATSAGCTCAACAACACTTCTACAAAACATTGTCTGTAAACAGTTTGTTGTGCCATTAACAAATGCTGGTTAAAGCTCTATCATRCAAAAAAGAAGACATTTAAAAAGGGATGACATGAAACATTAGGCATTATTTGATAAACATTTACTACAACTGTAAAATACTGTAGGCTGTTTAGTTTTTATAAAATAAAAAAAATATATTGTTACACTGGGTGACATTTTATGAATGCCGTAAAGTGTACTGGGTAAAGGATGACTTTCTCTTGGTTTTATGGTTTTGTATAAACTAATGCCCAGTGGTGGGCACTAGTTCCCTAAAACGCAAATGTGCTAATTGCGGACCTAAATTTCTCATTCGTGCTTTATTTACCAAGGAGGTTCTATAGAACAGCTGGAGTGTGCAGAAACCATGTGACCGTGTGATCGGCTGGAGAAGCTAACGGCTAACACAAAACGGTCA
>NW_013952477.1:1642414-1645553 GCF_001266775.1 Austrofundulus limnaeus
ACACACACACACACACACGGTGTTAGTTCCCGAGCTAACTATATTAGCTCGATGCTAATGCAAAAGCTAACAGTCTAAACTGAGCTTCTCCTTCCATTAAGCAGATCTGCTGTCCAACATCTCCACATTTTTGGTTGCAGGCTGAGTCATTTCTACATTCTCCTGTCTGTCGAGGCGCTCTGGTTTCATTTAAAAGAGCTGATCATCAGATATTGTCCAAGATTAAGCTTCAGTGTGGATAAGATCTCGCACAGACTCACTCCAGTAAACCTAGAGAACGTCATCATTTATAGCTATGATTTGTGGCTTTATTAAAATGGCGTCATCCGTTTGACAATATTTTTTAAAATTATAAAAACTAAACAGCCTACAGTATTTTTAAAGTCTTTGTTTTACAGTTGAAGAAAATGTTTCTCAAATAGAATGTCATGTTACAAGTAATCATGGATCCCTTTAAAAAAATGCAGTTGTCTTGTTTTGGCCAAAGCTCATCTCAAATGGATTCAGGTAAAAGCAGAAAGGGACCATTCACTGTCTCTGGGATGAGCAACTTACACATCTGGAAAGGCACTATCAATGCAGATAAGTACATAAAGGTTTTAGAACAATGCTCCCATCAAGACAATGCTTTTTACAGGAACGGCCTTGCCCATTAGTAAAACAATATTAAACTGCATTCATTATAACATCTGTAGAGGATAAACATGGTCCTGTCCTAAAAGTGTTGCTGCCATCAAATTCAATATTACCTAATTTTAAAGTACATTTTTATAAACATTTGCTATGTTTACYATGTTCCTTTGTAAATAAAACAAGGGTTTATGACATTTGCAAATCATTGTAGTCTGTTTTTATGTCCATTTTACAATTTGATTTCAAAATTGAGGATATGATGAGAGGTGCAAAATAATGTTTCTTACAAGAGTTCTGGAACATGTGGACTTGCATGTCAACCAAAGGAAACGATTGTCTGAAACTATAAGTCACTGAGGTTTTCTTCTTTTGGAAGATTTTRGTCACCTGGGGCAGAACATGAATCATTGTTATTTTACAGCAAYTACTACATTTTACTCACTGGTACATCTCAAGTAAAGTTCACAAGTCAGTCTTACCACCAGTAAGTCGTTAAAGAGAAAGACCTCTCGCTGGTGAACTCCTGTCCTCTGAGGTCGGTTGGAGTCAGGGACCTCGTAAAGCTGGCAGCAACACACCAGTCTACGATGAGGAAGGGATAGTACCTGAAAGAACAATCAGGTTGTTGATGACAATGTATTTAACAACACGTTACTGAGTCAGTAATAGAAACTTACAGGCTTCTTGCCAACAATGACCCTCTCCACGGCCTGCACTTGGGACACGTGGTCATCATTGGTTCTTAACTCCCATTTCTGTATTCGCTGGTAAATCCCGACCAACAGGTCCCTGGGAATATCCTGACCATTGTCGACACCTTCAGTGGAAGCAAGAACACCCAGAGTTTTAGAACAAGTAGCTGCACAGTAGTTTTCTCTTTTGGAAAATGCCTTCACACGCAAGACTGACATAGGAGAACATGTCCTAACAGTTTTRTAAAGAGTTCAATGCAATCTAATTACACAAAACTATGTTCACAAGTCCATCAACACAGAAGAAGTGCATGATGAAACCACTGTTTCATGAAGTTTTGAATTTGATTTATGGTCAGAAGTTTACATACACCAATGATGATTTCAATGATTAAATTTGTCCCTGTGATGTTTTATTTGAACTGGTGCTTTTCTAGGGTGGAATGACTGTATAACACGTAACTTCAATAGTTTCTAWCAACAAGATTTATAAGTTTGAATTGTGGAATGTACACAAGGTCAAAATTCTACACACAAAGTCAAATATGTACATTCATTCATGTAAATMTGTTTATAAGTGGTGCAAAAGATTCTACAACGTCTTCTAACTTGACATGGCCGACTAACTTCTCGATTGCGATCATTACTGACAACAGCTGGAAGTTTGTCTTTACCAGAATATAAAAGATTTGCTTGACCTCATTAGTTGAAATGACCAATACTYATCATTTACTCTTAGATTCAAATAAATGGTTCAGATGTTTCAAAACAACTTTGAAACCATAAAGACTTAAATGAGCCTGGCATGAACTGAAAATTGCTGGAACAACAGTATCTCTGTCCAAWTTAAATGATCATCTGAGAAGGTGATTGATCAGGAAAGAAGCTCCTGCTTTAAAAGCACTTTCAAACTCGACTGAACATTAAGCTTCTTGAATACCCTTCAAGAGGCCCTGACCTCAACCCTGTTGAAAATTTGTAGCCTGTGCTTCATTCCACCCTGGTAAAAAAATGGTTCACATATATTATTAAAATACCAAAATTAGTACATTCATGTCCGTGATGAATGTATTCATTTGAAACTTCTAACCACAACTGTATTAGTGTCTACTGTAAAASAGCACCTCTCAAATTCTTGATGAAATCCTCCAGCTTCATCTTCCTCTCAGCTTTGATGTTGGGACTGTACATATCCGTGTTGAGTAGAATTATGGCAAAGGCCAAGATGAAGATGGTGTCAGGGTTCTGGAACTGCCGAATCAACGTGGGATTACACACGCAATACCTCTGACTGAAGACAAAAAAAAAAAAAACAGCACATAGAAACGTTTTAACTTTGACCCAGTTGTCCCAACAAATAATCTCCAGGCTATTAGCTACCCATCAAGTACAAACCTGAATGCCTCGATGAGTCTTTCCACTTTTTGAGCTTCTCCTTGAACTTTGATTTGGGCCTGGAATTTCCTCAGGGCATCATCAAGGTCCATCCCTGAGAAGTCCATCTCATCCACCACACAGCTGAGAAACACACAGGAGCCAGAAATCACAGTTCAGTCTGCTTCACAATGAGCCACAACAAAATACACAAATTCAGACAGTGTGATTGTAACACCGGGCAAAATGTTTTAGCACATGACTTAAGGTAGTTCTTGTTTTACAGATATTGAGCTTAAATTTTGTGTTCTAAAAGCTAAGAGTCATCCTTAATTCCAAGATATAACAGATCCTGAGAGAGCTCACAACATACACTCACCGGCCACTTTATTAGGTACACCACGCTAGTAACGGGTTGGACCCCCTTTTGCCTTCAGAAC
>NW_013952477.1:1646418-1658883 GCF_001266775.1 Austrofundulus limnaeus
TTTGTACGAACAAAAGTAAGAGAAATTTAGGATAAGAATATGAACATGTTCTTGCATGAGGCCCATTGAGCTTAAATTTTGTGTTCTAAAAGCTGAGCCATCCTTAATTCCAAGATATAACAGATCCTGAGAGAGCTCACAATATAGCTCATAATGTAATAGACAAGGTTTGTCCAAAACAGCCATAACTCTGTCTCTGCATGCCATAAGATGAGCTTGGTTTAACACTTTGCCATAAAAGGTACTGGGTGGTACATGACAGGCCTTTACTTGTTATGTACAGTGCCAGTGTGTGGACCAAGTGCCTCAGGCCTATCTAAAGATTTCATCCATTCAGAAAATGAAAATAAATATGTAAGATGACTCTATTTAGAGAACAAAGCCATGACATTTGGTTTACATGTCTGTTTAAAAGACAAGCTTTTATTTTGCACACTTACTCTAAAACATCTTTGTTGAATTGTTTTTGTCGGTTTCCCAAAAACTCTCCAATCATCTGCCTGCTGAGGCCCTTTCTCTCCAGGAGGAARCGAGCGATCCCAACAGGTGTGTCCGACACAAATCCTCTCTCTATCAGGTACTGGATGCCCTTCTCTGGCTTTCTACAGTTCAGGTAAAAATACCATAAATCTTATCATTGTACATGCAGGAACACCATCAAGAAGTGCATTACTTGTGCTTGATGGAAGCTTACTTGTTGAAGAGATTGAGACCGATGCGGTACTGGCGTCTCTGCACCACGTCACTGTTGAAGGGCGGGGAGTCCCAGCTGTGGCGGCTCTCTCTCTGATACGTCTGTTTGCCCAGAGGAGGCAGCGGCTCCTGCAGGCTGTCCTGAGACGAGGAGCCCGAGCTGCAGTTGACGGTCTCGTTGGAGTTGGTCGTGGAGTTGAGCGAGTCGTTGTCCCCGTCCGAGCAGCACGGCTGCTCCAGACCGCCRGGTGGCAGGGCCGTGGAGGAAGAGGAGGACAGAGGGGTGGTGGGAGGCTGCTGGGGGGAGGAGGAGGACGAGGGTGTGTCAGGGTACTGATGGTGGTGGATGGGGTGGTGGTGATGGTGGTGGTGGGCCGCCACCTGGTGTGGGATGTGTGTGGGAATAGACCTGCCTGTGGGCCTGGTCTGACCCTGAGCAGCTACTGTAGAGGAGGGGTGGCTGCCTGAGTTGGGGGAGTGTTTGAGGGTTCCCTGAGGGGAGCTTGATCCAACCCCGGGTTCCTGCTCAAAGACCAGTTGTCTGCTCAGGGAGCCCCGGTCTGACCGGTCGCTCATGTCCACAGAGCTGTCGCTCGGCGGCTCGATGGTGAGGAGAGGCAGGTGAGCTCCTCTCAGGCGGTAGTCTCTGCACTCTGTGCACGGTGTGCTGCGCCGACTGTTAYTGCTGCCCCCTCCCTCGGTGTCCCTGCTGTCCTCGCGGCCTCCCACGCCRCCACCGGGGCCCCAGTACTCCGTATCGGTGCTGCTGGGAGCCCGGTCCAGGGACAGCGGCGAGGACGGCATGCCGTCGTCCATGTAAAGGGTGACATCGCTGTAAGAGGTGGCCGTGCTGTCGCCGTGCATGCTGAGCCCCCCTCCGGCCCCCCTGCCTCGCTCTCCTAAACCTCTCTGAGAGGACGGGTTGCTGCTGCTGCTCCACATGCACTCTCCGAAGTCTTCGCTCATCCCTCCACCATCCCTGCTGCCCTCCTGGGAGTCATCGCGACCCGCGCGGCAGGTGAGGGCATCGTCTATGGAGTCAGCCAAGGACTTGACCTACAAAGAAACAATCCGAGCTGTAATCAGACCACACACCCAAACATTTAATCATGTGTGAGCAGCATGATTTCAGAATTAAACCTTTAGAGTCCCAACAACTCTACCTGCTTAGAGAAGGAGTCCTCGAGGTGAGTGTAGTCTGCAGGGCGGTCCGGATCAGGGGAATGAGGCGGCCCGATGGCCACGCTGTGCGTGAAGTTGGTCTGTGTTTGCTGCTGAGGTTGGCGCTCGTCGAAGGAATACTGCAGCCTCATGTTGGACAGGATGATGCGGCGTGTCATGCGACTCTCTGAGGCCGAGCTTCGGAGGCGCTCAAAATTTTTATTCATGCGATACTGCCTGAAGGCTGTCTGAATGGTCTTAGCTGCCCTGCGGCTTACAAATGAGCCACCGTACTTTCTCTCCAACATTTCCACCTTGAAAAGTTGAGGGAAAACAAGGAGAAGCAACCGTAAATGTACACATTCATGACGCCTCTCTGACTCAAGATTCATAATAAATTAAAAACTTAGCATAAATGGACATTGCCTACCTCTTTTCAAGCATGAGCTTTAGACTACAATCCTCCTTTGTTGCCATTTTGGTCAAATCTTTTTATGTACRTCACACACTATTGCAAGGCATCATGTGATCTTATAACACTTTAAGTACGTGTTGATAATTCTCAACAACAACCATGCCAAAATCGAACTCAATTTAGTAGGGGTGTCCCGATCTGATATCAATATTGAGTATTGGTCCGATATTAGCTAAAAATGAATACCGGCTTATATGGGCCTGCATCTAAAATCTCTGATACAAGCACTCTGATAAAAGCTGTCCATTCCAGTAGTCTGCTCAGGATTTCTATCCAGCAGGGCTTGGATCCAGCATAAATACACTGAATAGTTATTTTACACTCTAAAAGTATTTTTAGTTTATTGTATTTATTCAGGCAATTTTCAGGGTCTTCTATTTTATTATTTATTTATTGTATTTAGTTGTACAAAATTAAARTTAAAAATAATGTAACCTTTTACCAACCCATTGGTTAATAATAAATGGGACCAATCTTTCTCATACCTACTGTTGACYATTGTTTACTGTCTGATCTGATCAAGACTTTTTAAGATTCCACACWACAAAAAAAAATGAATTTGTAGGATTTGTTCTGATATCATATCGGGTTGATCTCGGTATCAGCCAGTGCTCAAGCCAGTAATGTTTCTATCATTTTGGAAATGAAAAAGTTGTATCGGGACACCCTTACAATATAAGGACTACCGATGTAAACTAGCTTAAGCTAAATCTGGTACAAAGTATATTTGATTGYTTTTTTTTGTTGTTTTTGCACACTGTCCTTGTTGAACAAATCAYACAAAAAACAAAACTAAACTGATAGATAAGATACTGTATCTCTGAAACAGTTGTAGTCGTTTACGTGCTTCCTATTGTCCGTTAACTGTCAGCCCTGTAGAGTTTGGTTGACTGTAAACAATAATTAGCTGTAGATGTGCTTCCAGTGATTACATTCTGAGAGTTTTATTAAAATCTGTCCTGTGGTTCAAGGCATATTTTGCTAGCAGACAGGCATACATGTTGGTGGGCCATAACCACGTTTKCAAGTCTCATGGCCTAAGCTCCAAAACCCACAATCAACCCCAGCCCTAATCCTTTAACAAACTGTACAGTTACTGTACTGTTACCTTCTTATCCTGCAGATCTGTTGAGAGCTCATAGCTGTCAGAAAGGGCCTTGCACCTCTTGTTCTCCTCCTCTTCCTGCTTGCGGAGGGCCAGACTTGCCGGCTGGTGGCGCGTTCGCAGCACCCAGGCCAGACTGGCCGAGGAGCTGGAGGTGGCCACGCTCGCAGGGCCCTTGGAGGTGGAGGGAGTGGCGCCGCTGCTGCTGCTGTCGGTGTAGCGCTGGGAGCTGTGGAGGTAAGGCGTCTGGCTAAAGGAGCTGTCTTTTTGGGCGCTCGCCTCAGGACACGGGGCTTCTCCTTCCACACTGCAGAGGAAAACAAGGAGCAGGAGCTATAAGAAGAAAGAAGAACRTGTCGAGGTGCAAAACACAAAGTGATCGATAATGTTAGGAAGTAAAATAATACCAAGCAGTGATGCAGAATAACTCAAAACAGACTTACTTGTAAATTTTAGAGCGACGTGAAGCTAACCACCTCTTAGTGGAGTTCATTGTGAATTAACCCAGATTATTTTATTAATTTAAGCACTAGTCCCAGGTCAGGACAACTTTCCTTGCTTACACTGTGAGTTGGTAATCCGAGTGACAAAAAGCCCTCTGTCATCCATTTTTCTTCTTTCAAAGAGTTCAGACTGTAGTTAATATTTTGCCAAGTCAACTCATCTGTCTTCACTGCTATGCTGTCCGTGTCAGTCAAGCACGGCAGCAGTAAAGCATTTTGAAAAGTCAGCAGCTACATAAACAAGCCGCCACATACCAGAAACACCATACTGACAGGAAAGACCAGGTTGTTTCGAAGGCTGCGGGTGTAAAACAAGAATTGCCAGCGTCCTGGGAAATATGACAAAATGCTTTCATCAAAATCCCAGGCCACAATCAAGAAATGATCCGGAGCTGTTCAGATAAACGGTTTAATTCTTCCGATCTGCTGTCAGCAGAGAAACAAACAAAAAAGGCAAAGTAAAGTTAGCAGGAAGTTTAAGTCCTAAAAAAAAAAATCCTCCAGCGTTGCAGTGAGCAGAAAAATCCACCCAACTCAGTGTGTGTTTGGGCAAACAGCCCCGGTCACATGTTCCTGACTACATTTACATTCTTCTCCTTGTGTTAGCCACACCCCCCTCCTGTCAGCTGAGCCCACAGAGGCAGAGTACAACCGAGGTCAGGAAATGTGTGGGAACATTACATTCAGCACAGCAAACACTCCTGTTCTTACAACAAAACATTCTGGACAGAAGAAAGTGGGCTGCATTAGGTCACATTATAAAAAAGAACCAATCAGATGCCTTGTTAAAGCAGTCATTTTTGTATTTTTTGTCCTGCTTCCTCTCTGAAACACTTCCTGTGTTTGAGCGTGGAAAGTAAAAACAAGACCAGAGAGATAATGTTGCTCAGGCAACTTCATCAGTGAAGGTTATGATCAAACTAGTGATAGTGCTGGAATAAGACCACCCTCGTCCGTTAGACGAACAAAACTGGAATCTTTGGCGTGGGCAGCGGGGAAATCGTGCTACAATGCAGCGTCCTTTGGCAGGACATCCTGTGCCTTTAAYAACACATGACTTAGCTAAATTATTGTTGAGTCTAACAACAGCCCTGAGGACAACAGTGATGTGTTGCACAACACAGGTATCAGTTGCAATAAAAAGCCCAATTCTGACATCTGTAGGGAAGTTAWGATCACCACAACCAGTGACGGATCTGGGATTTTTCTGTGTAAGTGGCCATCAAGGGGCCACAATATTCATAAAGGGGCCAATTATTTGTTCTGCATCCTTGCACACAAATCCCACACAAATCCCTGGTTTTGGTAAGATGTATATATAAATATATACACACCAGTCGCACGTTTAAACACTTGTAATTTAAAAAAAACTTGCACAGTACATTTTCCTTACAAATTTTACATGCATTTTRCAGTATATAGATAAAATACTCTCAAATACACAGCATGTGAGAGAATCCAACCATCATTTTTTGAGCTGAAAGACTTTTTCTGCACAATTGTTCAAATTTTATGAAAAGAAATAAACTTCTGTCATCTAATTTCATGCAGGACTTCTCTRTTGGTCTCATTAGCACCTGTAGTGTTGGGACATGAAACTGCACCCAGCATCATCACTCATGGGCAAAGTACAGATGAGTGACAGGACAGGGGCACTTCAGGGGGCCAATCAAAGTTCAACAGGGGCCAATGCCCCTGTGGCCCCGCACCTAGAACTGCCCCCGACCACAACTAAAACCTGAACAGAAAAATCCACCAACGGTTCTTCTTCTTCTCCTTTTCAGGGGCAACAAGTTGTCGTGAACAACTTCCTTCCCTGTTGAAAAAAGTATTTTCGCTGCAGCATGATTTATCATTCCTCCTCCTCTGCTCCTTTAAATAGAGAAACGGAGAAAAAAAAATAAAAAAGGAGCGGGGTTGCTTGGTGACGGTTGCTGTGGGACCTTTGTGGGCGGTGAGGCAGTTGTTGGGATGAAAAGCGTAGTTGCCATGACGATGTATTRACTGTTATCTTTATTAAGGTGGGTGGTGAAGATGTTCCACTGGTTGTAAATGACAGAGTCTAAATAATTCTTGTCTTTTCCTGAAGGCAGCAAAAACATAAAAAAAAAAAATAAATAACCTGTTTGAAAAGAGTGAATAAACTTTCTAAAAAAATAACCATAAAAATCAAATCAGGAGGACATAATCATTTTTTTGTGTCATGAACAATGCACATAAAACATTGTTACCTTCTATTTTTAATAAACTTGCCTAGAAAGCAGCTCTGCAGATTGTGCTGACTGCAAGAAACTGTTGCTTTATCTTCATTTCCTTCAKGAACAGTTTCTTTATTCAGCTCAGTAACAGGTGGTTAAATAAACTGTAAAGAAACTTTAGAGAACTGTAGCAATCTGTGATTTTTAGACCTGGAACTTCACAGATTTCTGTTTGTGCCTCCTGAAGAAGGAGATATTAATAAGTGTGCATGGACAAATGTAATGGTCCTTGTGACTGCAGGACCTGTGCTTCTCTGTTTTATAAGTGAAGAGGTTTCATATGTTAGATTCCAGTTTAGTTTAATGGTACACTTTGAATAAATTAATTTGCAAGAGGCCTCTTATAAATAAAGTCTAAACATTCTGTTACGTCTGCACAGAAAGGCAAAACAAAAATACCTTGTCAGAAACCATGTGGCCAATAAATACATTTTGAGCATGTCCTCTTATTTTCAAAGTAAGTTGTTGGAATTAAACAATTGCTTTTATTTTTCTAATATGATTTACAGAATAAAAAGTACTTTTTAGGGCTACGTTTTAAACAAAAATCCTTTTGTCCAGATGATACAGATTTAATATTTTAACGCCACAATAAAAAAAAAACATACAATTATAAAATAATAATGTTTATAAAGGCTTTTAGATGTGTGGGAAAATTTAACTTTTCCTAATAAACAAAACGTATTTCAGCTTCAGTTTTATACCAGTGGTGTTTAATCTTGGTCCATTTACACATGAACACTATCCTGCAGGTTTTAGTTGTTTTCCTGCTCTCCAGCAGGTCTTCAGGTTCTGCAGGAGCCTGATAATCACTCGTTTATTCAAATCAGATGTGTGAAAGCGCAAAACTGTGTTTCTGTTAGCAAAAAACATAGCCAGTTTCTTTTCCTTTTTTTTGGGTCAAATACCAAACCAAGGATAAAAACTTATCATCAGACAAGGAGAAATGTAAAATTTGAGACGTTTCTTTGCTTCGACACAYCTGACTTGAATGAATAACTGATACCTGAAGACCTGCTGGAAAGAAGAAACATTTAAAACATGCAGGAGAGTGGCTTTTGAGGAGCAGGWTTGGACAACACATTTTTATTTGATAACCAGTACATCTGAAGCATTGTATCTGTTGTACAGAGACAGTTTTATTTTAAGAACTTTAAATGCTACATTTTTTATACCATGGGTTGAGTTCGGCTATGGATGTGTGGTGAGGAAAGTCGTCCTCTAATCAGACAGTTGGCATTCTGATGCCGTACTATTCAGTCACGTTGATCATGTGGATGCAATTGTCACAACTGAACCCCTCTGCCATCAGAAWSTGATTTAAAGCACTGATTAATCTCCACTGAAYGATTTGTGCATGTTGTAGAGAGATAATAGAGTGCTGAATGAATGTGTGTGGATGGTTAAATGAGGACACAGATTGTGTTGTAAAGCGCTTTGAGTGTCCTGGTTGAATAGAAAGGTGCTGTAAAAGTACAGTATATTTACTTTTGCTTTGTTAGTTTTAAACTGTTTGTTTTATGTTGTCACACACACACACACACACACACACGGCATTTGCCAAGTTCTTTTTTTCCCAATCTAAAACGGTTTTCCTCTGTTTTAATCTTTGGTTGTGATTTTGTCTAAATGAATGCATAAATTCTCACAAGCATCCGTCCGTTTTTCTTTAACCGCTTCTCYTTCCCAGGTCACGGGGAGCTGGTGTCTGTCTCCAGCAGTCAGTGTGTGAAAGACAGGATACACCCTGGACAAGTCGCATCAGGACAAGTCAGACAAACAACCACTCACACCTAATGACAAATTAGATTTAATTAACCATGTTCTGTGGGAGGAAACCATAATATGATGTGTGCACAGGGTGAACATGCAAACTTTACACAGAGAGAAAAGGGGGCAATCCTGCGACCTTCAGCTCTAACCACTGCACCACCACTCCCACCAAATGTAAAGTGACATTTTTATCTTCAGCTTTCAAAGAAGCACCAGTGGGACAGGAGGTTTCAGGTTCTGTATTAATTTTGATCATAAATAAGCTCTCAGACTGATCAAGAACTGAAGTTTCAACTGACTTTTCTCATCTATTTATAATCAGGGAACTGATTCAGACAAACCAGAATCAGTATGCAGCATGTAAAGATGAAGGCTAGTAATTTTATATTCCAAACAAAGTGTTAGTTTAAAGTTCTGCCATAATCCAGTGAGCTTATTTTTCTCTCTTTGATCAAACTTGCCCACTTGTGTCACTCCACCTGTTCCTGCTTGCAGCTGCTCCAACCGCCTTTCATTTCACATCTGTCTCCAGTCTCCATCCACCTGTGCCCCCTCAGCCAGTCTGCCCTGCAGGAAGTCTGCAGTGGTCCGCTTCAAACCGTTGGTCCCGTTTTTTTCCCCCACAGTTTAAATGTACTCTACTTGTTTTGGGATTTTTAACAAAATCTACTTCAAGTGTGATTGAATTTGAACTTTGTTTTTGGCTCCTAAGATTTGCCTCTCATTGTAGAAGTCACAGTTTCAGTTTTAGAAGTAAAAATAATGATTATTTTTGGTTTTGCTCACTTTAACYTACTTACTTTACTGGTTAGTTTAGCTGTTGAAATTAAAAGTACRTATGGCTTAAAAACATCCACTTTCTGGTTAGAACAAGTTTACAAAATTAAGTAGATWTGGTAACTTTTGAAGGACCTCTTCATACATAAARTTGTACGGATTGTCCGTAATTTACACGGATTTTCCCTCATTTTGYAGGTATATGGTCGTGTAAAGCAATCTCATGAATTTTGGCAGATTTTTTTCAAAACCTCAGTTTCAAATTTATTTCACATCTCAGATCCTGTAGGACGTTAAAAAACAAATAACATCAAATAACCAATGTCTAATGTATGTGATTTATAAGGAATTTTTGTGAAAATTACGTATTTTTGAGGCTCGTTATACAGGTAAACGTTCAAACGGGTTGACATGTATGCCTCTTAGTTTTTCAGCCTTTTTTATGTTAATATAAATCCATCTGTTTTWAACACCCCATCGATCCTGCACAGGTTTTCAAGGACTTTGTGCCTGTACCTTGTGGTGATTGGGTGAGAGGCAGGGGACACCCCAGACAGTTCTCCATCGTCAGTCCATCACAGAACCACAAGTGTAAAWTGAAATGTTAAAAAAATCACTAATGTATTTTTCACTATTTAGTTCACTTTTTGAGTGTTAAATTTATCAAGGATTTCACAGGTCCTAAAGGAGCACCACATAAATCAGGACACACATATCCTGAAGTATATTATTTTAGGAATTCAATGTTCTTAAAGGAGGACCACAGAAATTAAGATACCTTAAGAAATCCTTTTTTTGTCTTTCTTTGATCCATTAATACTGTAGATTTTATGTAAATTTTAATTTTTAAATTTATGATTCAATGCAGCAAACTAATTTAAAATGTAAAAGATGATAATACTTGTTCTTTTACATAACGCAGTGTTTCACCTACATTATAAGGTGATTTTATGCAGAATGCTGGTGCCAGAAAGTCATGCTGTGCTTTGTATAGAAGAATAATTAAGTAGTAGGAGGGGGCATGACAGAAAATAACTGAGAACTACTGAATTAACCTAACATGACTGTTCTTTGACTGCGGCGAGGAAACTGGTGTACTCAGAGAAAACCCACACAGGCAGGGGAAGAACAYGCAGACTGCTAACAGGAACCTGGAYCTTCCCACTGCGAGGCAACAATACTAACACTGCCTGATAACACTGAAATGAGATCCTGAAATCCTCAACAAACAACAAACCTCTTTATCCAAACTGAWTAAAATCTAAGAGAACAAACATCTTAAAAACGAGTCAGAAAATACTGACGTGACTACAACCTGCTGCAACTCTAATTTCATTCAAAAAAAGAAACTACACCCATTTCAATCAAAGCTTTCAACAGGACTTATTAGAAGCAGGCAGGGAAAAGGATGACATTAAAAGGTTTGTTGTGTTAAACATAAACGTGGCCATATCACAGCTGGCATCTGAGCCTCATTATTAATGTAAGAAGCCTGTTTTCCAGGTAGAGTGCCAAAGAGTCTCTAGAGGCTCCTTCCTGAGGATCAGCCAACACTTTCACTATCCCCAACCATTTCACAGGAGCTGGAACAGATGGCTGCACGCTAATAAACTAAAAAGTGATCAGAGAGAGAGAGTTTAGAAAATAAAAGAGGGCAAAGAATGAAAAGTGAATGTGGCTGAAAAACACATCTCTTCTCCGCCTCCTGTTCCTCGATCATAGATTATTGATGTGTTGACAGTGTCTATGTGTGTGTGTGTGTGTGTGTGTGTGTGTGTGTTGGCAGCGCAGCAGTGGATGGCGCTGTGCGACTGAACCCTCAGCAGGACACGAGGCTGGTGGATTAACCTCACCGGTGCCTGCCACGGGGAAGCCAATACCTGCGTCAAACTCTCCAAGTATTGTTTCTAATCCCTTCATCCCCAACTTCAGAACAAATTTCACTTTTTCTTCCAGAGCTCATTACACAACATGAGGGCTGCGCACGCTAAAACGGCCCTCAGCAAGATCCGCGCTAATTACTTTGGAGATGTGCGACGTGATAACATTTCCTATTAATTTTCAAGGTTTTAAAGAGATCAGAAACGCAGCGACTCTGTTGTCAGAGCAGTCTGTGTAAAATCCTGCCGCATTCTTTCAAATGGACGAAAGGAAAACAATCAAAACATTCACAGAAGCGCTACGGAGCATCCCTGCAACGCCAACATGCTCACATCTTCCTGGGGAGCTTAGACATGCTCCGAGGAGAAAAAGAAGAGATTTTAGGTGAAACTGCAGCTGCGAACCAATAAATGGAAGTGTTGCAGTGTTGGATTGTTTGCATGACTAAAGATAGATGCAGCTAAAAAAATAAACATTATCTGATCAGATAATCTTTGCTACTAAAGCACACAAATRCAAATTTGTATACAGATGGTGATACACGCATAAAGTTGTAAACTATCAAGAAAACCTGCCGTTTGCCTTCTCCTTTCTCAGTTTGCAAAGTTTTTCCCACGTCTGCAGAAACAGTTTAATGGCGGTTACTTATTCACCTCGAGGTTAGGTGGATTTTATTTGTCGTCCATGCTTGTGTGTGAAAAGTGCTGAGGTTTACAGTTCCTGCAGACGGTCATTTAAACAGCATGAAAAACTGCAGCAGTAAATTTAAACAGTAGGAGTCACAAGGTTTTATTTCCAGACAGCTTATGTTATTTGCTCCACAGCTGTGAGATAATTAACTTATCCTCAAATGTAACCCTAATGTGTCATCGTCTGGGTTTTTGGTGTTTATAGATTAGTTTAGTTTTTTATGTTGCTGGTCTATGTGTTTCTCTTGAGTTTGTTTCCTGTGATCTTTATTTGTTTGTGCGTGTGTGTGTGTGTTTAATTTAGTTTTGTGTTTCCGCTTTTTCAATACTTCACCTCTGTTAGTTCCTGCTACGCTATCCTGACATGGTCACCTACACCTGTTCCCTGTTACCATTACCACCCGTCTCTAATCCCCCCATCAGAGCTGGTCCAGTTAGCCTTCCAGTCTTCACCTCACCTACAGTCTGACATTGTGCTTCGCTCATTGGTTCTGCTGCCTGTTACCTCAAGKTTTGCTCTTTTATTGCACTCTTTGYTTTTGTTATTTTTGTAATAAATTAAATCTTTTAGTTTTCATTAGAGCTCCTCTTGTTGGTTTACATTCCTGGGTCTGACCTCAACTACAAACCGTGACAATAGCCTGTATCTCACTGGGCTGTGACTGTTATAGCATATTTGCATCACAGCCAACTTTCAGCCTGCAACTCAAAGACCCGAGGTTCTATTCAGGCCTGACTGCTGCAGGAGAATGTCTCACTGTTTCAGCTGAGAAACACCACAAGCTTGATGTTGTCTGTTGTGTCACAAATAAAATGACATCACATTAGGGTTTATGATTTTTTTGATACGAGGAACACTGCCCACATTGAGGCATCACTCTGCTCAAAGAAAACACAACCAGGGCCGGGGTAGAATAAGACCAGACCGACTGTAGACAAGCCAGGCCTACAAACCAAAAATGTCTTTAGCTTCTAGTTGGAAATAGCAGGGAAAAAAATTATAATTTTCACCTGGAATCACACTGAAACTGTATTCATGCCAAAATTGCTCAGGAGTTTGCGCAATGCAAATCAGAGGTAGTAGCTGGTTGGACTCTGAAGGTCTATGATCGGTCCCGGCACTCTGCCCTGGATGTCACCAGCTCTGCTG
>NW_013952477.1:1658893-1681883 GCF_001266775.1 Austrofundulus limnaeus
CCCCCCAGCTGCTCCTTTCACAGAGTAGTTTTTGTGCGAATGCTCGTGTGTTTTCTGTATAAAACACAGGATCAAAGCTCTTTTTTTAACTCATCCTTCCTATGTGTGTGTATTCTAAACTACAAAGGTAGCGCATGATGTTGCGAAGGACCCTGGACATTCGTTCCCCCATGTTTGTCACGTGTGTGTGTGTTTCTCCGGACGGATGTTATAAACTGCAAATTCCTTGTGTGTGTAAACATACTTGGCCAATAAACCTGATTCTGAAAAGCAATGCAATTTATTTTGTTGTAATTTAGGCACAAAGTGTCCCATCTATATCTCAACTTATTGTTTTATTCACATTATTGTCACATTCCCAAATCACTTGGAATGTCAGATTCTCTTTGATGTTTCCAATTAGTCACCCATCTGTCATTTTCCACTCACTTCCTGACTCACGGAACCTAAACTGAGGAGAGTTCAAGATGGGTTCCAGAAACGCCTGGGACTGGGACTATTTCGAGAGATTTGTCTCCCAAATTGTTCAGATCTGATCCAAACTCCAGCAGCACAAATGATAAAACTGAGAATCTTTGCAAATGTTTCAAGACATTTTGGAAACACCTTAGTCGTTGCTGTTTGCAATCTGTTGCCAAGCAGTGAGATGCTGCGCTCTGTCACATGCCACAAGTTCAGAGATCATTTGGTTTCTGTCGGTTTTTCAAGTAATATCTCCACATTAAAAGCACGAGCTAAACTGCAAACTGTGGATTATTAACATACACTGTTCCATTTTTATAAAGGATTTACCAACACAAACATATTAACACAGCGTCACTGATGGGCAAACGAACACTCAAACTAAAATAAACTAAACTCATAAAAGCCAAACTTCTTGTTTTCTGATCTTTTAACAACAGAGAAGTGAAAAGGCTGAGYTCTTACCATCCTGCCAACATCAGAGAAAAGTCCAGACTAACTACAGCACTTTAATAACAACACACCCTTTCTGCCTGCCTGGTTCTTTCACTTTTTGATTCATTTACACGCAAACAAGCACACGCACACACAGACAGACAAACCACAGCTTCACGTTGGCTCCTGTTCTTCCTGCAAAGCTCAACAGGCAGCATTCCTCTGACAGCTGTGATCCGCCCTCATCACGTCCACCTCCTCTCCTGGCAGTGACAGATCTCTGGCAYGAGGGGCGTTACTTTTATTACATCAGACAAAACAAAACACGTCACAACAACACGACTCACAGAAACACAAAGCCCTACTGGAGAAATGCCCTCAATTAAAAGAAAAAAGTCAGCGGGACACATCAGTGCTAAACTCTGTTATCTAAAACAATAGAAACATTTAAAAGTAATTAGATYCTTATATTTGTAAAATGGACTAAATCGTGGCCAGTTTGTTTGCYAAGTTCAATCAGTTGTGGCAGCCGTCTTAAACTCTAAATGTTAACCAGTTCTAGATGACATTTTTCAGTTTCATTAGAACTTGTCCTGTAGCTCATGAAATATGTTGCTAACATGACATACAAACTAAAACGTGCAAAAAATAAAGATTGCCCTTTTCCTTTAAGCAAAAGATTAATAATACAGTAGTAATAATTTTCTTTACTGTTAATTATTTAATAATTAAAACATAATTTGTCAAAATGAATCAAGCATTCCTTGAGTGATCTGGCTGCCTTGCATGCCACAGTTTAACAAACGTTCCTGAGTGATGTGTTAGTGCTCCAAGTCTGTGTGGATCAAACTGCAGCAGTTAGATGTTTGGAGCTCGCCAGGACAAACCTGATGAGAATGCTGCAAACTGTGGCTCTGCAGTGTACTGACTCTCTGAGGCACCTGCCACTTTAATGTKGTTTAGAACTAACAAACTATTTTCTCAATTTACGTAACTAATCTCAAGCAATTCTTTGAAGAATTACTTTAAGTGTGATTGAATTTGAATTTTGTTTTTGGTTCCTAAGATTTGTCTCTCCTTGTAGAAGTCACAGTTTCAGTTTTACGTAGAAGTAAAAATTATGTATCTTGTAGATTATTTTTGGTTTTGCTCACTTAAACTCACTTACTTTATTGGTTAGTTTAGCTGTTGACATTAAAAGTACGTATGGCTTAAAAACATCCACTTTCTGGGTTAGACCAAGTTTACAAAATTAAGTAGATATGGTAACTTTTGAAGAACCTCTTCATACGTATCAAGTTGTACGGATTATCTGTAATTTACATGGATTTTCCTGCATTTTGCAGGCATACGGACGTACTGTATAAAGCAATCTCATGAATTTTTGCAGATTTTTTTCAAAACTTCAGTTTCAAATTTATTTTACATCTCAGATCCTGTAGGACGTTAAAAAACAAATAACTTCAAATAACCAATGTCGAATGTGTGTGATTTATAAGGAATTTTTGCGAAAATTACGTATTTTTGAGGCTCGTTATACAGGTAAGCGTCTGAAGGGGTTGACATGTATGCCTCTTAGTTTTTCAGCCTTTTTTATACCAATATAAATCTATCTGTTTTCGACACCCCATCGATCCTGCACAGGATTTCAAGGACCTTGTAGTGATTGGGTGAGAGGCAGGGGACACCCCAGACAGGCAAAAAAAAATAAATAAATAAAATAAAATAAAATAAAATACTTTTGTACCTCAAAAACAGTTTCTTTTCAAATAAATCCTGGAGCAATTTTTGAAACTGCTTACTTTTTCTTTGCAAGGTGGGACATCTAACTGAGCATGTACAGTGTGAGTGTAGTCACTCTAGCTTGTTTCTGTTTGGAGAAAAATTACACGTTGCAACTGTCCCTTGTTGCTTTTGTCCCTGGTCTCCCCTGCCTGTAAATACATGAATATTTCTATTAATTTCCAGGTTTTAAGACTATAAAATGGAAGTGAATACTGTCACATTGTAGCACTAAACATCACCTTGTTCTTCTCCAGCTCCATCGTCTATGACTTATCCATTATTAGGCCACGGAGGCAACAGGTCATTGAGAGAAAACCAGAAATTCTTCTCCTCAGTGACCCTCTCCAGCTACACCTGGGAGAGCCCGAGGCTTCCCCAGGCCAGAGAGGATACATAAACCCTTCAGCAAGTCCTGGGTTTGCCCCGGGGCCTCTTACACCACATGCCTGGAAAACCTTCAAAGGAAGGTGTCCTAATCAGGTGCCTGAACCACCTCAGTCTCTACTTTGTTTCAAACTCCCACCCCTTCACTAACAAAGAAGCTACTTTTATTTACTTGTGTTCAGGATCTTGTCCTTTCAGTCCAAGTCTTTGGAGATTCTCAATCATGACCAACCAAAGAAACACCCTCCTTTCTGTGTTGATCCATCTCCTGCTCCATCCCACCATCACTGGTTAACAAGACACCCAGACACTTGAACTCCTCCACCTGGCAAAGACCCTTCCCCCAACGTGGTGGTGGGGGCATTTCACCTGTTTCCATCTAAGAATCATGGCCTTAACAGCTTTACACTCGCCGGTGACACACATATTGTTTTTGTGCCTAAAAATACTTGAACACTCTTGACGTTTTCTCTCACTAATTTATTTAGAAAAAATAAATTTACCTCGTCATTTTTGTAAATATTTGCTTGTTTTTATTGAACCAACTTCAACATGTTTAGCAAATTTTGTGGCTTTTAAAAAAACACTGCTCAGCGGTTCTTGACAAAGGTTTTCTCAAATCTTTGAACTGTAAAATTCCTTCAAGTACAAGATGTTTAAGATTTTTTTTTATTCCCCATGCACTTCTCGTTTTGGATCCCACCCACCGATGAGATTCRGTTCCAGGCCATCTGATAACATCCTCAACCCTGGGCACACAGAAAAAGGTTACGCCGGCTTTCTAGYACACTTTTTAGGATGTATAAAAATAACAGCGGTATAAAAATGTGTGGACTGTGCCACGGTTTTATCTGGATTCTGCCAGCTCCACGTTGAGGAGCTCAGTCTTTACTGAAATCTCCAAAATAACAAAAGAATCTGATTAATGTAAGCCAGTATGCTGTTAATCTGAGAATTTATGAGTCTTATGTTTAAAACCAGAAAGACTAAAGCCCATCAGATGTAATCCTGAAACTAAAGGCATCTGTTTTAACAGCTTATTTATTGAAGAATGTGTCATCTGAGAACAGCCATGTTAGAACAGCTTTTCTTAGTCATTTATGGAAGTTAAGACTTAAATATGCAATTATTCTAAATGTTCATGTGATTTATAAAAGAAATGTTTGCACAGCTCTGTGCTTATACTGTATATCTGTGTGCAAGTGATTTTCTAGTTTTATGAATATTTCCTCTTTCACAAAAAAACACTCGACTTCACCTTGATAAAAAAACAATAAACTGTCATAAATAAGAACAAGATACAGTAGCTCTTTTTTAAACTAAGTTACAAAATGTTTTATAGAACACGTGTCCAAGTTCTGAGTGAGTTCATGAAGAAGGTCCAATTTGCCTTTGTTCCAAACAGTGACTCAAGTACTGCCAGCGTGGATCCTAGTGACCAAGAAGGTTCAAACAGTGTAAGTATTTCTGCTGTGTATTTAGGGGCAAGACTATGTTTGACTGTGATGATAAAAAGCCAGTACAGATTATAACAAGTACTAGTGTCAGGAGGTAAGAAGGGAAATGGGTTTGTTCTCTTTAGTTCTGGGATTGAAGTTTAAGTTTTAGGCTTTGAAAGTCACTGGAAGAGACAGAAAGACATTCAATTAAAATGTGAATAATGTGTATTACAGTAGGAAATATGAGATAAAAGTGCACTTAATTCTTGTTTTAAGTCAGCAGGAGAAAGATAGTGATTGATTTCTGGGGTTGTCTGACTGAACATCAAAGTTAGAAACAAAAATTCCTCCTGGTTTCCTAACATTTAGGGTTCATTGATTGAAACAAAACAAGAAAGTTTTCCCTCAAAGTGTAAAATATGGGGGAACCAAACAAAATGTTTGATTTATTGATAAATTTAAGAAAATTCTGGGTAATCTAGAACTTAACGTAACTATGTACATATTTATGCCCTCCACATACAACATTAGGGCTGGCAAGAGGCGACCTGTTGCACAAAGATTACCTTCTTTGGGTGATGGGATTACCAAAATCTTGTCTTTTAATGCAAGTTAGGGCACTCAACAAGGGGTGGATCTGTTGTTAGGGGGTTGCTCCTCTCTGACAGAAGGTTCACATAACACCTTGCCTTTTAATGCACAATATACACTACTCAATTAACTCATGATTAAAATTTGCACAAATACCATAATGTAATTATAAATTACACTTTTAATTATAAATAGACGTATAAACAAATATTTTATACTGTATTCAATAACCACCTGCAGGACGATTTGGTGATGACGTTATGGGTGACATCAGTGGTATTAGCAAGAAAATACATCATTATGATAAGAGAAGAGAAGGGAAGGAAAAGTGGAAAGGAACAAGGGGAAGAGAGAGGGAAGGTGATGAGAAGAGGAGGAGAAGGGGAGGGAACGGAGGAAGAGAGAAAAATAGAAACAGAAAATGTTTATACAATATATTACATTCCAGATGTCAGCAACCACATAATTTATATATTTGAATAGAGAGTGGGAGTAAATAAGTTTGTTTTCTTCCAACTCCTTTTCAAGTTAAATGTATTTATATTCTGGTTTTATTATTATTAATACGAATTGTTGCTCAGAAAAGAGCAAGCTGGTTTTTTTATTTGCCTTATGTTGTTAATTGAAGATTTATTGACAAAATACGGATTTAAACCATTATTTGATTAGTATTGTTTAATGTTACATTTGGAAATGGGGGCAGATATAAGATTTTTTCTTCTTCTGTTACCTTTCATTTTATTTTAATTCAGTTCATTTTAATTTACGTATGTGTGTATGCATTTTATTATTTGTTCATTTTTTTCTCTCATTTTGTYTCATGTTTTGAATGTATTTTGTTTTTGTTTTAATGAAATGAAATGAATAAACTAAACTTCATGACTAAAGGAAAAGCTGTAAGGTTAATACAAAACAGAAGGAAGAATCTTTGTGATGCAACACATCCTCTGAGAACAAAGAACAGTAAGAGTGACAGCAAAGGTTTGGTCTGAGAGAAAATTTGGGTAATAAATTCATAGCAATGTTCTACTGTAAATCTCAAGCCTTGACTCTAAATTAATGAAGACGACACTAATATACTGTATATATATATATAAAAAACTCAAATGAAGCCATTTTCTCCATCAGGATTCAGTTATTAGTCACTTACAGGCAATATATTTCATTGTTACTGTATGTAGTGCACTGAAACCATTATATAAGCTGGTTTTATCTATTAAAAATGGTAGCTGAATATGAACTCCAAAAGATTGTTCATTCTTGCTGTAGAAGCAAACTATTTTATTAAACTATATCTGATACATTTTGCAGAACTTTTATAATTTCTGAACTACAAATATATATATATACATTGTCTCTTATAGTCCCTAAAATGTATCTGACAATGCAATGTGTCACCTATGAATACTATGACCCTAATAACCTACAGGAAAAAAAAAACTGTGTCAAGCTATAGCACTCAGTTTGCTGTGAGTAAACCCATTAAGGTTTGAAGCTTCTGTGCAGAACACAAAAACAAATTACAAAAAGGCCTTTCTTTTTACGTCTTTGCTTGTCGATGGGCACCATGTCCTTGAGGCAGAGATGTGTGATGTAACAGATGTACACAAGCAGCAACGTGACTGAAACAACTCAAGTTATATTTGCAGAAACTCCTGCTTCACCCTCAAAACCTACAAATAAAATAAATCAAGTGTCCTCTGGAACAAGAGATGTTTATTAAATTATCAAAACAGACAACTACAAGTGCAAATTTGCAGGTGTAACAAATCATTTAACATGTTAAATTAAAAAATGAATTGGATTTTTTAAATTTACATTATACAGGCTAGCTTTATTGCATAATAACTGGGAGACAGAAACGTATGAAATTCTGCATGTAGAACAAATGGTATGACTCAACAAGCTGATCCAACAGGGACAGGGCAGTAATGAGCAGATGACACTGATGTTTTCTGACAGCAAGATATGGCTGCAAGTAAAAGAATAGAGAATACAGAGAGAACACAACATCAAGACTCCCTAAAGTAATAATTAGCACACAAACCGTGAAATACATGAGCGAATCAATAGCGGCACAAAAACACAGAGAGATGCATGCACTATTATTTTGTCCACTTCCAGTACACAGCCAAAGTGTCTTTATTTTTGGTGCACAGTGAAGTCTCAGCGTTCGGCCGGCGCAATCTGCCACAGCGGCGCTTTCACAGGTAAACCTGCGAGGTCAGTYGCACCTCCGCTCAGCGGGAGGAGGGGCTGCTGCAGCCCGAGGCAGAGCAACAGAACTGATGGGYGCCCTCATCCTCCCCCTCCTCGCTTGGAGACCCGGTCAGCGCACAGAGAGAGACATGGGACAGCAGGCAGACAGAGAAAACACACACACACACACACGTACACACAMAAAAAAGCAGGACACAGAGTGAAAAACCAAACAGCATGAGACAAAAGCAGAAAGCAAGCAGGTGGGATGGAGACCAGGCTAATGGGGGGTGGTGGTATTTTAAGAAAAAGCGGGGACACAAAAAGCATGTTTGTTAAAAACAAAAAGACACACTGGGTTTACTACATGTTTAACTCTTCTAATCCCATTAGGTGGCAGTGTTGAAGCATCAAGCAGAAATGTGTTTGAGTTGCAGAATAAATAAGAGCGGGGGAGAGGGGGGGGATTCATCAGGTCCTTTTGTGACTCAGTCAATCTTAGTCCTGTAGCTTATTGAAGATCAACACTTCCTCTCGCTCTGCAAGAGGAGCTGTGGGTTTATTCAAGCTGGCAGATCTGCCTTTCTATTAGTCACACCTGAAAATATTCGGAAAAGCCTCTGAATGTGAAGAGGAGCAGGTGTGGAGACAGACGTAACTCAAGGCCTTGCATTCTTAGAAGAAATGCATATCACCCGCTGCCTTTTTTATGTAAGAGTTTGAACTGTTTTGGTCATACCTTGATTTTAAAAAAGTAATAAAATATGCAGAATGCTGTGCAATATCATAAAATGTCAAGAGTACGTGCTGTGAATTATGCTCAGCTACTAACACATTAAATTCTGGCTCATTATCTGTATATTTGACTGAGTTACAGCCTTTTTTGTCCCAAATAAAGTGAGCTAGCTGTGGCTGCCATCTTGAATCAGATTTACTTCAATAGTTATCCAATTAGATGTGCATCAGTGATTAGTTTCCAATAGTTTTATTAAAATCAGTTCCATGAGCCATGAGATATTTTGCTAACAGACAAAAAGGTTGATTACGATAGTTACTCTAAGCTACAACCACAGCAAATTTTTTGCACAATGTATGCAAAATTGACTGAATTACAGCAAATTTTGTGGGTTTTTTTTAAGGTCAGATGGCTGTAGTGGCCATTCTGAATTGGATTGCCTTCAAAAATTAATCAGTGGCAGATATACATCCAGTAACTACTTTCTACAAGTTTCATTAAGATCTGTGTTTCATGAGATTTTTTTTTGAAAAACGGATACAAACACACTTAGCACAAAAAGTAAGGAAATCAGTCTTAAGTAGATTTTTTTTTGTAACAACGCTACTTGGCAATAAACCATACTGGGCACCTCATTGGCAACACCTGGGGCACCAGAAGCTCAAAACATGTGTATATATAAAAAAGCTGTTTGTCAGAGAAGGTTTGGCAAATTTTTATGTGTGCAACCCACACACTCAGCTCTACTGCTAATCCCACACATGCATGTTCCTTACAAATGTGACACCATTTAAAATGGAAATTAACAGGCTTTGCAACAGTCTAAGGTTTATTACCAAGAAGCATTGTTACAACAAAGAAATAATCTACCAAACACAAATTTCCTAACTTTTTGTTCTAAATGTAATTGATGTTGTAAATCAAATCCAATATTTTGCCCAATCAGTTGGTTATCCATGTATGTGCTGGGGTTCAGTCTCAGCTACTACCACACAAAGTTTTACCTCAACAGCTGTAAATTTGACTTAGTTAGAGCTTTTTTGTGTGTTTTAGGGTCAGTTGACTGTGGTGGCCATCTTAAATTGGGTTGACACCAGTCAGTAGTGGATGTACAGCCAATGATTAGTTTCTGCAGCTTTTATTGACATCTAGTGTTTAATGAGGTACTGTAATTTGCAAACACAGACAAAAACATGCATAAACACAGAGACATGGGCAAAAACATGATCTGCTGCTTTGGCCTTGTTTTCAGCGGCAGGCTAAAGAAAAGATGGAAACTGGTGGGGTTGGGGGTGGGGGTTGTTGCAGGTGATTTGCAAGGATCTTCATAAGGATGGGAGGGGTCTTGTTGTTTGTACTCACTGTCCAGGCAGGCCCCACTGCGGCCCTTACCTGTCGTCCTGCTGCAAGCTGTGGTCAGCAGACTGGCAGCAGTACTGGTGGAGGCTGCCGAAGCTGTGAACGGTCATACTGCTGGGGAACAGAGCGGGAAAGGAGGCGCCGCTCGCCGCGGTGGGAGTGGCGGGAGCCGAGACGGGCTGCCCTGAGACAGACGGAGGCTGGACACTGACGGGGGAGGTGTCAGAGATGGACGATACACAAACAAAGACAGACACACACACACACACACACAGGCGTGGAGAAGCAGAGAGACACAAACACATCCGGTCAGCACGGAAGCAGAAACAGTGACAGAAAGCATTTAGAAGCTTCACACTGATAGGTGACAAATCAGAGAGCAGCAGTGGTAGAAGGAATGGAGAAGAGAGATGCAGATGTGTGACAGTTTGTGCAGAAAGGTGACTAACGTCCTCATGCCCACGCAAACACAACAGGCTCAGCTCAGAGCTGCAGAAGTCCTTTGAAACGTGACATTMCTGAAAATAAAATATTTCTTGGCTTTTTTACGCTTTGTTAAATTAAGAACCTAGCACTCTTTGAAGGGTTGCATGTAGCCTGCCTTCTTATCCACCAGAGTTTTAGCAACACGTCTACTGAAAGATGACAGAGTTAGATCTTATGCTTAAAGTATCATTGGGCTCATGCAAGAACCGTTCGTACGCACAGATTTGATCTTAAGTTGTGCGTACGAGTGATTTAGGAGAATTTGTGGCATTCACCAATGTTTTCGTATTCTAAGATTTTTTTCAGATACGAACAAAACTCACGAGTGGTCCAGACCTGTCGTATATTTTACCAGCAGCCAGTCTGCTGTTATCCAGACGGGTTTTCTTCAGATACGAACAGATGGAATTCATCATGTTTATGCAGCTCATTTACACACTTTTCATGTAGAAGAGTTTGTTGAATCTGACATGACATGTTCATACGAACCCTTCGTATGAACAAAAGTAAGAGAAATTTAGGATAAGAAAACGAACATGTTTTTGCATGCGGCCCAATATGTGCCATTTTGCACAATATTGCAAAATCCTGTACGATCAAAGCTCCAAGTACGTGTTGTTAAGAACTCCCAGCTACAAGCACACCAAATCTGAGCTCAGCGTCTGTAAAACTGGCTGATATAGGTCTTAGTTGAAGTCAAATTGCTGTGGCGGCCATCTTGAGTCAGAGTGATGCCAAAAAGTTAATGAGTTGTAGTTGTACATTTAGTGTTTCCTTAAACACTGCTGTGTGGTTCATGAAATATTTTGCTAACAGACTAAACCAACAATTAATGGCAAAGTCCGTCCATTATTTTTTTTACCTCCTCCTTCCTTTCAGGGTCACGGGGGTCACTGGTGCCCATATCCAGCCGTCACTGTGTGAGGGGCGGGGTACACCCTGGACAGGTCACGGCTCCATCACAGGGTAACGGCAAAGATGCAAAATGTCTAGCAATCAAAGTATGTGTTGGGAACAACACATACTTTGATACTTTGATAATACCACCATAAATCTGAGCTCAGTGTTCATCAAGTTGACTGAGTCACAGCTGTTTTTGTGTTTGCTAAGGTCAATTAGYTGTGTCAAYCATCCTGAGTTTGGGTGACTCCAAACGTTAATGAGTTGCAGAACAGGAACATTCAGTCACTAGTTTGAGAGGTTCAGTAAATTTCATCTAAGGGTCCAGGAGATATTTTACTAACAGACAGACAAACAAACGCAGATCTTTCGGCAGTGAACATTCAACCTACCACTTCACTGGATTCTATGGTAAAGTTTATTTCTGGATTATCCTGTATGGAAATGGGAAMGCACTTTCTGTAATTCATGCAGACGAGCACATAAAACACAAAAAGCCTCCTCTCTGGTCGGAGCGAGTGATGTTGCACGAGCAGCTGAAGATGCTGCAGCGGTTCCATTAACATGCAAATGGCTGGTTCCTCACTGGGGCCAGCTGCTTTCTAGAACACGTGGTCCCTGTCACTTTGGCACGGGAACACGCTCAGGAGAGACAAACGCATGAGTTGGGTTGAAGATGAGAGCAAGACGCGACAATTAGGCAAGATTACTAAAGTTTAGCAGCTGGGTAAGAGTTTCAGAGCTTAATGACTTATTCGCCTCAAAGGCTGCAGCACAGAAGCCTCATTTTGTGACAGGAGCAAAATCTTGTCAAAAGGGAATAATTACACCTCCTGAAAGGCAAAACCAAATGATGAACTGATCCTTCTAATCATTACTGTATGCTGAGTTTTAACCCCTTAACTGGCTAAAAAATATATTATATTCAAATCTATAGAGATAGATTTAAATACAGAGTCTCACAGGGGGCAGTCAAGGGGTTAAATTATTGTGAGACAGTAAGAGACACTGCTGCACTGAGTGACAACCTCCTTCACTACAATGGACCACAACTCGTTTTGATTGGAGCCGACATCTCCCTTCCTGCTGCTGCAAATACTCTCTAACATAACAAGAGTCAACAGCTGAAAATAGGCCCCAGCAAATGTACGATTTACTCTGGTTTGAGTCACTTGTGCTACAAACAGTTTTGCCCAGTTGTTTTAGGAAACCACTGTCTTTTTTTAACCCCACAGGTATGAAATTCTTGACCTTTGGTTTTATTTTATGTAACAGATTCTTAAACATGTACAAATTTGTGATCTACTAAAAGCAAAAGTTTGAAGTCAATCTCACAGCTTTTGCAGATAAACTAGCAGCTAAATGATTTAATATTTTAGCCGTGAATCACTGTGACCCAGAGGTCGATGCTCAGGTTGATGAGTACTGGACTGGTTTGACGATGGTGAGCAGTCAGGTGGTAAAGGGAAGAACAATAGCCATGTTTCCATCCAATAGACTATTTCATAGTTGGAAATGATCGCAAATGCACATGTGCATAGCAAAGCCTAGCTCTTCTTTGTCAGAGGTCAACCAGGTAAACGCTAAGGTTGCTATGAAAATGGGATTGTAATTGTGCGAATTGTGCAAATTCAACAAACTCACAAAGCACATACATAACACAAATCTGTTTAGAGTAAATATGTTGGGTCTGTAAAATGGTGTAAATTTACCTTTTGAATTTGTGCAATTACATTGGCGTTTCCATAATTCCATGATCATTTCAAACTACAAATTGGTCTATTGTAATGTGAATTTTGAGCAAACTTTTAAAATGCCACAAAAAAGAAAGGAGGAAAAAAATAATTATGAATTATGCGTGTTTCCATTTACATGTATAGAGCTAATCAACCAGGCTAGACAAAGTGTAAAGATGTAGTAAACAGGAAGTAGAGGGGACCACACATCTCTGGACAAAGGAGAGAAGTTTTCAGGAATGTGTTGCTATCGGTTAAGTTGTAATTGTTCTGTCATACCAACTAGTATTTGTGATGTTACATGCTGTCCTGAGACGTAGAGAAAGAAACGCAATTCTCTTCACATTAMGGGAATATCTGGGAAGACAAGAGCAGGAACAGCTGATTAATCATGTGAGGTAAATGTCCACTAGCTCCCCTTTTGTTTATTAACTCTTTTTAAGAAGATCCAAAACCAACACAAGCGAGCGTAAAAATCTTTTGGCTAAATTAGGAGTGTTTTTTCAAATTTTGCACTTTCTATCAACCTTTTCAAATATAATAGTCTACTTCAAAATGTGCATAAAAATGTTGATGGAAACACGGTTATTGTCAATGGTAAGAAGGTAGGTTTTTTTTTGTGAGTGTTTCCTGATACATATTGGTTTGCAACATTAGTTGTTTGCCAACCGCCAATAAACACCACCAGAAGAAGCAACCATGTGGAGGTATCAAAAAGAAAAAATAAGTAGGTTCTTTTTGATTTTTTTCTACCTGGATTACTGAGATGCATCAGGACATGTGGAGGTATTTCAAAAGGGAACTATGGTGACAAATTTGGACTGTAAATACAGCTCAACAAAGTTGTCAAGAGAAGGAACAAAATCCAGCATTTTAAACACAAGCATTTTGATACAACATAAAAAACAACAAGATGATGAGTTTGAACAGCTAACAGCAGCGTCTGTCACTGAGAAGAAGAAGAAGAAGAAGAAGAAGAGGGTGCTGGGAATATACGCATCTGAGCACGAGCTTCCAGGCCGTCTCTCCACTTATCCCTCTGTACTTTAAAAAAAATATTGCTTTGTTTAAGGAAATGTAAATACTTGTACTTAGTTTGAAAAAAAATGTATCAGTTCATCCATAACAGAAATATTCTGATTCAAAATAGCACAGAACTACTGAACGAATAAACCCATATATTTAGCCTTTTTTAGGTTTAACTCGAATCATCTCTTAAAGTGATAGTTCAGATCTTTTGAAGTGGGGTTTTATTGTGAAATGTATGAAAAATAACACCTTACCTGGTGTACATAGATCTTTAAATGAACTCAGTTTGGAGAAATAAGAGTTGAATTCTGAAGGATTGACAAGCTAACAACTACTATTAGATTGGAGTTGGTCCAATCTAATAAGATTAAGATGGTACTAGTAACTAGGTGGTCCATGGGTCTTTCTGTGTGGAGTTTKTATGTTATCTTCATGTTTGAAGAGATTTTCTCCAGGTACTCTGGTTTCCKTCTACAGTCATGCATGTTTAGGTTGTCAAGTATCTCTTAAAAAATGAGATCTGTGATCTCAGTGGCATTTGCCTGCTTAAACAAAGGTTAAGAAAAATTTCTAATTTTTTTAAGTAAAATGCTAGCCTGTTTTAGTTAAGATTCTCTGTTCTCTGTGACTTCTCATGTGCAACTAAAGGCAGCTGGATGTCTTTTTGTGTTTGAAGATGTTTTACCTCTCATCTAGAAAGCTTTAGTTTAGAAAAAAGAATGGAAGACTTCTGTTTAACAAATGCAGKTGAGGCAATCCTAATGAATTCTCAGAACTACAGAAGCTTTTCTAGTGAAGCTTCAGGAAACAAAGAAAGGAATACTGTTATACTTTCAGACTCTTATCTTAATAACCTGAGTGTGTCTGCAGCAAATACAAGCACTTTCATCGCAGCTGTCTGAACCTCTATTATTGCTCCACAGAAAGATTACTGTTACTATAAATGTTTTACACTTAAAGAGAGAATAATCTAGTGTCCAGCTTAAAAACGACATAATTTCATTTTAGTTGTGGAAACATTTTTAGAAGAACCAAAACATTACTAAATTTAAAAAAGTGCAGCTGAAATCCTGTGACTTTGGGTGAATAAATGATCTTATGTATGTATCTGTTGGCTTCAGTCTCACCCCACGCAGAGTGAAGGATTATGGGTAGAGGCTAAAGTGCAGTTTATTTAAAAACCTAACAGTGCAGAGTTCAAAGAAGAAGAGATGGGTTTAAATTTTACCTGAACTGAAAAGAAATAACACATRAGGATAAAAATGCATCAAATTGTAWAATACAATGCAGTCCCTTCTCTCTCACACACACAGCTGTGTCCAGCTATCTTTGTGGGGACATTCCATTGACTTCCATTAGCTTCTACAGCCTAAAACCCTGACCCCTACCCTAACCTCGCAGGTACATACCTGACCTTAACCCTAACCTAAACTCAATCCACACCTTGGTCCTAAACCTAATCCTCATCCCACCAATGGCATTTCCACAAATGAGGACTAGGCTTAGGTACCCATATGTGCCAGTGGTCTCCACATGTAGGTGTGTAGTCGAACTACACATCTACACAAACACAGACAGACATTAGATTTACTGGACAGTCTGATTTATGTTAGTTTCTGATCTTCATCCGCTCTTCTATCCCAGCAAAGGAAGAAAAGGCAGAAATTTCAAAGCAGAACTTCAAATCTTTTGAAGTAAATTTTTTGTAAATGTTATGAAGAATTAACCTGTTGTAGATAGCTCTTTGACATAAAGTTCATTTCTGACGAGCTGACTGTTAATCTGAGCAGAACCAAAAAGTCTAACAATAGACCTGTAGGCAGTTATTCATTTTTTTGCTTTAAACATTTAATATGAAACTTCTATTGAAAGTGTTCCAGACTACACCAAAAGTGCTACAGCTATCTGATGCTGCTATTTTGGCATGTAAGTTCCCATAGAAATCTAAATAAAGCAGGCTTTTAGCTGGAGGGGCATCAGGCGTCTTTTGGACACCTTCTTTAAGTGTGGTAACRTCCCAGGATGCTCTCAGGGCGCTGTACCAATCTTTGGGTTCACCGAGATTTAAACAACATTTCTCTGGATGAGATGCAGCTTTCGCTCTCCAACACACTGGAAAAGCCTTAGTAGTGAAGCAGAATTTGGGTGGGGGTAAGATTTGGACCTTATTAAAACTGTGATCCAGCAGCGAGCTCAYACCAAACATGGATCACTATTTTATGAAGCCGGAGGAAGACGCATAATGATTAAATTGTGTCAGCTTGGATAGAGGAGGTGGTAAGGGTTTTTACAGCTTTAGTGGCTGTTGTGTGTTGTTGTATTCTCTGCTCCCAGTCCATCTGTAACATTTTTTAACCTAAATTTCATAAATTTCCGTAAGCTTTGTAAGCGCGGGGTGTCGAAGCCATCTTCCGAATCCTACCTAACAGCCCGACATAAACAGATGTTTTATATAAAGGTTTATAAAAACACTGTTTACAGGAACCACTGTAAAATATTAGAAACTCGAGTTGCTTTAAGGCAGCAGCAGTCTGCTTTGGTCTCGCTAGCTCATCGATTCAGTCAGAAATAAGCTAACTTTCTTAACAGAGGATATTCAAAAAGCTGTTTCCGTTTCTCAACAGGCAGAACTTCCTTCAACTGATCTGAACTATCCCTTTAGGTGGCCACAGTCTTAGATTTGTAATAAACTCTGGAAAGAGAAGACATTTGTTAAGTTTGTGCAAAGCAGGAACACTAAGAACAAGCAGAACCTTCTGAGTCAGCAGTAGATTTAGATAAAGATGACCTTTGCTGTCTGAGTTTATTAGAGCACAAAATTAAACTTATTTCAAATTTACCTGCTTTTTTCAAGTTATACTTTATCAAAAGCTGGAGCTCAGACATCCAGAGGGAAAGCTTAAGTGACAATAACATGCAGTTACTATGAAAAAGATGCACGTTTCGAGGACTGATTGAAAGTCTGATTGTTTAAACAATAAGATTAATGAATATTTAAAGTCAAAAACACGTAGGTGGAAAGTTTGTTTGMTTCCCGCAGATCTTAAAAAGTTCCACAAAACTGAAAACAATCCGTCAGAGGGTTTAATTAGCACACTGCTGCTATCTGTACAGTCAGCAGCTTTAAGCTTAGATTTCATTTCAAGCATTTCTACTGCAACAAATTCTGACAAGACGTGAAGTGTGTCTCAGTAATTTTTCTTTATCRGAGCTCTGTAACGCAGAGAAGTGAAATCCTCTGAATAAATAAACCCGCTGACCTGTTCAGCTTTGGATGAAGATGTGGAGAGAGTCAAGGGAGTTGTTATGTAAGGCTGAGCAATGCCCGAGCACAGTGTGTTGCACGMAGCCAGGATTTGTATTTTAACAGCAGTAACTAATGCCTCCTGTTGAGAATAAATCCCCAGTGAGGCAACTGTTGACAGCCTCATCTAGAAATCTGATTTCTTTCCTTCTGTTTTTTTTATGAGCAGTTACTCCTGAATCTCTGAGCGGMGTAAGAAAAACAAAACACACCCGGGCCTTCCTTTCTTCTACTACTCCAAAGAAAAACTAAACACACGTCCTACCCACACACACACACACGCTCTTACTATGCATACATTGTGTATTATGTGAGAAGCATTCCCATGTACACACAAAGTCTAATGAGATCACGTTATGAATCAAGCACCGCAGGTCAGAAATTGTAGACAAAACACGAGAAGATGGGAAAAAGAAAGCTGAAGAGGTCCATTAGGAGGAACGCGTGAGGTGGTTTGTATTTAACGCGGTGAATCTGTTAGAAGGCAGGAGGAAGAAGAGTGGGAGGAGGGAGCGCGAGGAGAGTGGGAGATGTTGAAAACAGAGGAGGGCAGGGGTGAAAATAATCCAGATGAATGGAGGTGAGGAGAAAAGGAGGGGGTGTGCGGTGGGGAAACAGGAAGCTGTAGCTGGTGGCACTGGGGGGGGGTCGCGTCCCCGTGTAGGTGAGGGTCTATGTATAGACGAGCGGGGCGAGTGGGAGCTGCACCCCCGTGGCAGGTTTCCTCGTAAAGAACAGCGAGGCACGTTTCAGAGCCGTTTCCATCCATGTGTCTGAGATGCCCGCGCCTTTTTTTCACCTTTTCATTTTCACTATTGTCTGTGAAAGRAGCGTGTGGGAGCGCACTGCGTCATCCCACCTCCAGTGTGTGACCCACCTGACTCTGGCTGACAAACGAGGATCTGCTGCTCTGCAAGCCTAAAGTTAAGTCATCTTTTTTTTTTCTTTTTTTTAAACTCCCCCAACCACTTCTACCAGCTCTTCCACAACCAGCCTCACTGGTTTTCCACCACTGAGCTTCGAGTCTCCTGCTGCTTGGCAACAGTGCGGGCTGGCTGCCTGTGTGGGCGTGCRGCGCTGAGTGCCAGGCAAAAGAACAGGAAGGCACGAGGAGGGGCCGCAGTTACACTTACTACTCAACTACGCCAGGGGTTCTCAAGCCATTTGGGTCTGGGGACCCCTTACAAGGGACCCCCTCATAAACCTCATGCTGTTTTAAAAGATAATTTACTGTATTTCAACCCCTAAATGCCATGGGAATATATATATATATATATATATTAAGTTTATCATGTTTGTTTCATTCGTTCATTGTTCTCCATGCGTTTTTTTAAAAATAAAAACCAAATTAAAAATGTTGTAAATTTTTTTTGAGGACCCCCAAGATACCTCTCGCGGACACCTGGGAGTCCTGGGACCCCAGTTTGAGAACCTCTGAGCTACACACACCGGGGAACCTGCTGGGCCCTGTGAGGATGTGTGTGGGGCGAGAGAGAGAGAGAAAAAAAAGGTGCTCAAATTCAACCGGATGATTCACCCAAATGGAGAACAATTAGAAGTTCATTTGAATGTGGCGGGGGCGGCGCAGGAGGAGCGAAACAAGAAAAACCATATTCCTGCGGATGGGGGGGGGGGGACTCTGTGAACGACTGAAATAGATCTCAGCTGTGAAGCGTGACTAACAGCGGCCTCGGCTTATTGCACGGCCGTCTTCGTCCCCTCTGTTCCCACCGCGCCGTCATTCAAACCCACTTCTTGTCTCTCACCCTGCTCCTCTGCTCTCACTCCTACCCTCTCTTCACTTCGCTCTCTCTCTCTCYCTCTCTCTATTCCATGTCTCTCGCCCACAGAGTTCTTCACAGAAGAGCTCGCAGCGTTCCCACGGTAACCAGTATCCCTATTCTGCTCGGCGGAACGCGAGCGTTTGACAAGCATCCCGCCTCAAAAGCGCCACTTAATCCGCATCGAAACGGAGGAGACGGTACATAAAAGGGACGGTGCAACAGCTGGGGGAAGAGGAGAAGCGTGCCCGTGTTCATCAAAGGTCCGGGCCGAGCGGCACTCGTTAGGGCCGAGGCCGTGGGAAGTAGGGGTGCAGAGAGTGCTCTCCTTGATGGGTGCCAGAGGACGTACAGTACATGATATATAAAGAATTAAATCAAATTTAACACCTTGCTTGAAAGACGGAAAACAGATCACCCACAGCTTTCTAAACATTTATATCTTAGCTGTGGAATTAAGTCATCTTCAAAAAGGTAATCAGCTATAACTCAACATCCAAAGATTATTTCCTTAAAGTTTCATTAAAGGAGACATATCAGGCTTTTAAATCCTACTTTTTTACATTTAAATTGGGGTCTATATAAAGTGGAACTGCAATGCTATGGTCTGAATTCATCCTTATTGTAACTCCACAAGCCCCTCCTTTACCAGTTTTCTGAGATGTGTCTTAGATCAACTCGTTTTGAGGCTGTCTCTTTACATCCAAACAAGGCACTTCACACCCCGCCCCCCTCCAGCTTCCAGACAGATTCATTACAGTTAAATATGAGGGGATTTGGCTTTGGATTTGAAGAGTTTACGACTATATAGTGGCGCAGAAACTTTTTATTTACAAATGAATTAAAAGATGTCAACAACAGAAGACCTGTCTGCATGATATGTCCCCTTTAATATCTACTTCTTGGTTCGTGAGATATTATGCTGAGAGACAGAGTTAACTTTGATTACTGGCAAAATTTTGAGCAAAGATCTTGCTTAATCTGGTAGTTCTCAGAATATATTTTGAGAATCAGATTCAGATACTATCACACCAGATTTTAGTGTAATAGCACTTTGAGATATTTGTTAGTGAAAGGTGCATTACAAATTAAATTATTACTACTACTACTACTACTACTACTATAGCAGCTGCAAGTATAGTCTTTAGGGGGTTTGAAGGTCAGTTGCTTGTGGTGGCCATATTGAATCAGGTTGATTCCAATTGTTAATAAGTTTAAGATGTACAGTATAATCATTGATTATCTTCAGCAATTTCAATAAAATCTATTCAGTGGTTTATGATATATTTTGATAACAGACACCTGAAATCAAGCAGGTAAAACTAAACGACTACCCTTGCCTTTCAGTGACAGGTATCCTGGTAAAAACCAGACCTTTGTCCTTTGTTTTGTACGAGGGTCTGGACTCTCGGCTATAGAGAAGTGATTCTTGCTGGAGGCGTGGCCTCTGCTGAAGTTTAAAATGATGGGATCAGTTGGCTGCGACGTACGCGTGCCAGCTCCACTGTGAAGGAGGCTAAGCTAAGAAGCTAACCGGAAACCACGTGCGCTGTAAACAACCCTACTGAGAGGAGAGACGTACCGAGCCGAACGAGACGACTGTAAATGAGAGCTGCTGCTTTGTCAGACAAATTTAATTTAATTTGGAAGCCTTATCAACACGGACTGGCTTCATTCACTTCCTCCACTGCCGTATGCTAAAATAACAAGCAGACACTGAGCAGAACATCGACGTTCTGTTCTCTGATTGGCCCGGACGAAAATTCTCCTGAAGAAATCCTTGTCTATGGGAGAAGTCCCAGACTGAGCAGTGAAGGGAAACTAGAATTGAGCAGAACTGCGTAGGAAGGCAAGGGCCAGGCTAAGTGACAGGTGACAAAAACAAAAAGACAGATTGGATTAGTGCTGCAGAAAGTATGATTAAATTACTATATTTTGACAATGTTGAGTTTTTTCAGCGCTGTTAAGGCATATCTGTGCGCAAAATTTTACAACTGCTTAAAACCACTAAAAAACAGACAGATTAATATCAAATCATGATTGCAGCACTGGTTAAAATATTCAGCGTGTATTTTATTGTTAATGTTCAAATGAGATATGCACTGCTAGTGTGCATGTCAYTGCATATATTTGATAATAAGATATTCCTCATATGGGTGTTTAGGGTCTCACAGTAGCACCCCCAACCCCAACTGAACTACACGTATGTATTTAACTCACTGAAGACTGGGCAGCAGCTTCTGCCCCCTGCCCTAATGACAAACCAAAGACCCCCTAATCTGAGATCACATGTACCACGGCTGCTTGTTAGAACTCTGTCGTTATCTGCACACAGCTGCTCCTTCATTATATATATATACACATATATAAAGTGTTGGATTGATGTAAACATACAGAGAGCAAGAAGAGCTGGAGAAAGCAGAGAGGAGGTGTGTGTCAGGATCAGAATGTAGGTGATGGAAGCAGCAGGGAGGTGGAGGAGCAGGACAAACGAAAATGTAATAATGCAAGTGTCTCGAGGCCAGCTTTTTTTTTTTTTTGGTTTCCACAGCAACTATACTGTGTCTTTCACAACACTCGGGCTCCAAGAACATTTCACTTACAGTGGAAAAGCTTTACATCGCAGCTTGTTTTCTCACCATTTAGGCTAAACGCAGGCAGACGGGTAAAGAAACGACATAATGGGCGGGAAAACAAATTAATAAAACGTTTCGCCTGAAACTCAAGTGCGTAACATCGCCGGAGAAGCTAAAAGTGAACAATTCACCAAGAATTTTCAAGTCATTCACAAAGCTTGTCGGTCTGCTCGWACAGCGTTTTCTATTTTAGTTCCCTTGTCTTTTTTTCTTTTTTTTTGCAGTAAGTTTACAACGTTCGCACCCAAAAAAATGACAAAAAAAAAAAAACAGCTGAAAACAAGCAAAGATCTCTTAGATTTGACAACCTGACACCATTTCGACCAAGTAAATGAAACTGAAAACATTGTTAGCCTATCTGTGGCATGGATGGTGATTTAGAAGGAGAAACCTTTGGTCACCATAAGCTGAGTGTATCTAGAAAAATGCTAAATATACAGAAACACAAATACGATTTTTATTTCTTTGCAGGCTCAGCTTGAAGCCATAAGAACTCACTTCACTAAAAAAGGCAAAAAGCACCACCCACATACATTTTCCTCCCACACATACACCCCCCCCCCCCACACACACACTTCCATCATTTAAATTTACGTCAAGCTAAGCTGCATCACTGGGATCATTAACGCCATTGTGATATTTTCTTGCTTTTTTTGGCCAACACTATTAAATCCATTATGCAAAGCGAGAAAACCAGAGAAACCATCAGTTTGTTTGTGTGTGTGTTTTCTGCAAAGTTATGGCACATTCTGACTGTTCCTCCCATCACATCCGCACACGAGATGCTTGCAGCGGGTCAGAACGAGCTCTGCTGAGCTTACCCACACATTAGCCCCGGGCAGGTTTTTCTTTCACCGTTACTTGTACAGCAGCTACGATAGGAAGTATAAGTACGAGTCAATACGCTCCAATTAAAGCCTATCAAAGAATAGTCAGCCTGCAACAATAGCAGAGTTTCACTTAAACGCAGGAGGGGATTAAAAGAAAAAAAAAGCAATTGTGCTCAGAGGTGAAGAGGAAAAAGAATAGCACCAAAGTAATTTCTGCAGCTTCTCTGAGTCATATCTGCAGCAGTGGGAAACAGAAACGACGAGGGGGGAGAGAGAGTGAGTGTACATACGTGGGTATGTGAGTGAAAGAGTGTGAGGGATGGAAAGGTTGGGGGGAGGGGGGGGGGGGGGCGGACGACAGAGGGTTACGTGGAGTGGAGCCAAAAATTTGAGCAAAACTTCTGAAGCTTAAGTTCACCGCTGGATTGTTTAAGCAAATTTAATGTTGCAAATTGGTCAAGGAAAGTCCTGCCAGAGGGAGGAGGTGGATGGCGAAATGAAAGATGACACAAACTCCCACTGTGACAGTCAGACAGGAGAAAAAAAAACAGATTCCTTTTGTTTTTCTCCTATTTTTTCTACATTATGTAAGAAGTCTTCTCTGACTATATAAGCTCTTCTGGGCCTGCTGTCAAGACCCTCCAAGCGGTCTCCGTGCCTCTCATCCTCTCTGAGCTGCATGTATGAAGGACGCGGTCTCTTCGCCTCGCAACTGTCACATCACAAAGCCGACACCAGGGTCACATTCGCTACACACAAATGTTCCAATCAGGTGAAAAAAAAAAGGAAAAAAGTTACAGCAAAGACAAGAACAGCGGTGTCTGTCATCCTTGTGATAATTATCCTCTGGTTACACTAATTATTATCTTATGCCCTCTGCACCCCCTCCCCATTACAC
>NW_013952477.1:1682078-1686617 GCF_001266775.1 Austrofundulus limnaeus
GTGTCACACCACATTATAAAATTAAAGGCCTAGCATTTGCTGAAGGAACACATATCACCTGCTGATGCCAGAGTTTTAGACTATGATGTTATTGGTCAAACCTTGAAAACACCATTATAAATTATCTTATCCAGTATCACACTTATGACTCTCAGCTACTACCACCCCAAACTTTAACTCAATTTCTGTCAAACTGACTAAGTTTGATCAGTTATTGAGTTTAATGTTGATTGATGCATATCAGGCATATATGAGTGTAATGATTACTGTCTTATCCCCAATTTACACTGGATGCGGTTCCGCTCAGCTCCGACCTCTGCAGTAAATACGCAACCATTATAATCAACCAATATTGTTGAAATCCTTGCTATAGTAATAAATATTTGGGTATATCAATAAATAAATGCTGTCAAAATGTATCAGATGGAAACATACAGTGTGCAACGTATGAATACACACATATTGTTATCATTATTACATGAAACACATGGATTTTATTCTGAAATCAGAGGTTTCAAAAAGACAATATTGATGCACAGGGTTGCACATAAAATTTTTGGTCTGGTTCTCAGGGGAGAACCTAGGGTTGTTGCTTGGTGCTCATATTTTCCTTCACTCATTTAACACATTTATCTATGTTCTGTTTTATGACTCCTATCAGCTGCAATGTCTCAGGACATCATGTCAAATCAGTCCACCGAGGTTTTAATTTATTCTTTTGCTCTGCATAAATTTAGTAAACTACCTAAGTGGCCGAGGGGCTGGGTGTCATATAAACATCACAAACTGAACATTTCATGGTTAAATGTCTTTTAGACTACACATGTCCTTCAGATGGACAACTCCTGTTTGGTCTTCACTTCAGCTTTGGTTAAACCAGCTTCCAGTCCAAGCAGCAAATATCTGTCTTTTGCACAGAGCAAAATAACTTAAAACATACAAATGTTTTATTTGTTAGACTGATTTTTTTAAAAGACTATTTCATTCAAAAATATTAATTATTTAGATGGTTTCAGCTCATGTAATTATTTATTCTTCGTATTTGATCGTTTAATAAATTACATTTATCCCAGAAAAGCTGTATCATTGTTGCTGTATGGTCCTAAATATAAATAAGTTTAGCAAATCAAGAACCTTGTTTTTTATATAAAATTGTGAATGAAATTTGTAGATCTTTATGATAAATTAAAATAAGATTTAAAACTCTTTCACCTAGAGAACATGGCAAGTTGTTTTTATTTTTTTAATATATAATGTTTTTGACTGGGGTGTTAAACAGAGAATCATCTTTGCTTTAATATGGGGCAAACAAATGTTCTGTTAGTTAATGTAGTTTAATTAGAAGAACTCAGTGAATCTCACAGACAACCTGCGCACGCAGCGACGTGCTCATACAGCAGTCTCTCAGGAGGAGAGTTTAGTCATTCACACAGATTTGGACAGATCTGCTCAATAACAACATTCTGAACATATATTTAATATAAAGTTAGGTTTTACAGACCAAAGTCTCTGTTAGTTCAGTAGCAAAGTGCAGGAGGAGCGGAGGAGGAGATGTGACTGATCGCTGCAGCAGCTCGAGTCGACTTGAGCCGGCCCGCTGCTTCAACCAAACTTGCTCTCACTGAAAGTCCCGCCCTGCTCTGCTCTGATTGGACAAAATGGCTCTGGACTTCATCTGATTTGTTGAAGGCAGTGTCCTTTTAATCCTTATATCAGGGTCCCGCTGTGGCGCACCGAACAACGATCCATTCACACCAGTGCGGCTGGATTCTTTTTTGTTTTTATTTTTAAGAAATCAGGTCGCATTTGCGACCAAACTGGTTGCACTCTAGAGCCCCGCTAACTGTTGTTTTGACAGACAATCAGGTACAATCTTAGGTACGCAAGGGAGCTTCATGACATACCATCTGGTGCACTTTTTCCTTTTTTGACCGTGCAAGTGCACCTGCGCACTACTTATGTGCACCTCTGTTGATGCAGTTGCAACCAAACAAAATGAATTATTTTGCTCTGACTTCAACGTTTATCATTGGATTTATTGCGCATTCTCACATTTCCTGCACAGGCTTCTCCAAACTCCTCGCACAGGACCGGAGCGGAGGCAGTATAATTTGGGAAATGAATGGTGGCAAACTGTGCAGCGGAATGGAGGAGAACGGAACCTCATTTAGTGTAAATTGGGGGATACGTTTTGTTAAAATCTATCTAGTACTTCATCAGATAATTTGCTAACAGACACACAGTGTGGACTTCAACAGTTCATGCTAAAATTTTAAGCAATGATCCTGTGCAGAGTAGAACTCAAGAGTATGTGTTTGTGAAAGACTCTCAGCAACTACCAYATCAAATTTGAGCTTAATAGATAAGAACTTCCTCCATTATATTTGTTTTAGTGTTTTATAGGTCAGCTGTGGCAGCCATTATAAACTGGGCTGGCTTAAAAATGAATGAGTTGCAGTTTCACATCTAATGATGACTCATTCAAATCCCTCCAGTGGTTCATGAGAATTTTTGCTAACAGACACATCAACACGGGCACAACAACATATCTGTCAACCTTCGCTGTTCGGCAGAGGGCCATAATTATCCTCAAATTAATCATGCGTCTTCTGCAGCCTTCTTCATCCCTGAGCACATTATATAAAGAAACACGTGCGCTCCCGAAAACAACAACAACAACAAAAACAACAAAACATCTGCTGCACAAGCGCCCTCAACCCTGCTGCTTCTTCAGGGAAGGACTTGACATCAAATATCATTTCACCCCTGGGGGCCGCAGGCTCCCATTGTGCACGCTGCCATTAACAGCACACGCAGGACGCGGCGGAGGCGGGCGGGCGGGGAGCGTTTGGGACAGCTGTTTATAACGCACCGCTGGGAGGAAGACGAGGAGGCCGCTCTGTTTTGATGCAGCTCCTACAGGCGTGACTAATAAAACGCAGACTGAAAGCAGGACGGAGGGGTTACGTGAGCCGCAGATCAGAGAGGAGGAGGACTCCAGCTGGAGGAAGTCAAACTAATTGGACAAAAACAAAGCCCCCCCCCCCCCCCCCTTCCATTTGCCTGTACAGAGCCTGTTGACAGATGGCGAATCAGTGTGTGTGTTCCACCTTTTTTTCTCTTTTAGACCGAGGCATGCTGAGTAAGGTCGCCCCGTCTCTTTCCTCCCCCGTGTCATCTTCCACATCATCCTTCTGCCTCTTCCCCTCTGATCCGAGCCGCATTTAGCCAAGAAGTTTGTGTTGTTGTCTCTGATCCATTATTGGAGGGGCGATGATGACCGGAGCTAACGGGCCAAGTTTGGGTGAGGCTGAGTCACAGGCAGACGGGAACAATATGGCTCGAGTGTGTGACTCTTTATTAAACGTGACACTCGATATGATACGCTTGTCTGAGCAAGGATCAGTCACAAACTGCTACAGACAATTTACAGGGATGGTTTGCGTTAGATATTCATTACAGCATTCAACACCCACATAAATAGCTAATATGTGCTTCTGCCTAATGACTAAGTTATCTCCAGGGAGGCGGCAGAAGAAGAGACGGCTCGAATCGATGGGGGATTTGGGTAAATCTAAGTTGATCATCGAGGAGCGGATTGGGACCATAAGAAAACAAGACGGCTAACAGGATCCTATTATGACTTGGAGATGATTGTGCTCGGAGAAATGCCTTAAAAAAAGAGGGTGCAACAGTTGATTTCACCGTGTACTTTTTTCCACATGAATTCCTGCCTACTCACAGGGCTCACTGCTTCCAGAACAAAAGCCGGCTCTTTCAGAGTGTGCGTGGTTAAAGTAAAAAGGCAAGGACAGATGCTCCTGCTGCTCACCAAAGCTGCGCTCGCTGCTATTTGCCGTTAGAAGTTTACATACACTAACCATAGGCGTGAATGTCAACATAGTTTGGGACTTTTAAAGATTTATTCTGAGGGTTCTTTTCTTTTTAGAGTGGAATGATTACAGAGTACAACTTTGACGATTTTACAAAAACAAGGACTGTGTGCACAGGTTTGACCTTGCTGTGAATTGTTTGTTTTCTAATCAACACAGGTTCCACATTTTACATACAGGCTCTGATAAAGCTATGTTTATATCAGGTATACCAATGCACCTCTAAGATTTAAATGGCTCTTAGACAGTTGCACCTCAAACACATATTTTCAATCAATTTCAACAGACTTTGTCTGGGCTTTAGGAAGGCCATTCCAGGAGCTCAGGGTCTGATCTACTAAGATCCCAAATAACGAGCCTTAAATTGCATCTACAAACTAAAAATCTGAGTGGGTGTGTTGCAGGTGATCTACTAYGATTGTAGCGCAAATAACAGGTGCAAAAATGGTGTGGACCGTCCTGCTGAAATGAGGATTTTGCGTGAGCTGGGGGTGGGGTGTACGGTGTGCAGCGCTGTGTCTTCTGAATAAATGAAAATGATTTAACACAGTTGTTTATACTTTTAGCAGTTCTTTTTATTCCACAGCTGACCTGCTAAAAATGACAGATTTTCTTTTCTGGATCTCTGACAGACGGACTTCAATCT
>NW_013952477.1:1686679-1698961 GCF_001266775.1 Austrofundulus limnaeus
CTCTCGCGTGCACGAGCAGCTGGATACGAACAGGTGGAAATTACGCAGCTCATTTACACACTTTTTCCTGAAGATAGAAGAGTTTGTTGAATCTGACGTGACATGTTCGTACGAACCCTTTGTACAAACAAAATAAGAGAAATTTAGGATAAGAATATGAACATATTCTTGCATGAGGCCCATAGTTTTTCTTTCTTTCTGGAGAGTAGACTCCAGCGGGAAGAAACCCGTGCGATGTGTTTCAGGGGCTAAGAAAGGTGTGCGAAAACGAACGTCCAACAACTACATTGTACGTCAACTGCTTCAGATCGAGAATACTGGGCCTTTTATGTGCACCAGCAGATCACAAATGTCATTGTTGGATGGACGACACGTCAACTATTTTTATTCCTGATAATCCAGATCACTCTCTCTCTCTCAATCATCTGGCATTGCACCTTTGCTTCCTTCTCGCCACAATAACTGCAGACATTTCTTTGTGCCACTTTGCTCCTGCCCTGCAAATGTGCTAAATATAGATGCAAAAACAGCTATCTCAATCAGTTACAGGTTTGATAAATCACATTGCAAGTGCTAAATAATTACATTTACATATCCTCCTTCCAGGATGCATGTTCTGATAATCATCATATCCATCCATCCATTATCTATACCCGCTTATTCCTTCAGGGTCACGTGGGTCACTGGTGCCCATATCCAGCAGTCACAGTACGAGGGGCAGGGTACACCCTGGACAGGTCGCAGGTCCATCACAGGGCCACACATACACAAATGAGACAGACAACCATTCACTCTCTCATTCACATCTATGATGAATTTAGAGTTACCAATTAACCTAACAATCATGTTTTTGGTCTGTGGGAGGAAGCCGGAGTACCCGGAGWGAACCCACGCATCATCATTAATATTCATGAAGGCAAACGCGCTAAATGGACTGCATCTGCTATTTTGCTCATTTAACAGACGCAATCCTTGGTGCACATTAGTAGATCAGCTTTGCGGGCGCTATTAGGTTTGAACATGTTTTTTTATACAAGCAAACAAGTAGAATACAAGTAGATCAGGCCACTAATGTCAGCTGATTTATCCAATCAGAAACCAGCTTTACTGTGTCTAAGGTCATTGACTTTTTGGAACAATCCAGCTGTTGGTCTGAGGTGAAGTTGTAGAATTTGGAAGTAGTAGTAGTGATCCTCTATTCACTTTGTGCACCAGTACCACACCATGCTGCAACCACCGCCATGCTTTACAGTTTGTACAGTATTTTTTTAGTTTTGAAAGCCTCACCTTGTCTCCTTTGTATACTTAGTGTCATTGTGGCTCAATTGTTCAATCTTTCAAACCCAGTGAACAGACACTCTGGTGTTTCAGCAGTTCCTCTTGGATCCTGAACATTCAAACCAATTTGTACCCCTCCTTGGGTTTTTCCAACATTCTCAGTATTGGTCAATCCTTTTAGACAAACCACCAGCTGAAGTCAACCATGACCCTTAACAACATGTTAGTGTCTGCTTTGTCAACTTCAAATACTTCAGTATCATTTAGTAAAATATGTAGAATGTACAGGGGTTAGACAATGAAACTGAAACACCTGGTTTTAGACCAGAACATCCCTTTCAGACAGCTTCCTTTTGCGTCCACAGTTAATCCAGTTGGATGTGGTTCATCCTTCTTGGTGGTATGCTGACATTATCCTGGATACCGTGGCTCTTGATACATCACAAAGACTTGCTGTCTTGGTCACAGATGCACCAGCAAGACGTGCACCAACAATTTGTCCTCTTTTGAACTCTGGTATGTCACCCATAATGTTGTGTGCATTGCAATATTTTGAGCAAAACTGTGCTCTTACCCTGCTAATTGAACCTTCACACTCTGCTCTTACWGGTGCAATGTGCAATTAATGAAGATTGGCCACCAGGCTGGTCCAATTAATACATGAAACCTCCGACACAAAAATGACAGGTGATGTGACATTGCCTAATCCCTGTACATAGTTTCATTTAACCCTGAGTGGATTAGAGGAAAACCAGAGTAAATTCAAACTTGAGCACCCAATTCTTGTTTTTAAAAATCATTGAAGTTGTTTGTTGTAAAAAGAAAGTTTCAAACAAATGCCTGAAAACCAGAAATAAGATGACATYCCTCCCCATGATGAGTGGATGTAAACTTCTGACTGAAACAGTTTCAAGACCCATCAGCCCAAAGTTAGAAGATATGAAAAAAAGGAAAACAGTTTTTGCAAATGATTGGTGGATTTTTCAAAGAATTAACACCTCCTGGACTTCTCTGGTCCAGTAAGCTCAGATAAAAAAAAAGGAGAATCATAACCCTGAATCCTGAACTTTCCTCTCACAGAAATACTACTAACGCCTACACAGAGCTCACATGGTAAACACCTTCTAACCAATCAGACGCTCTGCAGGCAAAATTACACAAAACGTTGAATCCTTGAAAGTTTACCCCCAATCCAACAGCTTTTTATGTTGGTGAAGAAGAAAATACCTGCTCTAAGGTTTTAGTCCCATTAGAATGATCACTGATAATGAGAAAGGTTTCTCCTCCATTCAGCCTGTCATTATGAGGGCTTAGTGTAAAAATGTTTTGTCATATTTCAGATATTATGCAAGCTGTAGTGATTTCTTTAATTTAGAGCTACTTGGACCGGATCGCTGACATGTTACTGAATAATGTGGATACCAGGAGTGGAAAGGGACTTACTTTCTGCGTAAGGTGGAACTGGTGTTGGTGTCGGTGCTGTCGGTGCGTTCCAGCCGCTCTCGCTCTGCGTTGGTGGAGCCGCAGGAAAGGCCTCGGGTCAGCCTGGGGTGGCCCCTCCTCTCCCTGCTGGGCCCCGGGGTCGTGGCTGACCCCGCTGTCACCTGAGATGCTGAGGCGCTCGCATTCCCCGTGCTGTTGCCGCCACCGTGATGGATGGGGAGGGTCAGGGGCTGGCTGTGGTTCTGCTCGGGGGGTTCTGAGCCAGCGGGACGTGGGCCACGCGCCTCCTGCCGGAGATCCTGGTTCTCCTGGCTGACCCGATCCAGCTGGCCCTCCAGCTCCTCGATGCGCCGACGCTGCGTCTCCAGGAGCTTGGCCTGGCTCTCGATGATGTTGTTGAGCTCCAGGAGGTACTCCACGGCCCGGTTGGGGCTTTCCGGGCTGGACTCCATGTTTAGAGCCATTCCCTTCCTCTAGGACCACCAGCTCAAGTTTTAACCCCAAAGGGCCACGATCCACCCTCCCCACCAGCCCTGATGAGTTGGGGGGAGGGAGGCACGRACAAAGACTGCTGAAAGTGACCTCTAAGTGCTTTTATGTTCAGAAACAGTAAGTCTCAAATACGAAGGAGCAAAGAGTTTCAAAACGACTACATCTCCCTAAGGATGGGAACAAAAATCAGCATTATTATAGCATCTCAGAAGATGACACAAAGTTTGCAAAGACTTGAAGACATTTTAGAGTTTAAAACGGAGCTGAYGATGGAGCGGTTTGTCTCATTTCTTGTCATTTTGACATCAGCATGGCGCAGGTCAGGAGTGTGAAGCATCAGGACTCACAATTAAATGAGCTTAATGTAAGAAATGTGGGCTTTTCAGGGAACGTTGTTAAGCTTCTTTAGCTTTAAATCCTGTTAGAGCAAAAAGAAAATTAAAATCCCATTTCCCCAACGTATTCAGAAGTTATGGCATCATCTTTGACTAAATCCCAAGTCATCTATTTAAGGCCTCCTCCTCCTCCTCCTCCTCCTCCTCGTGTGGTCCAGGGAAAGGGGATGGAGGGGTGGGGGTGACGGGGAGGTGATGCTGGTTGTGATTTATCACTTATTATCTGGTGCTGTCAATCATTACATAACACAGAAAACGTTGCTCCCACCGACGCTGAACGTCCCCCGCAGTCCGTCACCGTCGCTTTCAACCCATGTTTTCATGCGTCCTTAGAGCGCAGAAAGTGAGCAGAGGAGGGTTACAAAGTTCATCTTAGGAAGTCCAGAGCCTCCCCTCCCCGAGCTGCCAAAACTACATCCCGAAGATAGAACTTCACATCCGAAAGAGAGCGTTTCTTTCATCCGAGAATATTTCAGTTTGCCCTCAGGTGCACCAAACGAATAAATAAATAAATCTAAAGTTGCCACCGAACAACTACCCCGGACTATATTTTCTCTCAGCACTTATTAAGTCTCATTAAGTGTCGTGTCCGAATCTTAAAAACGGCACTTTTTATCTTTAACCGCCTTCGACACTGATCTTAAATGAGTCTAAACGACGAAGCARCGTCCCTTTCTACTTATCTGGACTTGGGCCGGATCAGGTCTTGCGTGTGAGCGGCAGTGAGGCGGTGGGCTTCCTCCGAGGTGGAGCAGAGGCAGCGAGAAGTCGCTCCTGGCTCGGCCGAACTGCAGAGGAGCGCGCGACTTCTTCTCCGAAGCGCATTCCAAATATGGTCAAGTCACGTCAATTAGGAGCGACTTCCGCAACAAACTTTCACAATAAAAGACGGAGTGAGGTAACTACTAATGAAAAATCTGTTTTGACACAACATGACAGGCGAGAAATATGAACGCGTTTGCGAAGCAAACAAGACTGCTCGTGTCGGTTTTAGGAAACACAAGCAGGAAACAAGCTGATGAGTGAAGTTTTGCTACAGGCTACACTGTAAAAACTTTGAGAGCAAATCCAAATGGAGAAATAAAGCTACTTGTACAAAACCTGAACTGAAATGTAAATAAACACACACAAATAAAAACTAAAAAGAGCAATTTAAAAAAATCATAAAGCAAAATGTGACAGATATAGGAAATAGAGATATTGCAGTACTATATTTCAGATAAGAAAAATATAATTTAACAACGCAACAAATTACATCTGTTCAAATGAAGAACATAGAAAATAAAATTAGTGCAAATTTGATAAATTGCTTTTATTCCTTTTTATGTTTTTAGTTTTTATATTGTTGAGCATTTATTGTGTGAGAAATGATCGTTTTCCTGTCTATTTATTTTTCTGGTTTTGCAAGTAATTTTTTTGTGCTAGTTTAGACATTTATACATAAAACCGTTCATCATACAGGAAAATAGGCATTTGTTACTTTTAGTTTTAGCTAATCTTTTGCTGATTTCAGCTACCACTAGCTTTTAGCAAGCCTTTTCAGAGTTTACCTTTTGTCTAGTGTTCCTGTCATCAGCTTTTTAACTCTAATTTTGCTCATTTCAACTTTTTTTGTAGAGTCATACTTTTAGCTTTCAGCTGAAGCTTTTAGCTAGCTTTGTGGTATTTTTGTCTTCTATTCAGCWATTAGCATCATTTAGCATTTGGCTGCTGTTAACTCAGTTTCAGCTTCTTCAGAAAATGTCAAAATGTCAATGTTAATGTTATGTTTGTATTAATTTGGTCAATCTGTGTATAAAACATTCTGTCTAAGGAGAACCAAAACTTTGTTGGATTCTGTGGGAAAGTTATGAGCTACCATGTTGCAGACGGCTCTTTGAATAAAGAAACAGAGTTTACTCTATATTGACCATAATAACAGCCAACCAGAGCCTGATCCACAGTAGATTGTTGCTCTCTGTTTATTACAAGTCAAACTTAATGTCCAAAGAGCTATCTATRATTTAAACATGAATTCTTTCCAACCCTCCCTCAGAATTTCAAAATATATCGAAGACTTTCATTTTATGAAACAAACCCCTGGATGACAGGTGTTTTATTTTGAAACTCTCTCTTGCACCTAATGTTGCAGCTTTATAAGTTTCAGTAAATGAATCCAGTGARGACAGGTGGGAAAACAATTCATAAATCCAGAGATGACAGCTCATGTTGGCTGCACATCTCCACAGTTAAAACACTAACATTTCATTTGTGACTTGTTTTCATTTGGGTTTGTCACTAAGAGAATTCATTCTTTTTATTTATATTTTTGTTTCTATATTTGATGACTTGAACAGAAGGATGCTGTTCATAAACAGGAGACAAGGGAAACAGGCCTCAGAGTTGGTGTGTTATTTTTAGAGACAGCGCTTAAGAGCTCATATGTGTGAACTGAAACGCTGGTAAATCCACCTGCTTGTGTCTCAGACCCACACACACACATTTCTGCTCTGGATGGAAAACACCAGTGATCCTGAGAGCATGTTTTTAATCATTCATCTGTGTAAAATAATCAGTTGGATGTTTTTACTGGGAACACTAAATATATCTTCACTGATCAGTCATTCATTGTCCACCTCATCTGCAATCAGTAAATCTCAGCCTCTTTAAAGCCCATATAGAAACACCTCATCCTATCAAAATACCATCATGTACTTTTTTTAATCAACCTGTACATGCTGGGTTTTTGCTGCCACCTGCTGTTCATTATTGTGGCATAAATTCACTTAATAAAAAAAAATATCCAAGACCACTGCAGGAATTTATCTCAGCACTTTATTTGCACTTTACAGTTCATCTAAACGTTCACTCTTTTCAAAACAAACGTAAAAAATATTGCAAACTTTACAAAAAAACAAGTCTTCCACAGAAGCTACCACTGTCTGGTCATTATTGGGTGGTGAATACAGTGTTTGGTTAGGTTTTTTTTATTTTAATATATACTCATTCTTAACCAATAAAGTGGCCATGCCAAGCAATCTGATTTCATTCAGAGGGTATGACTGAAATGAAATCAAAATGATAATAACAGTCTGTGCCTCCCAGTGCTGCTGTAATAAATCAACTGAATATTGCTTTTGATGTTTAAATAAAGTGAGTTCACTTTGTGGGATGAAAACGATGCGAAGTCACTCGTTTGCTTATCCTCCTTAATGGCTTATCTATAGAGCAAAGTATCAGAAAACCTGAGTTTATCAAAAGATTTCATAGAAAAATAACATCTCACAGTATTCGTTCAGCTTAGCTCCTACGTGTTTTGTTCATAAGAGAAGGTTTTCTTTTTTTTTTAAAGTCAGCAACATAAAACGATGTGTTATTCCGTCATATCAGAGATTCTGCAGGTTTGTCTTTGTTTTTTTGGCATGGCTGAAATTACTTAACGGCCCACCCATCTCTCATAATAGACACCTCGGAGCAAAAAAAGATTGTTACAGTAAGAAAAGAAAAAAACATCAGTGGTTAGGATAAAGTGGTTTGTTACCAAGGCAACAGTACGTGGCACGATGGGCACAGCACTCTCTGGAATCTAGACGGTGGTTTGATTCTAACCCCACATACACCATTTTAACAGTACAGGAAATATGCACGTCAGATGCATATCTTTTTTTGGCATCTTTTGCTGATTTCTTGTGTATACAAGAACGTCTGAAACAAACTCAAGCAGCGTTTTTCTTTTTTTTTTTACAAAACATTCATGTATGACGAGGTCGGGTCCTAAATGTGTCTTTTAAATATTGAGCTGGGGATCAAATTTTTACGTCACATATTTTATATATCTTTTACTGCATATATTCAAATATATAATCTTGTTATGAGTGTTACAGTAGTCATACAAACCGGGGCTTTTTTACGTGTAGCATTTACAATATACTAATTTCTCTAAAGATATTTACAGGATATAGATATAGATTTCACACCTGCTTCCAAAAGGGATTGCATCATCACAATCAAACATCTGGTTATATGGAGTAATGTCACGAGTAGAGACAAATGTTGGGACACACACAGAGGAAGCGGTACAAACAGGTTTTACTGACTCAGACCACATGGATATGAACGCTGCAGTTTTATTGCTCAGTATCTCGGTGAGGTAAAAAACTCTTTGATGCCTTCCAGCAGGTAAATGGTAGACGGCCTGACTGGAGCTGATAGGTGAGCGACGACACAAAGCAAAACCCGGTGAGAATGGCGGCGGTGCTTGTCGGGAGGGAGAGAGATGCCACTTTACAAACTGAAAAGTAATTCAACGTCAGCCAGAGATCAGCTGCAAAAAGGCACAAAGAATAAGAGTTTTACTGCAGGTTTTAAAGTGACTCTGAGGAAATGTTGCAGAATACAAGCCTGACTGAATCAGAATCATTTAGCTGCTGCGTGTTTTAGTTCCCCAATTAAAAAGTTCAAGAGACGGTGCTTCTTCTTCCCCACCTGCGCTCCTCTAAAGCCAGCCTCCGCTGGGTGGGTGTGAGCCAGGGGCCCGGCTGCACCCTGCGGGCCGCAGACAGGCCTGAAACAGTGGCGGCAGAAAGGCTGCTGCCTGATTGGCTGCCTTCAGACTCGGACTCGGTGTCCCCCAGCTGCTTCATAGACAGCGAGGAGGTGAGGAAGGAGAAGGACTTTCTGTGTGACGCTGGATCTGTGAGAGCAGCGCCTGGTAAAGGATTCTCAAAGCTCACAGAGCGTGCGTTGTGGTTTTCGTCTTCTTCATCGTCATCATCATCATCGTCATCATCATCATCATCATGTAGCAGCGTGCTGTCGCTCTGAAAGTCCTCCCGCTCCTTCTCCCTCTTCAGTTCCCTGTACCTCCTGGCCACGCCCCAGTCCTCTTCAGACTCCGCCTCCCAGTTCTTGTTGGGTCTGGGAAGCTTTCGGGTTTGGTTTGGGATCAGAAGGAAAGCATCGTCTTCGCTTTCTTCAAACAGGACTCTTCCTCGCCTCTCTTCTAACCTCCTATCCACCCTTTCCTCAACGGCACGTGCCCTCTGCTTCTCCTCTTCTTCGAACTCCTCACTCTTTACGGTCACCTCGCTCTTCCTGCTCCTGCTTCTTCTCTCTGCATTTCTGCTCCTCCCCCTCTCCTCATATCCTCTCCTGCCCCTCGCCGTCCCCGCCTCCTCCTCCTCCTCGTCATCCTCATATGCCCTGGTAACATCTCTGGGTAAACTCTGAGATCTTATTTTCCTCCTGGCGCCCCGGTCCTCCCGAGACCTCGCTCTCCGCTCAGAAATAGGGTTTTGTAAAACGGAGCGCTCTCCTACTGAGCTCCGTCGTCTCATTCTCCTTGTTCTCGTCCCGGTCCCCCTCTCGTCCCCTTGCGACCTGCTTCGCCTCCTCTGCATGGCGCTGGGCCCCCTCCTGATGGTGGAGGTCACTGTAGCCACACTCTGCTTTCTGGGGTTGTACAGGAGGGAGGGGGAGGTGAGTCTGTGCTCAAGGGCTGGACAGACAGGGAGGAAGCAGCAAGAGAAAACAGACTCAATAGGCAGGCAAGAAACGGGGAAACCAATATGTCTATTAAAAAGCTCTTAGCTCAGAAAATGTATTCTAATAAGGCTTTTGAGGTCAGCTTACTTAAGAACAGCTGCTTTTCTATTTTAGTGCTGAATTCATTAGTGATTCCAAACATTAAATTAGTGTTTTGCCTTATAAATGTGCCATTATGCCATTTTACAATGCAAATTCAAATAAGACTGGAGGATTCTGCTTAGAGGTTAAAGGCAGTGAACATATTTTACATTCCTTTTTAATTAAAACGATGAGCATATAAAGTCAAAAATAGGGCAACATTTTATTTCGTGGTGGACTGGTGGCTGGTTTATATGACAGAGGATTAGGGCCACACAACAAGATTATTTTAAACGTTTTTTAAATTACGAGAATAAAGTCATAATATTACGACGTTAAAGTCGTATAAAAATAAAGTCATAATATTATGAGAATAAAGTGTAATATTACAAAATTAAAATCGTAATATTACGAGTTTAAAGTCGTAATATTATGAGAAAAAAGTCATAATATTCTAGCCTTTACATGAAAAAGCATGCAGTTACCACTGCATTAAAATGAGGAAAGTTGAGCAACTTGTCAAGTTGTTCTTTTGTATCGCTTAAAATAAATAGTTAATCTTTTGGCACATTAGCATCAAATTATCAGTAGCAGGACTTGGTATTGTAATTACTGGATGCATTGACGGATTTAGTCGTCATGTAGCTAATTTGGATGAAATTATATTAATCTAACAGTGACGAGTCATTATGGACTACTTGATAAACACAGAGACATGGCTGTACAGCAGGTGTGTGGAAAATAACGAGGAAATGAGGAATGGGAAATAGAGACGTCATGATTATGACTTTTCCCCCCTCGTAATTGTAATTGTTCTGAACCACACAGCAGCAGCAATAATCTTTGTTTTAGTTTCAGGAGGGCACAGCTATTTCTGAAACTAACACTTTCCTTGATAATTTCTTTTTCTAATCTAACCTTCTGGAGGTTGGACCATAGATTCTCTAAGCTTTAGAAACTAACAGTTTGGGCCCGTCCCAAAAAAGAGAGTAAAAGGTGACTGACCACCGTCAGTCACGGTGACAGCTAGATTCTCTCCGGGAAATCAAAAGCTGAAAACTGTGTCAGGTTTGGCCCCTTCATCGCCAACGGGGAAACCTCACAGTGTGGAAAACCAACGCCTGGTTTATCCACCTTCAGAAACTCTCCAGACGGAAGTTTTATTCTGAAACCTGGGTTCCAGTTGAGGCTTTGCCTTCTTTTTACAGCTGACGTGGACGTAAACGAGTCAACAAAACATGCCTTGGGGTCCCCTGTTCGACGGTCTAAAGACAGATTCTCCAGCAGCACCCTCATCTACCTGGCAGGTGACAGAACATCATCTCAAGGTAAAAGCTGGCTGTGTGTGACGTCGAGGTCTGACCAAAGCTGAGCATAGAATGCTTCACCCTTCTGGTTAAAACCCACATTATTTAACATAAAAATGTAAGAAAGCTAACATCTTTCTTCCTCCTTTCTCTTAAACTCTTCCTTGCCAACCCTAAGATAAACTTGCCTCAAATGTCTGGTATTTAACATCTAAACTGACGTTTGTGTTTCTATATAAGTGTGGTCAACAATTAAGAAGTTAAAAGCTTGTTATTATTGGTCCCAAACTTTTATAGGAAATTAATTATTCACAATCAGGTGTACTCTAGTCAATTTTGTATGATTTGTAAAATAAATGATCGCATATTATGGTTCAAATCAACATTCACTGACTGAGAGTTACTTTTTGTGTCCATTCATTCTTGCCCTAAAGAAATGTTTACCCCAAAAAAAGAGATCCCTTGCTAGTTAAATTACTCTTATAACCTTGTTATAAGAAGTGTAAGTTAAACCCTTACATAATATTATGACTTTAATCTCGTAAAATTATGACTTTAATATCATAATTTACGACTTTAATCTCGAAATATTATACTTTAGTCTCATAATATTATGACTTTATTCTCATAAAATTACGACTTTAATCTTGTAATAATAATAAAAAAAACTTGTTGTGTGGCCCTAATACTCCGTCGTAGGTTTAAGAGGATGTAGAGAGGCAGAAAATGGGAGAACTAACAGGAACCATTACCAACCGCGTATTCTCTGTCCGTCCAATGACATAGAAGCAAGGCTCGCCCAGTTTGGAGTTGGTCATACAAAGAGACAAACTGGAGAGCTCCACTGAGAGTCGAAGAGAAGAAGGGAAAGAGAGGAAACAAAAGAGTTGGACAGAAGAGTTTCAGGGAGGAAGCCAAGAAGAAACATCCCGCAGAGGGGAAATGTGGCATGGAATAATACAAGCAAAGAAAAATGGGATTAAATGAGCCAAAAGATGGGAGAAGTTAGAAAGTGGGAGACACCAGAAGTAGAGAGGAGCGTAAAAAGAAGTAGAGAGCATTTTGGTTAGACTACATTTAACACAGAGAAGGAAGAGAGAAGATAAACCCCACAGACATGCACTTTCCAATCCCAAGAGGTTTAACAACATGATGCATTCAGATTCGTTTGTTCAGTTTTACCATAATCGGGCACGTAGCCGTTTCCTCTCTTGAGAACCAGGTGGATGCGTTGGCCTCCTCTGCGGATCATCTCGACAGCCTGACTGTGGGTCATCCCGGCCGTACTGTCCCCGTTTATCTCCACCAGCTGATCGCTCACCTGTGGCCACAACATCGCTGTAATCTCTCTCTTTTAATCCCAAACTGTACAAAAGTCCCACTAAAACCGTCTCATCAGGAATCATTTTGTTACAGTCCTGATAAATACCACAGGAATGTTTTCTTTGACTAAACTTTAATAAAGCTGAACATAAGTATCAACATTAACCAAACAGGGGTCTCTGCAGTAGATGGGGGGAGTTTCTTGGTGTGTGGGTGGAGTTTGGTGAAACCATGATCGAGTGGATTGACTTGTGGGCAAGTTAAAAGATGAAGTAATGATAATAGTAAAATTATCCTGAACATGTAAATATCATTTATTGACTGTCTATGTTCTTAAACAGAACAATGTCTCAAGTAAAAATCAATGTAAATATAATTCATTGCCTTCAAAAGTGGTGCGACTAGCACCTTCCTGTCTGCAGTGTTGACTATTATTATTA
>NW_013952477.1:1699256-1700603 GCF_001266775.1 Austrofundulus limnaeus
TTATTATTCAAAATTAGCAATCTGTCTTTAGCTGCTTTCTGGACGTTTCGATTGAGTCAAATTGTTCCACCCCCCAGCTGTCCGGCATTCATCCAACTGAATCATTATGGCTTCTTCAAACCATCCAAATTCAGGGGTTGAGTCCTTCGAAGGACCCGGCCTATCTGGTCTAGGTGGGCCGGGTCCTTGGTAGACCATGAAGACCAGAAAAAAGTAGCCTTCAGCTTTATTCCCGCCCTTACCCTGGCGTATGTCCTGTCGCCTCGCAACCATGATGAAGCTAAACAGCATCAAAAATATATTAGCAAAATATCAATGTATTAGTATTATTAATATCATAAAACAATTAAATTAGCTTAAAGGAAATACTTGAAGTAATGGACCGGCGTAGGTGCACACATTTATTTATTTATACCAGCTCGTTCTGACAAGAATAATATTAAAAACATCTCTATGCAAATGCCAAAAGCATTAACAACACAACTGCTTTAAACTTTTAAATTTTGTTCTGCCAGATTTTTATTGAAAACTATACTTATTTCTCTCGCTTCCTCCGCCATTATGAAAAGAAAACTCTCCAGTCGCCCTGCAATGGATCTTGGGATAGGCTGGGTCAGGAAGGATCCATCAGACCCATCCCTCAAATTGGTGAAAAGCAGGATGCATTTGTCGGCTGGATCGGAGGAGTCTTTGAATTTGGACAGCCTCCGGCACGGCGCTGCGACGTAAGCAGCCGACAAATTCGGCCTTCGGAGGATGCAGCCCCTGAATTTAGGACAGCCCATTTGACCAAACACTTCTTTAACAAACTCCACCCACACACCAAGCACCTCCCACTTAGTGACCTCCCCTTCTCACATGAACATGTACACAGAAAATATGGATAAAACAAGGAGGCTCACTTGTATTTTTTTGCTCCGTGAGGCTGGTCCCCCCTTCATCAGTCCCAGGACGTAGAGGCCCATGTTGTACTCACTTCCTCCTCGAAGGCTGAAGCCAAAACCTGAGGGGCCCCGATCCAGATCTACACTGTAGTACCTTGAGTCACGCTGGAGGATGACAACAAAAAGGGTTTAAATGATGAGCAATTGCCTTTGCTGCAGCTATGTGACCCAACACATCGAAACTAGAATTAAGTATCAAAGTGTAACAGTGCAATAATTGCATTTCGTCAAAATATAATGAATAAATGCCTGATCAACGTATCATTGAATGAACTGTCTGAAATATAATCTTAAATTATTTTTGAAGTCTTTTTTCGAGCAGTAGCAACAAAACAAACATACATACATACATACATAAATAAATAAATAAATAAATAAATAAATAAATAAATAAATAAATAAA
>NW_013952477.1:1701138-1703385 GCF_001266775.1 Austrofundulus limnaeus
GAGGTTTCCTTTTTAAAATAACATAAAAAATAATCATTAGAATAACTTAAAAATAGGATTCAGACCAAATATTAATGTATTACTGGGATTAACAAGTCAAATTAAGTCATATCTCTGGAACCACTCAAGATATCAGAGTGATCCACAAAATGTAGCTTTTAAAACCGAGACTCTGAAAATGTGGTTCAGTCATTTTGGACAAATTTGACTTATGTGATGGTCACATATTATAAAATAGAAGTGAATGGTGCAGGTACTTTAAATGTACTCACCTTAGGGCGTGACCTCTGACCCTTTCTGCCTCTGTGGCCGTGGTCATGTTCAGCAGTTTCTGTGAGGTTCGAGGAATCTGAGAGGGATGAGAACTGAGGTCAGGTTTTTAATTGGGCGCCGTGTCGTGTGCTTCGGTGTGTTTGGGTGATTACGCTCACAGGTGCTGGGGCGTGGGACAATGGTCAGCCGCAGAGTGTTTCCTGCTCGGCGGAGAATCTGCGAGAGCTCCCGATGGGGCACGGTCCCCACCGGCCTCCCCTCCACAGCCTCCAAACGATCCCCAGCTCGGATCTGGCCGCTCTTCGCTGCCGGGCTGCCCCGCCGGATGGTCACGAAACGATGGGGGAAAAGGGACGCAGCTGAAAGCAGGACAGACCAAAATAAGTTTACAGCAGGACTTTAATCACGTTCATTTATAGGCAGGAATAATTCTCAACAACACACGTCCCAAAAATCACTGCTTTCCTTCATAAATTACTTCCCCGCAAAAAAGTTTTTGTTATCATTACACCTCCCCTTTGTCCCCTTGAAACACCTCTCCTCTTCTTCTTACTCCATTTTTCATCCTACCTCACCTTGCTGCCACACCAGTAACACTTTGTCCTGTTTAATCATTTGTCTTTCATCTCAAGAACGAAGCACAACAGAATGTTAGTGTGCCAACGATAAGTTTTCACCCTGAATCTGTCAGACTGAACACAACAACACACTCAGAATATTTACACTAAACTTTAGACCAGGGGTATCCAAACTACGGCCCGTGGTCCAGGTTTTATTGGCCAGTAAGCAAATTCTGAAAATATAATTGAACATGGTCCACACAAGAAGTTTGAGCTCAACTCTGTTGCACTTCTCAGTTTCAACACTGAATGAAGCCAGCCACAGAAATGAAATTATAGAGAAGAGGAGAAGAGAAGAACCTTTTTGTGACTGCGACACTACGTTCAGTTTGAGTCTCCAGAAATGGCGGCGCCGAAGAAACGAAAAATAGCGAGTGTAGAAATAATGAACACACATTCACAGAAATAATGTGCCCAGAAAAAGTGCCTGATTTCAACAATGTGAGCTTATCTAGAAATACGGTGGTGCGGAGAATTGAGGACTTGTCGGGTAACTTGAAACTTCAGCTGGGAGACAAAGCTTGTGGTTTTGATTTTTTACTCGATAGCATGTGATGAGAGCACGGATGCCACAGACACCGCGCAACTGTTAATTTTTTTGCGGGGAGTAGATGATAATTTTTGCTTTACGGAGGAGCTGCTTGATATGATGAGCCTAAAAGGCACAACGACAGGAAAAGATRATTTTGAAGCTGTGTCAGAGGCAGTTGAAAAGATGGGGCTTAAATGGGACAAGCTCTGTGGARTAACAACGGATGGAGCTCCGGCCATGACGGGCGAGCGCAAAGGAACGGCATCGTTGGTGTGCACCGAGGTAAAAGAGAGCGGAGGTGAGGCTGTTAGGATGCACTGTATAATCCACCAAGAAGCACTGTGTGCAAAGACTGTCCAGCTGGGCGACGTGATGAACACGGTTGTAAAAACTGTCAACATAATTCGAGCTAAAGGACTGTACCACAGAGAATTTCAGGCTTTCCTTTCTGACGTGGATGCTGAAAACGGAGATGTACTCTACCACTCTGATGTGCACTGGCTCAGCATCATCCAAAGGACAGCATCACTGCTCCCACTGATAGGGCTGTGTATTGGCAAGAATTTGGCGATACGATACATATCATGACAGAGGGGTCACGATACGATATATCCCGATATATTGCGATACTGTAAACAAGGCAATATATTGCGATATTTTTGGTCCAAAAATTCTATTAAATAAAAACCTCTTACAGGGGAAAAAATGAAAAACCAAAATTCATTGTCTCAGAAAATTCTAATATTACATTGTCATGCTTTTGATACATTTAGCTGTGTTCTGCTTTGTATGTATTTTATTTTATTTGTTTTGTATTTCTTA
>NW_013952477.1:1703440-1713094 GCF_001266775.1 Austrofundulus limnaeus
CAAATGTCTGGCTCACTGCTGCCAACTAGTGGTCAGAGGCTGAACTACAACATAAAAATGAACGGCTGGCAGGAAAGTTGACATTTTAAACCTTACTTAAAAAATCGATACAGGGCTTTAGAATATCGATACAGTATTGGGAAATGAAATATTGTGATATTTCAGTGTATCGATATTTTCTTACACCCCTACCCACTGAGTGCAATGTTCTTCACATAGGTGAGTTTGAAATACACACATTATTGATGAATGAATGAATGTATCTCATTATTACAGTAAAACTGATCCATTTATGTTTTCATTATTTTACAGAAAATGGTGTGAAGGACAGATAACCAACCCCTCACTTGACCTTAAAACCCCCTGGATACAACTTTATTCCCCACCTTAGAACCCATGCGAAGACTAACCACAGTGACCTTATGCCCAATACTAAAAAAACACTATTAGACCATTTGCACAGTTGGACTTTGAGTTCATGTCAGCCATCCTTCAATCCAAAGGACAGCATCACTGCTCCCACTGAGTGCAATGTTCTTCACATAGGTGTTTATTTTTCTGTATTTGGCCCTCACTAAAAAAAAGTTTGGACACCCCTGGTTTTGAATGTGTCAGAGATTTTCAGCCACAGCTCCTTTAAAATTCACAAACTCAAAGGCATTAATATGTTTTTAAATTAGATTTTCACAAATCTTACATACACACAGAAAGCTTGTGTCCCTTTTATTTTATTTTATTTTATTTTATTTTTTGTGCGGTTAGAATAAATTCATTATTTTGCAAGTACGTGGAAAATAATTTTGGCCATCGTCCCCTCCAGCCTCTGCCCTCCACATGCTCACGATCTGCAATGAATACATTTTAATAAGCGTGATAAATAAAACATGTGTGGAAAAGAGGTCACAGATAACATGTAAATGCGCTGTGACTCAACAGACCTTCGCACCCAAAAACGTCTTGTCCTCCATCTGATGAGAGCTCTCAGAATTTAGCTCAACTAATCAGCATCTGAGGTAGAGGAGGGGAGAAAAATAAACACTGAGCAGGCCAGAATTGAATTTTCATCCCGTAATCTTCTTCAGGGACTAAAAATCTCTTTAGAGTTGTTGGAGTTGAGCGGGGCTGCCTCTGGGTGCTTAAACATGAACCTTAACTCCCAGTTACTCTCTGGGCGACCCCGTTTTGAGAGTACACAGCGTTTTGGTTACAGCTGGCCTGACCAGAGTCCAGCCAGTGGCCTTACGTAACCCATCAGGCGGCGTAAACATTTCGAGGCTCTCGTTTAGCTGAGGTATAAAATCCTCTTCCCTCGCCGTCCCGCTGGGATAAAAATAGCCCGTTTGAATTGATTTATGCTACGAAGCGATGCGCTTGTTAACAGATTAAAAGTGCGACGAGGGGCCGGGGTAATATGTCGTACGAGATGAAGTGCGTGTCCGCACGGGGAGGATGATGCGGTGAAACAGCCTATAAATCAGAGCCCAGAAACATCTCCAATCTGGGTGTAATCTGGGTGACCCAGGCAGAAACGGCAATCAGGTCAAATCAAAGCCAAGGCAGATTTGGACGTAGTCTTCTTATCATGCATAATACATCAGCAAACGCATGAATAAACACACACACTGTCCCTATTGTGCTCCCTCACACACACACACACACACACGCTCAGTGACACATGCAGGGAGTTTGGGATGCTCGGCCACAGATGTATTTAAATGGACTGCTGTTTTGACTCTGCAAGGTCCTAAGCACTCCTGTCCACATGTACCCCACTGCAGTATGCCCAGCAGCCAGCCTGACTGACATACTGCACCGATCACCACTCAGGAAAGGTAACAGCCCCCCTTCTTGTCCTCGCAAAGTCCTCCTCCGCAGCCCAAATGAAGCTGCGGACACAGAGGCTGCTAGATGCACGACAAAGACCAGAGGCTCGCTTAAACAGAACTGCTAAACCTTTAAATCCAGAGCATGTCCCTGACAGCTGCTACGCGCAGATCATAACCACATCAACATACTAAAGTCCTGTTTTCAAACAGCTGCTTTATTCAACATCAGAGCATCTCTCACGGTCTGATGTGAACACAAGAGTCCAACTTTCACCCTGTAAGCGCAGGCAAACTTTACAGAGTGCATCACAGAACAGGCAAAATGAACCAAAACATCCCCATTTCTTATGAACACACAGTAAGAAGCAGAGCAAATAATTACGTTTGGATTCCTTCACAGTTTTCAAAGCGGACTGTAGTCTCTCCAGCATGGCTCTCTGATTAGCATGCGTGACAAAACAAAAAAACAAACAAAAAAACAGAGCAATTAAAGAAAAAAAATCTTGTATTCCAGGTGCAGCAGCTCCGCAGGGTTGAGATTTAAAAGCAGCAGTCAACAGGAGCTAAAAACACAGGTGGGTTGTCCCCTCTGKTGCTCTGCAGCGAGGGAAAAACGCTCAGTGTAGCATTTCTGTAGAGTATTCAGAGGGTGATGGAGAGAGCAGGAGGTAAGAGGGAGTGAGGCAGACAGGGGAGGGGAGAGAGGGAGAGTTTTTAATCTTTCTGAAAAACCAGACCGGACGCTTTTACTGCAGAGTGGAAAGGGTGAGAGACAGAGAGTGGGTGGCAGCRAACGGGACGAGGGAGGCAGAGAGGGAGCCAAAGGGGCGAAGATAGAAAACGAAAAGGAGACTACTTTCTGTGACAAGACAAGGGAGGGGAGGGCAAAGATATGATGGAGATGGAGCTTTGGAAGAAACACAGTCTGCAGGAAGAAAGAAAAAAAGCCACACCTACAACCTTTAGCCTCACCATGAAAACACAAACACAAGCTCGTCTCAGGACGCAAAACCTATGTAACTGCATCCTGTGGCAGCCAATACAAGAAAAGAGGAGGGGGACAGGGCTCAGGGGTTCACCTGCTACACCAATAATAAAGACTGCTCTGAGAGGAGATAAGGGCCAATCACCACCCATATGGAACATAAAGAACATAAACAAGTTCTGTCGAGGAGGAAGCTGGAACATAAACTGAGTCGTGGAGGGGGGGTATGCAAAATACTTTATTGAGTTAAATCATGTTATAATGTCATTCCCATCTAAAACATACCCAGAGTGTTGTTTTGACTCATTCATGCATGTTTTTAGAAATCCTTAATTCTCCTGTTAGAGCTGCCTAAACGCTTTCTGGTACAAAGCTCCGCCTATTTGTAGCATTTTCCTGCATATAAATAATCATTTCTGATTAGATTTYACTTGTTTCTATGACAACCACTTAGGAAGGAAGAAAATCCCACTTAAACTTCAGACTATTTCTAAAGAYTTTTGCATGGAACTTCCTTTGTGGCTCGAATTAACATCTCTTACACAAACCCCCACCAGACTTCCTGACGCCTTACTGTTAATAGATAAGAATTGCCACATTCCTGTTCTGAACCCCCACAAGTTCTGAGCTTCCATCCCCCATAAGCACAGGACTGTTGGTTCCTCTTCAAAGGGACCATAAGTGCCTTTAACCAGACTCTTCAGTGACTGAGACTAAGGACCTACATTCTTCATTAAATGTGAAAAAAAGAGAATAAGATTGAATGTTTTTATACAACTGTCTGTTTTCATATATCTTAATCAAAGAAATGTGATTTACCTGTTTCTTTTTTACAGAAAGATCAAAACCCATTGAAGCTCTACTGTGTTCTCTTTTTAACTGTTTGCCCACTAAGGACTCAGTGTGGTAACTGTGTATTGTGTTTAATTGTTTTGATGAAATGTTTTCCTGAAGAAGGTGTGTGTTTTATTCCATGATTTAATCCTTAGAAACTTTAGGACTTGAATCTTTAATAATTAAGTGTGACACTCTTATTTTACTGAGGCAAACAGATATCTCTCCCTTTTAATTAGATGCAAGATAATTAAACTAAAACACTCCCCTTTTCTTTGTCCTGAAGTAAAGTTTTCCCTCCAAAACAGATTTGATTTGTTAAAAAAAACTTTTCCTGTATAAGGTGTAACATTTTTTTTGCCAACTAAAACCTTGACTCCGCCCATAACAGAGGTTTTAAAAAGCTTAGCGCACTCCCAATCTCATCTCTAAGAAGACAGAGAAGAAGAAGCAGAAGAAGACTGACAGAGAGTTTTTGAGAGAAAGAGAGTTTTTCAACATCAGAAGCCAGAAACAGCTTTCCAGAAGCTCAGCAGAGGCCCTGCCTGCCAGTCCCTCCCCATGGGCTGGGCAGGATGGAGGCCACTCTGCATCTCCCGCTGGGTTGAACAAACAGCACCGTTTAATTTCGACTCTACATCTGAGTTTGATTTTATAGAAGTTAAATAAGCTAATTGTAATTCATGCGTCGTTTTTAGTTTGTTTTCTCTACAACGTTGAAATCAAATTAAGAAGTCTTGCAACCGCCTGGGGAGGACCAGACCATGTTGTCACCAGGGAGTGACCCCCTTCTCTGACCAAGGGACCAGTTGAGTTTTACAGGCAGATCGCCTGACATCCAGCTTGCATGAAGAATCTACCAGGGAGACGACCCCCAGAGATGACCTTCAACCACTGACTTCCCCTCCTGGTACCCACATGGCGGAACAAAAGGGTAAAAGTGAACATTTGTCCTGGTGACAAACAGGTGCTCAGACGTAATTTGATTCTTATCTTTGTATGAGATTTGGTAAACTAAACGTTTTTCTCCCTAATTTAACTAGGACCCCCTTAGTTAAATCCTCAGCTATCCTGAGCAAATAGTTAACCAGTTTAAAAACATTTCTCAATGTACAGTTGCAAGGAATTTAGGGATTTCATCATTTACTGTCCATAATATCATCAAAAGATTCAGAGAATCTGGACCACAGAGTCTTGCCTATCCTGTTCACTGTTAATGTCTGTTAGCAACATGGAGGAGCAAAAATGGCGACCATTAGGGACTTCGGCTCACAGCGTCATAGCAACTAACAGCAAGCCCAACTGGATCTGTCATAAATTATTTCTAAAATTTTAACAGTAAATTCATATAATTGCAAATTATGTTAATTGTATGCAAAAATAATATAAAACAGCTAGATGTATACAAGAAAAATATACAGTATATGTAACAGTGATCTAAACTAGACCTTAAGTTAGACAATAACTTGGACTTTTTAGGTACTTAAAAAATTAAGAATTCAAATAGTAATAAAGTATATTTACTATTTTTCACTGTCATAAATAATACGTTTTTACAAGTCAACACTTAAAAACTGTTCACTGCATACCTGGTTACACCTTAGGATGAAACTTGTCTTTATATATAAGCTAACCATCTTCTCAACAGGTCAGGTAAAATAATAAAATAACATAATATTGTTTTTCACTGTGTAAGCATTACATAAATTAGAAGCAAAACCAGCTTGTGATATTTAATCATTTGTGCTAATTTATAGCATAATTCGTCAGAGTGTAACACTCTGTGTAGCAATGTTACAGAAGATAATATCTGCTAAGCAGTTCAATAATTCATAATGAGTAGCCTACATTGGCTTTTAGCCATTTTAAAATTTAAATTTAATTTCATTATTAGGTTTAATTCTTGTCAAATCACATCCACATTGAGGTCAATAAGATAAAATCTGCTTACTTGTGAAATGAGACATGTTTTCCTGTTTCTCTTTCTGGCATTWTTATAAACATTATCTACACTCTTAAAAATTAATAATTGTTATTATTAATAGTTTTTATGATTTCTACATCATCAGTCCATTTTTTTGTAATGTTGCCAACATGTAGAGTAATGATAAATTGAGACACTTGCCCATTTTGCTTAGAGCCGCAGATGCTACAGTAGATCACACGGTCACGTGATTAAAACTCACTCCACCTGTTATATGTAGGATCTGGACAAATCTCTGCAAGTAGGCGACAGAACTTAAAACCAACAATGAATGCTTCTGATTTTTTGATCCCTCAGCTGGCAATGCTTAAAACACCAACGGATATTAGCACATGAGCTCAGGAACACTTCAGAAAACCACTGTCAGTGAACACAGTTCATCTCTACATCTACAAGTTAAAACTTTACCATGCAAAGACAAAGTCATATATCAACACCCAGAAACCCCACCAGCTTCTCTGGGCCTGGGCTCATCTGAGATGGACTGACACAAAGTGGAAAAGTGTCCTGTGGTCTAACGAGTCCACATTTTAAATTATTTGTGGAAATCATGAACTGTCCTCCAGGCCAACGAGGAAAAGGACTGTTTGGATTGTTATCAGAGCAAAGTTCAAAAGACAGCCTCTCTGATGGTATGGGGGTGTTTTAGTGCCCATGGCATGGGTAACAGTCACGTGACGGCTCCATTAATACTGACAGGTACAAACAGGTTTTAGAGCAACATATGCTGGCTTCCTAGAAATGACTTTTTCAGGGACGTCCTGCTTATTTCAGCAAGACAATGAAGTCACATTCTGCACGTCAAACCGCTTCATAGTAAAACAGTGTGGGTACTAGACTGGCCTGTCTGCTGTCCAGACCTGTCTCCCATTGAAAATGTGTGGAGCTTTATGAAGAACAAAATGCAATAACAGAGACCCCAGACTGTTGAGCAACTGAAGTTGTTCATCAAGCAAGAATGAAAGAATTCACCTACAAAGCTTCAACAGTTAGTGTCCTCGGTTCACAAACACTTCATCACACAGTCATCTGTCATGACCACCCCAAAGCCACCAACAACACATTTAAAATGGCTTGATGAATTAAAAAAATATATATAGACAACAAAAAATATGGAGCTGCAGTAACGTGGCGGCCAGTGCTGTGGTTTTGTAATCATGAGACTGCAGGTTCGAACCCAGGCTGCGTCAGGAAAGGCATCCGGCATAAAACAGTAGCCTAATCTGTCATACTAGTTCACTCACTGTGGCAACCAATGAAGAAGGGTGAAGCCAAAAGAGAAAAAACAACAGACACTAAAATAATACTAATAATACATAGGCCACAATGACTTATTCTGAAAAAAAAAAAAACATTGACCTACAGGGTTTCAGACATAGAGCTCTTTAGTGATAAAACTGTTGGTATCTTGCCAGGAGCTACTGCAAAGTGACTTATCATTTGTCATATCTGGAGAAGTTGTGCCAACAAGTTTGCGAAGTTGTACAAACCAACTTAACTGTAAAAATCTCCAGACAGAAGCCAACAAGTTAATACACACGAGTAGTTCATTTGAATTTAGCTAAAAGAAGTTGCAATTCTTGTTAGCTAGCCAAAAGTGCTGTTCTTAATGAACCAGTCTGAAAGAGGGAGATGCCAAAACGAAAGCATAAGTTACAAAAAATGGCAGCTGATGCATCATGATTCATCCAGTGGCAAGTGGCCAGTTAGAGCACTTTTACTGTATAATTATCTAATGGTATCTCTGTTCACAAGGGCATCCAAATAAAACTCATTTCAGCGGGCAGGGAACCAAACGCTTACGAGTAAAAGGTTGTAAAAAGTTCTGCCGGTGKGAAAAATAATTTCATAGTGTGTTTTTTTTAAGCTGCAGGTGATGGTAATAGCTCCCACCTTTGCCGTTCTTCACTTCCTGAGACGCAATGACGAACCCAAAGCCTTCTCCCGGCTTTCTCTTCAGCTCCACCTCAAACCCTTTGAAGTGTCGGGTCCGGTCCCCTCTCGTTACCTCCGGACCTGCGTTAGGCACCGACGCACCGCCAGCCTCGTCCTCCAGACCGATATCAATCCAGTCTTTGGGCTCCATGGTCAGGGTCACTGGAACCGACTCCAAGAAACTGGTGCTCTGGATCAGCGAGGAGCTCACGGGCAGCGGAGAGGGAGGCGTGTCCGTGGAGGTCCGGGGCCGGGGAAGCACTTCTGGGACCACAGAGGAGCTGTCCGAGCCAACGGGAGGAGGTGGGGGGCGCAGGAGCGGTGGAGGGAGTCTCCGAAAGGAGGCGGGAGAGACTGAATGATAATTGCCTGAAAAGAAAAAGAAAAAAATTATAAATCTAATTGGGGTGATCATTTAAAGTTAAATTAGTAAAAATCCCCGGGCTGGAAGACGATTATTTACCTCCTCTGTAAACCAGAAGGATCACTTCTCCCTGTTTGGTGTGCTCCTGCAGAACTGCTTTTATCTTTAAGGAAACAGGCAAGAATATTTTCTTATTAATCTGATTAACTCTTTCTTTATAAATATACTTAAAATAAATGTTGAAACTAAATATTTATTATTAAGGCAGTGTTTTAATGGTTTGATAGTGAACTGTATTTATTTCAGGCTGCTCCTCTCTTACCTGTGCATGGCTCAGACTCTGAACATCTGCTCCGTTGATTTTGACAACAGCATCCCCTGGCTGCAGGGAGTTGCACTGCTTCCTGTCCCAGACTCTCTCCACTACAGTCACGTTGCCCCCGGGGCCCCCAGCCATCAGGCTGAAGCCGAGGCCTCTGCCTTCCTCCGTCTGTGCTAAGGCCACTGGGACCAGCTCCCCGCCGCTGAAACTCCCGAACCCRCTGCCCACGCTCATCGCCCCAGGCGAGGACAAGCTGCTGGGGCTGGCGGTTGGGCTGGTGCTGCCATGGAAGCCGTTAAACGCGCGGTGGTGGGGGCTGTCGGAGGTGGAGGGAGGTCTGAGGTGGGAGGCGTGGGGTCCGAAGAGGTGAGATTGGGCGCTGCGGGGGCCGCTGGGGGAAGAGGAAGGCCTCTGTGGTGACTCAGGCAGTGGGAGGCGAGACCCCAGGACGGTACACGTGGACAGGTCACTTTCGGACGACTTTGAAGTTCCGTAGCGTAAAAGATGTGGTGGTGTTGAAAGAGAGTTGTTGTTGTGGTTGCGTATCATCGACGCCCTGATGAGAAAGAACCGGGGGGGGGGGGGGGGTTCAGTTACAACATAAAAAAACTCTTTGCACTTTATTAGATTGATCTTTATCTACAGGGTGTGGACCCTGGTTCGTGTCACCTGTGTGAACCGATGGCAGAAACAACCTCACTGTCACTCTGRCTGGCCAGCGTCGGCTCAAGTGACTGCAGCCTGGCCAAGCTTTTCAGGAACCGAGGCGGGAGGATGGGGGAGGACATGGTGGCGTTGCTCACACTGGAGCGTCGGTACGGCGGAGGCGGCCTGGAGGCGAAAGACGTGGCGTTTCCGTTGGCGTCCAGAGTCACGCCTGGCTGCATGTAGCCCGCGTCGCCGTGGAGCCCGTTAAAGTGCTGGGTCTGGGGTGTGGCTGCTGGCAGGCGAGGTAGCTGATGCAGAGACTGAGGCTGGGTGGTGGTGGGCGGCAGAGCATGCTCCTCGCTGTCCAGTAACCTGGGCGAGGGCTGCTTAAGACGACCGTCGGGGTTGAAGAGCATGGGGTACCCCCGTCTGACCTCTATATCCACGCCGCGGCCCACGGGGACAGATTTGAGCATCTCTACAGCCTCTTTGTGAGACACCCCCAACATGCAGACATCATCGATGTACACCAGGATGTCCGCTAAAACAAAAATAGAAACAGAATAGATTAGAAACAGCTTTTATTGTCCCATGTGGGGAAATTTGCATGTAATAACAGCAGCAGATACATACATACGTACGTACATACGTACATACGTACATACATACGTACATACGTACGTACGTACATACGTACATACGTACATACGTACATACGTACATACGTACATACGTACATACGTACATACGTACATA
>NW_013952477.1:1713942-1720202 GCF_001266775.1 Austrofundulus limnaeus
TCATACATACATTCATACATACATTCATACATACATTCATACATACATTCATACATACATTCATACATACATACATACATACATACATACATACATACATACATACATACGTACGTACATACATACGTACATACATACGTACATACAAACATGCATACATAATCCACAGAAACAATATATTGCTATGTGACATTATCAACTGTAGCAAAAATAATAGAATTAAAGATAATAACAATAAAACAAACATAGAATAAAATAAAAAATAAGAATAATAATTACTGTACCGGACTATCAGTTGAAATTAGATAAAAATAGAAAATAAAAGCCAGATACCGTGCAGAAAAATAAAAAATTACAAGAAAAAAACAGATCTGTTAAATTGAGTCGTACTCAGGTTTATGCAAATTAACTCAGGGGTGTGCAAATTGAGTTGAAATCAGGGGTGTGCAAATTGAGTTGAAATCAGGGGTGTGCAAATTGAGTCGAACTCAGGTTGGGTGTGCAAATTGAGTCGAACTAAGTCATTAACTTAGTGTTCTAGTACAGGGGAAAAAAGATATACAATTTCCACAGGTTATTATTTATGTAATGATTGATAGGTAGAGTTGTTTGATGTGCAAACACAAACATGGATGCTTATCGAGTTTGTTAGGAGCAGTGTTGGTTATAGAGTCTAACAGCTGCTTGCGTGGCAAAACATAGATTAAAAAATTATAATTGTTTTTTAACGTTTTGGTTTGTTGGCTTTAAAACCTTCATTTTTTGAAAACTTTGCTTGAATGCGTTCATATGCATTTGAGAATAAAACCCTGTCTGTATGTTTTATGTGGGAGGAGACTAATCCCAAAAAGAAAAAAAAAAACTAATCCTCCTAAAGCAGCCTGTTAACAGATATGAACCAGATCCATCCCTGCGGAGACAGCCTGTGCTCTGGCCTCCCAAAGTGATAATATCTGCCTGTAAAAGCATTTACGTGCATGCCCATGTGCAGGCTGTGCACGGCAGTATTTGCAAATGTTATGATAGCAAGATTAGGGCACCGGAGCTCTGAGGATTAAGGGTTTTGATCTACGCACTCTGGGAGACCAGAAATCTTTAGCRTTGTAATTATAAAGACAAGTGTCCGAGAACTCGACAGTAAATACGACTCTGAAATAAAATGCATATAAAACTTGAAGTTACATCAAAATAAACATGTTTACCAAAGAATGTAATGTTTTTWGTTWGTTWGTTWGTTTGTTTCAACTGTCTTCTCCAAATGTTACCTGTCTTGAGAGCTGAGGGTCCACTTGCCGTGACACTGTACACTTGGAGGAACTCCCCCGGCCTGCTGCCGCCAACGATGTTGAAACCAAACCCTCTGGAGCCTTTGATCAAGTGTGCGTGCACAGGGAAACCCCTGAGATCTTCAGGCTGGTCTGTGAACCCTGTTGAAGGGAAGAAATAGAAACAAAAACACAGAGAACGAAAAGAGACAGAAGGGATAAGAATGAAGCTTACCTGCCAAATAAAAACATTACCAAAGAGAAAGGAGTGAGAACAGTCCAGCGTTTTAAATACAACCAAATGGTCAGAAGTGACTYGCTTTAGGAAGAAGCAAAAAGGAGATGAATACTGCAAACCAATCACCAGATGGCTTTTAACAAAATGATCCTCAGACCAAAGCATATGGTGGAGAGATTGCATTAAAAGCAAAATGCAATAACATGTTAAAYTTGGCAACATAATCCATTAGCTTGACCAAGCTCAACACAGTCCTCTAGGTTTATTTTATTGACAGTTATCTGACAATCTGAATCAACCGCACCATGAAACGTGATTTCGTYTGTATCGTTCTGCTCAGATTCACTTCTAAACTGACACGTGTGTTGGACGCAACAGTAGGAGCGGCAATACTTTCAATCTGTCTGCGTTTAAATATGTCTTGCAATCACAGGCAGCAGAACTTACTGAAATCTATTCCACATGAAGACATCTGTGATCAAAACAAATACTGTTGCACCTTCTGCTGGTGAAAACCACGTACTACATTTTACTGAGACAAACTGGAATCACAGCAAATGAAATGTTTTTTTTTCTTTTTACGGTTTATAATATGATGGACAGGCATCAGAAACTGTATGATTGTTGTTGTTTTTCAACAGCAAATCATGAGGGCCAGTCACATGTCAAACTCATGTTGACCCTGCCAGCCTGTGCAGCAGGTCTGGCTTTGTGCCGGCAGCTCAGAGCTTTAGGCGTTAATCACTGACATGCCTCTGTTTGGCAAAAAGCTCATTCTGTCTCATTTGACTCCAACAAGCTGGTTGTGTTCTTGACTTCCACGCGTGGCAAATTCAAGAGCTGCATTTAGGCCGCYCCACAGTGAAATACGTCGTTCTAATAACTGCATGGAGAGCGAGAGACAGGAAATAAAAATAAAAAAGGAACAAAAACAAAAAGAACAAAAAGAGAGGCTCACATTCATTTTTGTAGAGGGTCTCCCTGCTTGAGCGTCGAGGACTCTGCCAGCTGGTCCTTTTAGGGCTGCGCCTTGGAGAGGGAAAATGGGAAAGCAGAAGAAAAGTCATCCTCTTCAGCAAAATGATGAAATAAAATTGACTAGTTTTTATTGCACATGTAACTGTAAAACCATGAGATGTTGGATTTTTGTGGATGAAGGTTTGTTTCAGTCTTGGTGAGACAAACTCTGCAGGGTTTTATTTTGTTGGTTAAGATTATAACAGTTAAATGACATTTCTTTCCTCAGACATGAATCACATTTTTACATCCAATGAATTGTTTTTTTTTTTTCATTCATTCTCAGTAGAATTATTGGAAAAATATTGCGGATTTCATACCATCAACTAACGGAAATCATGGAAATGTGTAGAAGTAATTATCACGTTTTAAATATAAAAAACTTTAAAGTTTCAGCTAGTAACCCTCAGCCCCATCTGTTGGCAAAACTGCAACATGGTGTTCATAACCACTGGTGTATCACATTTTTCACACCTGGAGAGAAGGGGGTCTCTGCAGTCACTAAGTAGGAGTTTCTTATTTTGTGGGAAGAGTTAGCCCAAGATACGATTGGTCAAACTGACCAGGAAGCACCTGTTTTTTTAAATATAGATATTAATTTTAGTCATAACTTGAAACAGGAAGGTGCTTGCCGCATGAAATTTGAAGTCAATAAATTATGTTTACATATTCACAATAATTTTTATTTGAGTCATTGATCTGTTTTAAACTGTACACAGACAGTCAATAAATCATATTTTACTATTACCATTACTTCCTCTTAAAGGCCCTGTGACAWGCCTATCCTTCAAATACAAAAAGTCAAAGAAAACATCTTTATACTGAAGAAAATTGGCATAACACACATGATTTTAGCCATTTTGTCACATAAATGGTCTATTTCCTTTTGAACTTGGTTCAGCCTAAATAAAACAGGAAGTGACATCAAAGGGCAACTCTTTAATAAATTAAACTCCCTGGTCTTTATATTTTTTAAACTTTAACTCTTCTTCATCTCTCTTTGATAGTGACTCGAAATAATCTAAAGAAACATCAGATTCTTCTCTACAGTCTGTGTTGTTAGCTGTTGTAACCATGTTCTGTTCACATGCACACATTCCCCTTTGACATCATTTCCTGTTACTTCATATGCAAATATCTCAACAACTGTTCATCTCAGTGGCGTGAAATTTCTAATGCAATATGTTGTCAATGTTATCTTTCCAAAAAAAAAAAAAAAAAAACCATTGATWTTTATTACAAAAATTTGATGTCACAGGCACTTTAAGTGCACCACAAGTCCATATGTATATTCACTATTACGGCAAACTCCGCCCACGGAACAACATGTACTGCAGAGACCCCTACACGCACCTGGAGGAATGAAATATTCAGTCAGTTGCAATTTGCAGTTTTGTCTCTAGAGGTCACTATATCCAACACACGTCCTTTAAATCTGATTCTAGTAGTACCTGTTCACATCAATAAATTAAATAATTGTAATTTTCTAAACCACTGAATTTAATGAGAGGGTTTGTGTTTCCCAAGTTTAGCTCACGCTCAAACTTCTTTTATACATTAAAATCAAATCAGCCAGCTTTAGGTAGCTGAAGTAAAACCCAAACAAGATCCCAGCCCAATCTAACCACAATAAATCCAAACACTGATCAAAGACAACATTTACATCTAAACTTTTTCATCTAAAGCGTACTAGTGTACAAACTAGCCAAAACCAAATATTTACAAAACATCATCTAGTGACCAACAACTTACTTGGTTTTGAAAATTTTTGAGAGAAAAAAAGACCCTAACATGAAGCCGCCCCCTTTTCCTTTCTGGCCCAGCTGATGGTCCATTGGCTCAGCCAGAGGGTCCATGGTTATCAACCCGCCTGCATGCACAGGGCACCACCGAGATCACGAGTGTGTGTAGGAGAGAGAGTAGGTTTGGATATTATGATGGGGACAAAAAAAAAAAACCTGACAGGACAAAGATATTGAGGACTTCCTATAAACATCAAGTCCACTCTGTAGTGCAAGTTAAATGTGATATTTGAAGCTTAATATTTTGTTGAGAACCAGGTTTAGAACAGGTTTATGGTAACAGTCAAGACAAAGCAGTCAATGTTGATGGCTAAAAATATAGTAAAGTCTAAATTCAAAAGTAGAAATGCAAAGTTTATTAAAATTAAAATATGTTTTTTATGTTTATTTCTGGTTGGGAAAAAAGCTCATGTGTCTCATAGAGATTCATACCTACAGTATGCTTTTGCATGATTGCTTTACATTTCTGCTGTGTGTTCAGTGTTTGTTTCAGAGGARCGTTGTGTTGTTTGGGGTTTTTGGTTCCGTACTTCAGTCATTACTTTGTTCATGCATGTGCTCAGTCATGGATTACTCCACACCTGTGATTGTTTTACTTTTTACACATTTGATGGGACTCATCGCAGAGTTACTGACTTTGTGCTAGACTGTCTTTGTACTCAGCATCTTGCTCATTGGAAATTGTGGTGTTTTTTATACCATTTTCTTTGCTTTGCACTTCCTAGCTTCACAGGACTGACTATCCATGTTTTTTGTATWAACAACTGGGTTCACTCTCTGGAGTTGAATGGTTTGAATTTCATTTCACGCAACAACGATAAATACAAAAAAATGAAGCTAGGAGATGCGTAACTTCCAAATACATCTACATATCTCTATCACTGTATCTCAGCATTTCATTGCTGCATTTATGAGACTGACTGATTTTGAAGCTGATTCTCAAAAACCTAACTGTGGAGTTCGGGTTCATTTTTGTTTCTCCCAGGTAACTCATTGAGATCATACAGGAGGTGGTTCAGAACTGCATCAGCATGTGAGCAGTGAGCCGGTGCTGCTGAATCAGCTGAATGACAACAGCATTGATGTTAAGTTTGTTTTGCTGTACACGCTGCCTCCCACTTCATATAAATTTGTCATTTCTTTGTTTTTGTAACTAAGGTCCTTACTAATAGAGGCTATAAATCAAACTGTACCCTTCTGTACTTTCAAACGTAACATCAATAGACAGCCTCATTTTTACCAGCTTTAAATATGTGTGTTATAAGTTTTGACTTAAATACATCTTTATTTTTTACTTTAATTAGTTCAGCTCTGCTGCCATTTTGAGAAACACAGTAAATATTAACACTTTTGTTTAATTCTTAGTTATTATTTTTCTCCAGTATTTGACTTCAAACAGCAGTGAATGTATTCAAGAGTCTTTGGGGAACATTATTTCTTGAAATCTACGTATCTTCATCGTTGTAAACTGCTGATGACAGACTGGAGTGATCCAACCCTTTTGTTGCTTTCTTCTCACCTGGTTTTACCTTGATTACTTTTGCATAGTTGGGGCACATTATTCATTTTTCTGTAGTTTCTTGGTGTTCCTGAATCACTATTTAAACAGTGGTGGTTTTTGTGCTTTCTTCATTTTTTTCTCTAAGCCTGCAGTAACTCAAAACTCAACTGGTGACTAAAGGCCCTGCCAAGGTTTGAGACAACTTATGACAACTAATGAAAACTTTTTCCACCACTTAAGATCTCTAAGCTGAAGATGAAATAAAAAAATCAGCTGGAAGACTTTTCGGTGACCTACAGTATACATAACTCAGTTTTCTTAAGTTGGCATAAGTTGTCTAAAATGTTTTAGTAAGACAGGGACTTAAATATGAAATAAAAAATATGGATCTATCCATCCATCCATCCATCCATCCATCCATCCATCCATCCATCCAT
>NW_013952477.1:1720913-1726811 GCF_001266775.1 Austrofundulus limnaeus
ATCCATCCATCCATCCATCCATCCATCCATCCATCCATCCATCCATCCATCTATCATCCATCCAGCCAACTATCATCCATCCATCCATCCATCCATCCATTTATCCATCCATCATCCATCCATCCATATATCCAGCCAACTATCATCCATCCATCCATCTATCATCCATCCATCCATATATCCATCCAGCCAACTATCATCCATCCATCCAGCCAACTATCATCCATCCATCCAGCCAGCCATCATCCATCCATCCATCCATCCATCCATCCATCCATCCATCCATCCATCTATCCATCCAACTATCATCCATCCATCCATCCATCCCCGTTACCTGCTGTTTCCTGCTCTAAGAAATAAACGTTTACTGCTTTTTCTTAAATATAACTTTCAATGGCAGCTGAGCTGAATGTATCTACCATGGACCTCTGTCCCAGTCTCATTGGAGCCTGAGTCTAAAGATTGACAGATTCCTGCTTTTCTCAGTTTTGTAACAAAGTGGACACTCACTCGATTTCAAGTGTTTCTCCAGGGTCACTGAAAGCCTGCTCCCAGTGATCAGGCATTACCCCTCTGATTCTGCCACCTCTCCTGCTGCCGATGATCCCATTCTCTATAACATGACCATCACCTCCGCTGCTGGATGCCCGGGGCCGACCGGGGGACCGGCGGCTGAAAGGAATGTTGTTTCTCACACCTCCAGAGCCTCCTGTAGTGACAGGGAATACAATTAAAATATGAACATTCATCACTTATTCAACAGATGGGGGGGGTCGCTTGCATCATATTGACTTGGTGCTGTGCTTTCCATTGAACGTTTTTAGACAAAAAGACCTGAGGTCGACATATCTGCCATCTTTGTCCTCCCACTAAGGAGCAGGCGTGTGTGACAGTGCATACCGTGCAACTACCAGAATAAAAATAAGCCTTTTTTTCCCTTAACTGTCCTTGTAGCTGTCCTTCAGCTGTAAACCCCAGCATGGATCTGAGAAACCTCAGACTGCGGGCACCAGAGTCCTGCCGCAYGTGTCAAGTACTGCCTACCCGTCCGCCCACAAAGTTCCACCTTCAAAAGATGACTCAGCAGAGGTTAGATTGTTGAATGACTTGGTCCTGCTTTAGTCGCTCCAGTCTCGACTGCTTGCTGCCCTGTACCTGACTGTTTGGAGCGTATTTCTAAATATCTGGATGTCTGCCCGCACTCCCCCCACCACTGCCTCCCACACTGGGTCCCTCTTCCTTTTCTCCTGCAGCACTCTGGCTCCATGCCTCAGTCTGCTCTAATGCTCCTCCCAGCCTGCCAAAACCACAACTCTGTGATGCTGCTTGTCCCTGGTGTTACGCTCAGCTTAAGGTACGGTCGTGCCTTTTACTTGTATTTTTCTGTGTACTGTCACCGGAGTGGCACACAAAGATTTTCACCACGATAGTTAACATTTCTGTTACTGATGGTATTTAACTTAATAAAATAAGCTCATACGATTTAGTGGCATCTAGTGACACAAAGAACAAACTGCAACTCATCCACCGCTCTCCACTCAAGAAAAAGTTGAACTCTAGCCAATGTTTCGAGTGTACCTGGTGTGTAGTAACACACGGGAGTAGGGTGTGACTTTCAACTGATTATACCAAGACTATGAAAATACTAGAAAGAGCAGTTCAGCCACTAAATGAACCCACACACAGTTTGAAACCTAAAAGATGTGACATTCATTAAACTTCAGGGAAGATAAACGCACCCTCTCCCCTTTTCTTTTCAGTTCCCATGCTATCTGTTTACCTCTGCGCCAGCTCCGAGGCTACCAAAGGCAAAAAGGACCTTTTGTTTTTGGAGATCATCCAGCAATCAATATGGCCACTGCTCCACTGAGAGTTTTCAGCATACTAATTGTACTAATGACTGATTCATTTGAGCATCAGAGACTCAAGCTATAGATGGAGAGACATTCAATACTGTGCTGAACTTAGCAAATATCATTTATTATTGTTACTGCTGAGGTTTTAATGTAGCAAAACACAAAAAGAACCCCAAAAGACCTCACAGTATAACGTAAAATATATAGAGTCAACAAATTATTAGCACCTGTTAGCATTCATGGTGTCGTCGTCAATTTGTAGCTTAGCAACGTTAGCGTGACAGACCTGAGTCGTCCTCGTAGTTTAGGCCTTCGTCCGCAGCTTTTTCCAGGTTGCTGAGGGATTTGCTCCGYGTGCGAAAGTTTCTGAGCAGGTTGCGGTGTTCCTGGTAGGTGATGGGAGGACTCTCTGCACTTATGTGAACGGGCCGAGGCGTGCCGTAATAATTTCCTGAGACAGAAATGGACAGAACACAGAAACTGTTGCGTAAATAATTAAAAAACATAAATAAAAAACATACTTATTGATGCTAGGAGCACATGAAACTGTCAAAAAGTATGATTAGTGAGATGCTTATAGATTTGGAACAGAAACGTTATGGCTGATATCAGGATAAATGCACATTACAGTCATCACTGTAAATCAAATCTGCTGACAGGAATCAGATGTAGCACTTTTACTGCTTCAATGTGTTTGTTCCAATCGGATACGAGTCCATAAAGTAAACAAATTGTAATGTCACACTGAACTGCAGAGCAGGCTCGATTGTCTACAAGCACAAGACATGCTGCTTTTGTCTGTGTGTACATTATCTATCCCAAGAGATCACATACTGTTTTTATTCAGGCCATCTGCTCCAGCTTCTAAAAATGAAATGAAATTACCCCGACCAACCCCCCAACCTCCCGCCTGTTTAGCTCATGAAGATTCAAATGGGTTGAGGGAAAATATTAGATTAGTGAACTCAACAACAAGGTCACCAGCCGTCACCACTTACTGCGGTTTCTGCGAGCTCAATGTTGCCAACGCTGCTGATACTGAAGCCAGCGTGTCTGTCAATGTCAGACCTCAGGCAGGTGAGGACGACATTTATTGCTCCCATTAAACTCATAAATTATGGATGCTAATGTATGGTGGCTTTTTAATCAGAGACACCACTCTGACCCCTTTACAGGGTGGTAGAAGATATGAGCTGAGCAACATCTGATGGCATAAAACTGCACCTCTGGTGCCTTTCATTCACTGTATAAACCTTAAAACTGTAAATTAATGCTTCAACACTTGCCACTATTTTTAAGAATAAGTAATTAGGTTTTCAAATAGGCCAAGGTAAACATGATGTAAGGATTTAACTTTGGATGTTTATAACCCCAAGTGCAGAACGGAAATGATCTCGGCAAAAAARGGATTTATTTACAAAACAAAAAGGCTGGTGAGGCAGCAAAATACCAAAACAAAGATACCAAAACTTGGCATGAGAAAAAAAAAACACAGGCTATGGTGATCATGAATGACAAACAAACAAAGCTCTGACACAGACTGAGGACACAGCACAGAATAAAAAGGAGAACTAAAGAGCTAAAACAAGAAACACCTGGGAGARAAACATGAGGAGCAGGTGAGAGTGGGCGGGGCTGAGCAAAGACAGGCAGGAGGGACAAAACAGAAATACAGGACAGAAAACTAGAAGAGCAAACAAAATAAAACACCCACACAGACCGTGACACATGAAGCTTTAGCAAAATATACTGTATTTAGCTTAGCTATTAGCATCATGTTTGAACAGTGGAAACATTTCTCTTCCTATACAACAAATAAAAATAAAAGGAATAAATCAGCCACCCAACCCTTCCCAAGCTTTAACTTAATGTTGTTTTTCTTTTTTAAATAACTGAAWCTCAACCAAAGTAGACCGGTAAAGTTTTATATTTACACTGGAACAACAGGGTTCTTAAACTGGAAGTTGTTTGACGTCTTCCTGTATTGTTACCCAAAAGAAATGTAGCTGTTTTGTTAAATAAATTAATGAACATATGCTGAATTGTGCAGTGAAGCTAAAAATGACAGGAGGTTCAAGCAGAAGAACGTGACTTTGGCTCCAAATAGAAACAACTTGAAATAAACAGAAAGTATTTTGAGAACCCCTGAGGAAACTGTAGATGATTGTTAACTGAGGTGTGTGAGCGACTATTAAAGTGAGGTCTTCATGGAATATGATGGCAACATAAGATGCAAAAAAATGTTAGGCAATTTAATTTAAATTATCTAAAAAAAACTTGTTGGTTTGTGCCTCTTAGCAAGTTAAAAAAATGGTATTTTGTTTGGTTTTTGTTTTCAGATTAGCATCAGGTGTTCAAATAGATCATTTAGTTTGCTTGTATATGTTAAAGTTGTCAAATATATTACCATCAAATTATTTATTTGAATCATTTCTGTCCAAGTGTTTGTCATTATGGTGGTATTTAGAGAGCTTTGCGTTTTCCGGAAGTGTTTTTATAGTTTGTATGTGATATTAGTATAACTAAATATTAAAGAAAATTTAGTATTGTTCAGCTTTTGAATTAACTTATTCGTTTTTTCAACACATACCTCATCAAATAATTACCATAAAACTGTACAGTCACATTTGGACCATTGGGAGTTTTAATAAAGGCCAAAAGTTAGTTACACTGATGGCCTTCCACAACTAATTCATGACCATGAGATCAATAACCTGCATAATAAGGTTCTCTAATGAGATAATAAAATGTGGCCATCACTTTAATACTGCATGGCTCCAATGATCAATATGGCCTTGAAATCTTAAAGAAACAGGAAGATTGCTGTTCCTTTTGATGTTGCAATGAATAAAACTAATTATTTGGGAAATAGCAGTCAGGAGGACACAGTTTGATCCCCACCTCTTCTATAAACCTGCAATCCTGAGCACCTCACTGAGCTGAGAAACTCACTCAATTTATCAGTGTGAGTGTAGATGGAGAAAATGCATTAATGAATAAATAGTGCTGTATGTCTCTGTGTGGAAGGTTGAATAAGAAATATATCTTTAAAGAGATATGAAGGGTTTAATAAAGGTTAATGAATGTGATGAAGGTCACATTGTTTTAATTGGCTATAGACATTAACTTGATCTGTAAGTTTGGTTCTTATATGTAAAATAAATTAATTTTACTCACTAGCTGTTTTTATTCCATGGCCTTTAGCCCAGTGTGAGATGACTTTAACCTTATTGTGCTATTTTATTCACAATGAAACACTGTAAACACATGAAATGCTTGAACTAAAAAATTGTAAAAAAATAAAATTTGGGGAGAGAAAAGGTCATTTTGAATTTAATGGTGGCAACACAGCAGACAGGGCAACAAAATGTTGTAAAATTTAGTGGTACAACTAAGAAACAACTGGAGGAGCAATTTGCTATGAATTTTCTGGGAGGAATTTACATTTTCAATAATTTAGTTTATTAAGTCAAACAGTTTTAGGAATCTAACAAGGCTGAAAGTCAACATTTAATGTCCAGAATATTTGTACTTTGATTTCTGATTCTGTTCTGGACATCACTGCGTGAGCTCAGCAACACTTCCACATAATATTGTCTGTAAACAGTTCACTGTGCCATCCACAAATACTGATTAAAGCTCTATTATGCAAAGAAGAAGGCATACATGAACACCATCCAGAAACATGTCTTCTTTGAGCCAAAGCTTTTGTTTAATCATACAAAATGGAAAACGGAAAACTGACACCATATTTTTATAAAAGAGAAGGATCACCCAGCGTGCTACCAGCACGCAGTAGAAAAAATGTCCTCTCTGATGTTATGGGGGTGCATTAGTATCTATATTATGGGCTGCTTACACAATTGGAAAGGCACCATTAACACAGAAGAGTATACACAGGTTTTAGAACATATGCTCCCATCCAGACAATGGGCCTCATGCAAGAACATGTTCGTATTCTTATCCTAAATTTCTCTTACTTTTGTTCGTATGAAGTGTTCGTACGAACATTTCACGTCAGATTCAGCAAACTCTTCTATCT
>NW_013952477.1:1728268-1730895 GCF_001266775.1 Austrofundulus limnaeus
ATATATGTATGCTTGTATGTATATGTACTAGGGAATATAGGTGCCCCTTCTGATGCAATCACTGACCTCTAAGCTACCAAAATACCAAATAATTTAGCTAAAATTTATTTAAGTTACCTTAAATTTGGCCAACAATAAAATATCTATTTGATAACACAATGATGATCACTATTTAAGATGCTTTTGAAAAGAAGATCTTGTTGCATCAAAAACAAAGAAATCTGGATTTTTCAGTCTCACCTTTGAACTTCCCGCTCTCGAGCAGCGCTCCGGACTCCTCCAACGAAAAGAACTCCTCAATGGAAACAAAATTGTAGTCTAYCCCTGATATTTCCCCCTCTCGGGGCTGCCGGGTCGTGCCTGTGGAGAGAAGACTCGGCGTCATACGTCAAAGTGATGAGTCTGCAAATAATGTCAGCTCTGACATGGATGATATATCAGTTAATCAAAGCCTGTCCATGCCATCAGGACTCATCAATCTGAGCTCAGTGTTTAAACAAACTGCAGGTCAGCAAGCTATAAATAGTCCCGGTCTAGCTTGACAAACAATGCAAAAATATTTCAATAGGAAACAAGCTAATGATTGCACACAGGTTGGGGAGATTAAAAACAAAATTACAGAAAGAACTAACTCAATCACACTCAAATAAAACTCACAATAATTGGGAATTAGAGTCATTTCATTATATCAGCAGAGCTTTCACCCTCAAACCAAAAATTCCCTTTTGTACGAAGCTAAAAGGCATTTACCAAGACATCTTTATTGCAAGTCGATCAATGAGAACTAAATGAAACATTAATGAGGCGCTGAGAAAGTCTTAAAGTTGTTCTATCACGATTGCTAAAGTGGAGCGCTCAGTTGATCAACAATCTGTCATCATAATCGAATCATGTTGACCTTGGCCTGAGAATCCAAACCGTTTTATGCACGAGATGGAATCAATTTGTTTCAACTCAAACCTCCACACAATTAAACACGAGCGCCCACATGCAGAGCCCATCACCTTCATGCTTCTCATTAAATTACTGGAGGATTTCTCATTTGCAAAAACGAAAGCAGAGAGCCCTCAATCTAACCTTGACGTCATTTCTGTCCGCAGACAAAATCACACCAAAGTAAAGACAAATCTCTGTCCTTCCCCTGGAGGATGGCATGTGACATCTATGTGTGTGTGAGTGGGGAGGGGGGTGGGGGGGGGACAGCAGGAGGAAGTCACACCCAGCCTCCCCATAAAACCTGTGATTAATGCACAGCTGTCCTGGGAGCAGCTCTCCCAGCAACAGTGACACATGCAGGCCTGCACCGGTATGCACCCACACACAAACACGGAGGGGAAAAAAATAAAAWAACAACAAAACAAAACAAGGGTTGTCACACATTTCTGCCAACTCACACACAGGAGTCGACACCGAACACCGGACGGGTTCTCCATCAGCCTGTCCTCTTCCCTCTGCAGCACAAAGTGTGTTTACTTTACAGTCAGCTCTGGCTGTCTGCCTGCTGGGGGGTTGCCAGTGGTAAGCCCTGTGTCTGTGCCCCGTGTCTCACCGGTGTTCCAACACTCTCCTTTAAAGGTTTCCAATCTGCTGCCTGGATCACTGGACACTTTCTCAAGTGGAAACACACTTTGGTTTCAGGTGTTTTCACAGACATGAGAATGTACTCCGCCTTTGTGCCAGACTCTCTGCTTCTTTTTTGTCCTCTTCTGCACAGTTTTCTTTCAATTTATTTAGAAAAATTAGAGTTCTCTGTGCCTAATTAAAGATCTGATAACAAATGTCCTCATGACGTCTGGCTCGTGTGTAACTCTTCTTCTCCTACCCTCAGGGTGCACAGTATCTCTCCAGCTGATACAGTGTGAGGCAGGAATTCATTATCTGTACACCCTCCTTGGAGATAAATATATATAAGACATGTCAGCGGGGAGACAGAATGGATTATTGACATCTTCTTCTTTCCCGCCTGTCCCTGTAGGCGCAGCACACTGATCCCCTGGAACATGGGTGAGAGAGGGATTGAAGAAGGTAATTACACAAAACTCTGTATCAACACCCGGAGAGAGAGCTGTCTGTCAGGAWCGCAGCACACAAACAGCAAACAATGGACGGAACAGCTGAAAAGGCCACAGACGGTCTGCCTGACACGCTGGAGGGAGCATATTAACTAACTAAATGATGATGTTTCTTATCTGCGAGTCGCTCTGAAGAAAATTAGAAAGAAAAAAGAAATAGGCTTTCATGGAAGAGATGAAGACGCAGCCAGCCTTGAGACCACGACTTTGGCTCTGAATCATCCAAGGGCACAAGTACAAACGCTTAGAGTGATTATACAAAAAAAAAAAAAAAAAAAAARAAAAAGGGKGGGAAAGTTTAAGAGAGTAAATTGAGAACTGTAAAACTACAACAAAATGGTAAAAGTGAAACRAGAAAGATGTCATTTCTGATCTTTAAAGAAAGCCGACTTATTTGTGATAAAAGGGACAAGTTGAATACTGCTGTTTTTACAACACAGAAAGCACCTTATAACACACAGATATTATACTCACTATTAACACAGATATTATACTCACTATTAACACAGATATTATACTCACTATTAACACAGATATTATACTCACTATTAACAC
>NW_013952477.1:1732270-1737257 GCF_001266775.1 Austrofundulus limnaeus
CCTGAGAAACACATAATATTAGCCCTTTAACACACAGGTCTGTTAGACTCAGTTTTGTCTGTTAGAATGCTGCCACCCTTCTTCACTTTGACTCACATAGACATGTTTAAATGTAATTTGCCCCTCTGGATTATTAATAGTGTAGCCTGCATTTTAAACTCTCTCATTCATTTCCATTTTTTATGCACTGCCATCCTAAATGAGCCTCTGTAATGCATCAGTGCCAGCTTTTGTATCAAAGCATATTGAAACACTAAAGACTGAACTAAATGATCAAGCAGCACAAGGCACTTTTTACAGGCTTTAAATAACAACTAAAACAGTAACTGTTTATGGTAATATACTTCCTTACCATAAAATRAAAATTTAAAACTTCATCTGAGGCTAATTAATCCTAATATCAAGAAATCCAGAGCAGAAAATGAGAAAAGCTACAMAGGGAAGAGGAAGAGCATACTTCTGGTCCTGAAGGGGGCCACAATGAGCCACTGATGAAACCTCCTCAGCTTTAAGTTCCTGTTTCACACAGCTGCCTCCTTCAGGAAATGAACAAAAACAATGCAAGGAAGAAAAAAAAAGAAAGGAAAGCTCCTGCAGTCTGAAACAAAAAGTGACCGTTTCCGAGCGGTTCTTTTGGGATCAGACGTACACGCGTGTTCCGGTCAGCATGTGCACAGCAGCGTGTGACTGTGTCATCTTCAGGAGATCAGGAGGATTACGCACCCGGGGACTGAGCCTGCCTTGTTGTCACTCTTTGCTAAATTAAAGCAGGCAGACATGGGACGAAGTTTGCAAAGTTTGGCTACACTAGAAAAAGATAACAATATGTTATAATCTCTTAACAATACTAAAAACTATGCACAGTTTCACTACAACATCATTTAATATCCTCTTTAGCTGACATTTTSTCTTTAGGAGTGTGCAAACATCCATCCATTGTGATTGTAGCAGTTCTGAGAGCTCATATGCTAATTTGTGAGTCTGTCTGCAGCTTGTAGACGAATGACACAGAMACAGTAAAGCTTAAACAAACTAAAACTGCCACTACACTTCAACCTGATGCCCTGAGAGACACTATTTAGCTCTCTAACACATTTTCGTGAGCTCTGAACTGTCCTTTGTTCTGTCAGTGGATGTGTTGTGTGGCTGTAGTGGCAGACTGTGCCATTTGACCTACTTCTTGGACTAAAGGAGAGATTAGCAACAACTCAACACTCCCACCACAAGGCTCAGACASACACACACACACATACACACTGCAAGGTTAGTGTCCTCCACATCACCTCTTGAACACTAAAAAAACAGAAACAACAAAAATGCAGGTTTTGACTCTGAACACTCAGCTGTTTTAACCTCCAATGACGTCATGATGTAGAGGATTAAGTTGGCAACAGATGTACAAATAGTCGCTGCGCTTGGCTGCCGCTGCGCTGGCTTTTATTCAAAATAATCAAAATAAAACTGCCTGTGCAGACAGAAATAAAAAGAAGAAAAGAAAAAGAGAGAACATGCTACACCAGATTTACTACTATCCCACTGCTGCCCAGTCCCGTGTCCTGCAGCACCCTGCGGTGGACTCCAGCTAMCATTCTGACACACAAAATAAATAACGTGTTCTATCATCTGTCAGTCTCACACTGAAATTTGATATAAGCTATTTGAGTCGCATAACTGACTTACTTATGTGCAAAGTTTTTGTAATTCTGTAAATTAAATCACCAAGTGCAAACTTGCAGCGGAACAAGGAAGTGTGGAAAGCAGCTCTGCACGTTTAAACGCTAATTAACACCAGGATCTTCGCATGACAGCGACAGGAGATATGTTGTCACCAATTTAATGAGGTCGGTAATGAACAAAAAGAGATATGCTGAATTATTACATAAGGCCCGGTGGCGGTAAAAATCCTAAGAAACATTAAACATACGACACGTGACACAGAGGGTGTCAGTGCACATGGAGGAGAATGAAGAGACASAAGAAAACATAAGAGCGGCAGTGATGTAAGGATTTGAAAACGAGACTCACAGGGCACCGCTCGGAGGTAGAGGTTCTCTCTGATGACCTGCTGAAGCTGGCTGTCCACCGAGCCGGGTGTGAAGCACTTACTCAGATATAACCTGAGATCCTTGCACAGTGTGGAGCCTGAGGGGAGGGCAAACAAAACAAGGATGACACAGAGAAGGAGGAACCACAAAGTAGGAAGAAAGAAAGGAGCAAACAGAAATCCGCTTAAAGCATGCAATCACATTTAAATATGTCTGCAGGAATAATCTTTCCTCCTACCGGGCTGATTAAACTCCCTAACACTGACAGATCACTGGATCCTGACTATAAAAGCCTCTCTTGCGTATGCATGCAAGATGCTGAGGTGAATTGTGACAGAAGYAGAAGAAGCAGCTGATCGCCAGGACTCAGTTTCCCCTCTGTGATCTCTTAATATCGTCTGGAGTGCTTTATGGCCTCTGATGACAGGCTGCTTGCTGTTATTGATGGGCTGAGGATATCTTGTCACCCTGACAGACGWGGACTCTGTCGGTGCTTCCCCTGCAGGCTGCCGTTTAGCCGGCTACATCCCTGACACGTCTGCAGCACCGCCGCTGTTTGGTACTGTGAGCACACCCAGTAGTAGAATGGATTTGAAGAGCTTTTAAATAAAAAAAAACATGCCAATTTGATATAATCATAGGCAGTCAGCTGTATGTAAGGATGTCTGATTACACATGGCCACAGCCTGAGAAGGAGAAATGAATCTTGCCTGTTGCTGTTTGAGAGAAATGATGGACTTTTGTTCCCTGAGACAGCTGCCTGCGTTGAGAGCAGAAAAAAAGAGCTCTTCAGCCGAATGAGCTCAACAGAGCTTGAATTATGTGATAATTTTACAAATTCTGCAGACATAAGAAGGATGATAGTAAAGAACAGCATCTGGGGCTCTGCTGTCATAAAGCTACTTGTGTGGAATCACAGCTCTTTATGCTTCMTGTCTGGGGAAAGCAGCTTGGTGTCCTTATTTTTAAAGCTGTAGTAGTCCTAGTAGTAGTTTTAGGGAAAAGTAGGAGGAGGTGTGCTACAGCAACGCAGAGCAACAACACATCCATCACTGTCCATGCCGCAACGCAGTCGAGCTGCCCGGRGAGGCCCAGGAAGACTTCAGAGCTCATAATGGATCTACCAGCATCACGAGTATTGGGAGCAAAGGTCTACATTTAAACCCCTGTGGCCAAATCAGCAATCAGTGCAGCCAGCAAGGCCACCCGGGGCTGTAAGAAGGTGACACTCAGGTGACACCTTGGCCTGTTCAGAAACCAACAAAGATATACCGAACCCCAGAGTCACGACACCAAGGCCTCCTGTGGTCCACAGAAAACCATATTGACACAATCCAGTTACGTGTGAGCAGTTTGAACCCCTACATACAAATTAAACTGTTCCCTTCATGTTTAAAGACTAAATATGAGTCAGCATCAGGAGGCTGTGAGCTGCACATTTAAAGTGTAACATGTTGTTTGGACAGAGTTCAACAGTCTGTTTGCACAAGAAAGTACTGGTTTATATTCTGTTAGATATTTGTGACCGATCAAATGAGGATTACCGTATTTATTCATGTATAATACAATCTCGAGTATAATACGATCATCATTTTGTGAACTTAAAAAGCATAAAAAATCTAATTACTAATAACCCGTGTATAATACTACCCCCCTACTTTATGGATGATTTTTAGGGTTGAATTTCTAGTATTATACAGTTATTATACAGTAAGTCAAATTTGGTCAAAATGACTTAATCACATTTTCATATTCCTGGCTTTTAAAAGGTACATTTTGATACCCGGATGGTTCTGAGATCATAAATGGATCCAGAGATATGACTTCATTTTTCTTGTTGCTTACAATGACACATTAATATTTGGTCTGAAGCTGAATTTCATGTAATTGAAACTAGAAAATTTTGATATCAATATAAAGAGGAAACTCAAATAGCATTAAAATATTTTCCAGCTGGGAAGAAACAAAAAGCTTTGTTAGCTCATAGGGAAAATCTCAAGATTTGAAGGTATTTTTCCTCAAAATCATGTTTTTTGTTGCTACAGCTCAAGAGTTCCAACATTTTTTTAAGATTATATTTCAGACAATTCATCCAAATGACACATTGATCTGATTCATTATAGTTTAATAAAATGCAATTTTTGCAAGTGTTTTAATCAAAACACTTTATCTGCCTATTTCTCCGCATTTTAGACTTAATCCTCATTTCAACATGATGGCTAACATTTTAGCTTTGTAATAAATAGCATTTTAGAATATCAAAAAAGTAATAATACTCAAAATATTCTTAAAAAAGGTTGTTTAGAATGGCAAAATAATGTGGTATTGTCATGGTCTGTGTTTATTTTCCTTAGTTTTCTAGTGTTTTCAGTGTTCCCCTGTGTTTCTCTGCCCTGCAGCCCCACCCTCTCTCACCTGTGTCCTTTTGTGTCTGCTCCAGGTGTGTCTTGTTTAGTAATTAGTTTTCTGTGTATTTAAACCCTGTCCTGTCTCAGTCTTGTGTCGGAAATGATAAATAACAGATTAATCTATTTCATTGAATCGAAGGAGAAGACAAAAGCTTACCAATTTGGTTTTAGGAAAGGCAGAAGCACAATTGATCCAGCATTATGTTTGGAACATGAAATTAGATGGGCCCAGATTAATAAAGAGAGTGTGATAGCAGTCTTTTTAGATGTAGAAAAGGCTTATGACATGCTATGGAAAGAAGGACTGCTAATTAAATTAAAACAAGTAGGCATAAGGGGGAAAATATATAGGTGGATTAAAAATTTCTTAACTGAAAGAACTATTAGAGTTAAAATAGGTGGGGAAATAAGTTCTAAGTATCTAGTTGAAAATGGTACTCCCCAAGGCAGTATTATAAGTCCTATGTTATTCAGCATAATGATTAATGATGTCTTTAATAATATAGATAAATGTTTTGGTGTCTCACTATTTGC
>NW_013952477.1:1740457-1742692 GCF_001266775.1 Austrofundulus limnaeus
CAGTAAATACCAGTACTCTCAGAAATGAACAATCTAACTAAAACATACACCCAAAATAAAGTGTGGGGTGTCKTTGTACAGTCAAATACACAAAAACAGTAACACAACTAATAATCTCATTTGAACAATGTCTGTATTTCTCACACATTCCTACAACTGAGTTAGTATTGCTAAAACAATACCTTTTTTATTCAAAATGACATAGAATTTATTTTAAGAATGTGTCAAGCTGATCACAACGGGACTGTTTCATTGTCTTTATTGATTGGTGTTAAAACATCTGACCACACTCTGCTCCTGATCTCTGCAGCTGACCTGAGCTCTGAGGTTTGACATTCTGATCTATGTGTCGACAGGTTTGTTGTATGGATGTATTTAAAGACTTAAAGTTAAAAAAAATATCTTAAAACACTGAAAAACATTTTATAAATATTGTCTAAATTATTGAAGACATATCTCAAAATACTTAAAAACATGTCAAAATAATAATTTTCAGAATAAACCAGAATGATTTTCTGCATGATCTAAAATTAAAAATAAAATAAAGCCTATCGTCAAATATTTTAGTAAAACTGCTAAATTTGACTATCGTCTTTGCCTGAGTCATACCTGGAGGGACGGTTTTGATTCGGATCGGATGCGGACAAGAGTTGAGGACTCCTCGAACATCTCCTAACGTCATGCCGAGTACCGGGGTTCCCCCGATCTCTAGCACGATGTCCCCCACAGTGAGGCCGCCGCCTGGAGCCGACGTGATGAAAGGAAACTCTCCATAGTCCGCCCCGCCACCGACAGAGATCCCGAGCTCTGCTGACGTCCCCAGCAAAGGGACGAAGGTGTCCTGCACGTTGGACCGCCAGTGCAGCTTCTTCACCGCCGTCTTAGACATGGCAAACGAACTGGAAAAAAGAAAAAAACAAAACAGGAAAGCAGAGGTGAGCAGAAGGAAGGAGCAGTGGGGGAAAAAAAGCTGCCAATTACAATCAAGCAAGGGAAATAAGCTGTGACTTCATGTAATTTAACCTTTGCCAGCCGTCAGAGTCTTCAGTCTGGGGAGTTGCAGTGGTTTTCACATCACAACGTGTAAAAGTCATGAAAAAGTCCCACTTCCTGTGTCAGGATTTACTAGACAAACGGACRGCAACTTGAAATTCAGGAATAAGGTCACACGTGAGCCGTACCTTTTGTTTTATGCAAACACATGAAGGACTCAACAACACGCTCTGCAGCCACCCAAATCAAACACCTCCCCCATGCTCCCGGTGCTTCTAGGCTGACGTTATGTTTACGTGTAAACAGACAGCCCAGGCGTTGGTGTGCATTCCAGCGCACAGCCGCATGGGAAAAGAGCATCGCATGAACGAGTGCACACACAGTTTGACTGGCAAGCCGTGAACCTGAGCGGCCACGACTCAAACATCTTGAGTTTCACTAAAATCCACCGAAACAGCTTGAATATAGAAGCTTTCGGGATAAGTCGCAAAATAAATACAGCTGTTTTTAACTGCAACGTTGAGTAAAAAACATAAGAAACATGAAGTGACACAGTTTCCATAAGTTACAGCAAGGTGAGAGGTCATAGGACCAAGTCACCAGAAACCTGGAAGTTTTAGGTGTTAAAATGCCTCCTGTAGAGCAGATGCGAGCGTGGATGGAGCTGACATGGTGACGATTTGTTTGAGTCGACCCTGATGTGACAGCTGTGATGCAAAACAACAGACGATGCTCCTGTGACAGGATCAGAGCAGCACTGTCACCTTAACACGCAGGATGACAGGAGCAAACACGTATCAGGATCAAAAAGACAAGCACGACATGCCAGAAGACAACGGAGATGCCACGGGAGAGGTGGAAAATTTGGGGAAAATAAAAGCAACCGATGAAAAATGGATGCCGCTTTCATATTTCTCTGTTCTTAATGGGACAAAGAGAAAGCAGTGTGTTTAATTAAGGAAGCTTTGTCAAATCATAAATAATATTACCCTTCATCAGTGGCAACTCAAGTCATTTTAGAGCCGAAGGCAAAACACAGACATAGAGTCTTGTAGTTATTTTATAACCAATATTAAAGTAGGCATACTTTTAAATCCTTCTTTTTCACACTTAAATCATTTATTTGGGGTCTATATAAAGTGGAACTGCAATGCTTTGGTCTGAATTCCTCCTTAAGGGCTCGACACACGGGAGGCGACGTCGCTCGCTCTCCATTCATTTCCTATGGAGCCTGTGCGGTGA
>NW_013952477.1:1743229-1746120 GCF_001266775.1 Austrofundulus limnaeus
GTGTCGGGTTTCACCCTGGCTGCGATGACAGCCGTTAATCGCTGTAGTTTGTCGCTGCTCGTGTGTCGAGCCCTTTATTGTAACTCCACAAGCCCCTCTTTCACCCATTTCTGAGGTGTGTCTCAGATCAACTCGTTTTGAGGCTGTCTCTTTAAACCCAAACGAGTTGCTTCACACCCCGCCCCCCTCCAGCTTCCAGTTTGATAGAAGGGTTTATGACTATATAGCAGCGCAGAAACCTTTAATTTACAATTAAAAGATGTCAACAAAAGAAGACTCGTCCTTCCAGCCTTACATGTTGGAGCCAGAGGAGAAAGAAGATGATGAAATTGTAGTTGGTAAGTCCAGGCCTTATATGTCTGTTCTGTCACAAATTCTTTGGCTTTAGTTCAGAAAACATGATAGAAAATAGAGAAAACTGAGGAAAATGAAAGATTTGACCCACACAGAATATAGAGATATCTACGCATCACTGGCAGACCTCTGGCTCCTTGAGTCTCCAAGATCACAACAAAATGTTGCTAAAAACGTGGTTTTTGTGTCCTGTTTAAAGTAAAACCTACTTGCTTGCTAATGATTATGTTTTACTTGTAAGTCTTAGCTGTCGGGCTCTTTACAACTGCAAAAACTGCAGATAAATAACAGTCGACATGTTCAGCTTCATTCAGTCCAAGGTAAATTAACTTAGTTTGAAAACATTCGGCTTCTTATCTGGGGAGTTTTCTCAAAATACAATGCATCTTATGTTTCTGCTGCTAATTCTGCCTCTCATTCACCTCAGAAGTCAGAACTTGCACCAGGAACAATTAAACTGTGTTAATTGTTGTGCTAAGTAACCAAGCTAACTATTGTTAGTACTGGACAACAATAATTTGCAACGTTCAGCAACATGTTTTCTAATAGATGTGTTCTTAGTTTTTGTTCACCAATGTGTTTGTTTCTAATAGTGGCTTACTGCTCATTGTTTCTCTTCAGCCTTTAATGTTTGTCTCCCACACAAGTCATCTGCAATCACTGCACCTGTTCTCAATTACTAATCACTCCTCTCAGAGGACATTCACTCCCTGGTTTTGATAACTCTTCAGCAGATCCTCAAATGTGCCTTCACTGTTCAGTCTTGSTTTGTGTTTCACCTTCCAGTTTGGTTTTGTTTTTACTTATTAAAAACTTTTTCGATCTAAACCAAAAATTTGCCTGAGTCCTAATAAACCAACAACCATTACAGTGACTAAAATTAACAGAAGAGAAAATGCAGGTTTATTACTGTGGCGCTTTCAATTTTTATGTGCGAGGTAGACATTTTGAATATTGAGGCTGGTCAGTTGATTTTTTTTTTCTCCTGAACTTTGAACTTAAAATTTTGATTTTTTTCATTTGACATTTTGATTTGAGAACAAACAAAATATGTCATTAGAATGCATTACCATGCTAACAGCCATGCTAATGCTAACAGTGGTGCTCAAAGTAATATTTTCTTGTAGCTCATCAGCTAAAGTAAAAAAGCCTTTATCTTTGATAGTTTTGCTAAAAAAAAGTTCGCTTTGATCCACTTTTCTTCTGCATTAAGGCAGCAAACACCAGTTTTTTTTTTTTACATTTATAGAGCGAGCTTTTAAGAAGACTGTTAGTGTGAAATAGTCCAAACCTTTATTGGGGAGGGAGGACTTTATCTATTTAGCATGCTAAAGCTATTTTAGATGTTACCTTTTTAAATCATGAATTTAATACATTTTAGTCCCCTTACATCTACCTTTAATGATAATGATTTATAGGGATTTATGTCCAAGAATGACAAAAATATAATTTTACACCCTGTAATTAGTCAACTCATTTTTCTTTAGACAGCACCTGCTAAGCCACGTGAAATGCACTGATTTGTGTTTGTGTGCCAAACGAATGTTTCTCCTATGGTGACCCTTGAGGGGTGGGAACAGCGTGTTCTCTGTTGCTGTCACCACCAAGCCCAGCCCTAACCAAAGTCCCGCATTTTGTACCCCGACAGAGAATACCTAATGAGTTGGATTCCACSAGTTTCAGGACAAGCTGTGTCTAATCCTCCTCATTCTCTGTTCAGCCGGACGACTCAATAAGGGAGGTCTCCGGTACGAGCGTGAGCAAATGAGGACAAAAAGGAATTACTCCTAAAAGCAGAGTCGTGTTAAAATAAAAAATGAATTGTTTGTGCTTTTATTCTGCACGGCCAGTGAAGTGAGAGGAGAGAATGAAGCAAAGCGCAAAGGTCAGAGAGAGATTGAGAGGCGTTGCACAGCCTGAGGTTGGCAAAACACTCATTGTTTGACCTTGCAGGAGTGCAGCACAGAAAAAAAGAGCAAAAAAATGTTCAGTTTCAGCTACATCAGGACCTCCCTGTTTTATATTGTTTTATTCCAGACGACTGTTCTTTCACCACATTTGAATAAACACAGTACATTCTTTTTGTTTATTTCAGCATAAAATTAAATAAATGGTGCTTTTTTTTTTTTTATTTTTTGCCACACCGTGCCCCCATTTTCTTTCCCATCTACCCCACTGTGAAACCTTCTGCAGAAACGTCGTCAACCTGCTTCCCCAAAGCCCAGCCGGCCATCTGCCCCAAAAACACCAGAGTCACGCGTGTCGTGACAAGAAACTAAAGCAAAGGGAACTTTTACCATGTAATATCACTCAGCATATTCCCATGAGCATCAGTCGTATAAAAATAATTCTATAATCCATTTGTCTCTTTGTGCTTTGTCTAAACATTTCTCAGAACTTGTCAGCGGTAAAGATTAAAAAGCTAAAAATAAAACAACTGATAGGTTTGGAGTTTTATCCTCTCCGGCTGCGCAGTGGTATTGTGTGTGTGTGTGTGTGTGTGTGTGTGTGTGTGTGTGTGTGTGTGTGTGTGTGTG
>NW_013952477.1:1746163-1748269 GCF_001266775.1 Austrofundulus limnaeus
GTGTGTGTGTGTGTGTGTGTGTGTGTGTGTGTGAGAGATTCGGCTGTTGTCTTGACCTTCTGGGTCTGATGGGGGTTTAATGAGGCACAGGCTGTCAGGGCTGCAGACGCCTGCACTCGTCCTGCTGCAGACTCACACCCCGGCATGCTTTGTGCCCCGTCTTTCTCTCTCTGCTGTCGACGCTGAGGCCACAAACTGACCCTGCCTGCACACTCGTTTCATACGTGTCCAACACACACACACACACACACACACACCACCGGGCAGTCGTGGAGGTGAGGCAGGAGTGTTCTTCAGCAGTTTTGTCCTGAGTTCCCACTCTTGTTTGAATTATTCCCGGTCGTTTCCTGGAAATGTCAGCTTGTGCTCAAACAAACTGAGACGTAAAATGAAATTTCTTTAACGACAACATGCAGCGGTTGAAACTAACGCGAGGGTAGATTGGTGATCTCATATTCACTGACTCATGCTGCCTCAAATTAAAACAAGATTAAAGATCTACAGCTGTGTGAGCAGCTCTGACGTAATCCTGACTGCAGGCACAGCAAGAAAAGAAACTCAACGAGAACAACCTCCGCATCATTCTTATGATGACAACAAGCTGACCTTTAGCAGGTGTAATACTGTCTTCACCATCTTATTTGGGTTTGGTAACATTTAATTATTATAAATAATGTGAGGGTTTCATACTTTAGTGGTTTGGTCAAACTTTTTTACCTGCTTGCACACAGTCACACAAACATTAAATGACATTTAAAACATTAAATGGTTATTTAAACTACACATTTTTTTAATGTGAACACAGAGGAAGAAAAGAGCAGAAATAATCAAGTAACGGAAAATTCAAGACCAGACTGGTCACAATTACCAATTTAAACTAGTATTCCTTGACAGGAGGCATATCGCTCGGCGCCCCCTGCATGTTCAGGTTAAAAACAAAGTTGGTGTTGGGTCAAATTGTGTGTTAGGAAGGACTCTCAGTTACTACCACACCAAATTTGAGCTCAATATCTGTCAAACTGACTGTAATAGATCTATTTATTGTGTTTAGCTGTGGCAGCTATCTTGGATCAAGTGGACTCCACAGGAGTGCACCAAAAACAAAACATCGATTCAGATCAGAATCGTGATTCTCATTTACAAAGATTCAGAATCAATTTAAAGTGTCCAAACATTGATTTAAAAATAATACAAAATGAAGTAATCCAACGACGGTCAGCCTTCATTTTGCTGGTTCTGGGGTGTATGCATGCGCAGAAAGCATCAAAACAAAGAGGAAACTACAAAACTGGAGGAAAAAGAGATTCAACCAGCCCAGTCTTTGTTAAATGCAAAGATTTGGGCTCATTTTGGTTTTTACAGARTGAGTCAGAGTTTGAGCTTCACTGTGTGCAAGGTTTGAAACGAACATGAAGCACTATGGGAACACAACATATGGGCTCACATTATCAGTTATGAATGAAAAATACATTTTTAATCGAATCGTGGCCTAGGGTTGGACATAATCGTATCGTGTGCAATTAACCATCAGAAAAACATTAATCAATTATTTTTTGGCACTTGATGATTAATAGGATTAGTGCCACCAGGCAGAGTCCGCTTGGTGCTCCTCTCCGCTTCAAATATGACGAACATTAAAAAAAAGTTTGTAATTTATTTATCTATCAACACAATTTAAAATTTGATGTATAGCCTGACGTTTGTAATTTTGACACAATTTGGGACAGATTTTTCTGAAGAGCAAATCTTTCCCACTAAATTGGTCATGTGACCAGGACATGAGGSTGTCCAGGGACTCCAGGGGATTAATCGTCAAATTAATCATTATAATACCACAATTAATCATGATTAATTATTTTGCCAATATTGCCCAACTCTATCGTGGCCCCAAAACTCAATCGAATTGTGAGACAGTAAAACAGTCCCACCCCTACTTCATTTGTTCAGTTGTAGATGTTAACAACGATTTTCTGAGTTTCATTAAAATGTGCTTTGTGGTTGATCAGATATTTTGCTAACACACAGACAATCACATGATCACAGAGTGCTGGTGATACGTGATTGCATGATGCTCAGTATTTGGGATTATTAAAATCATCTTTATAT
>NW_013952477.1:1749392-1751197 GCF_001266775.1 Austrofundulus limnaeus
AATAAACGCATTGTTATATTTCTAATTTCTACATAGCGATCATGTAAAAAAAAACTTACAGTGGGGTGCGAACGTTTGGGCAGCCTTGGTAATTTTCCTGATTTCCCTTCATAAATCATTGATTGTTTGGTTAAAAAAATCAGTTAAATATAGGGGACAAATGGTGATATTTGAGAAGTGAAATGAATTGATATGATTTACAGAAAGTGTGCAATAAGTGGTTAAACAAAATTAGGCAGGTGCATAAATCTGGGCACCAGAAAAAACCTTAACTCAGTATTTAGTAGATCCTCCTTTCACAGTAATAACAGCCTCTAAACGCTTCCTATAGCTTCTAATGAGAGCCTGGATTGTGGCTGAAGGTATTTTAGACCATTCTTCTTTACAAAACATATCTAGTTCATTCAGGTTTGATGGTTTCTGAGAACGGACAGCTCTCTTTAAGTGACACCACAGATTTTCAATAATATTCAGGTCTGGAGACTGAGATGACCATTCCAGAACGTTGTACTTGTTCCTCTGCAGGAATGCCTTGGTGGATTTAAGCAGTGTGTGGGTGGCTGYGGCGGAGTGGTTAGGGGGCTCGTCCTGGAACTGGAAGGTTGCTGGTTTGATCCCCCGTCCAGCTGTCTCAGTCAAAGTGTCCCTTGACAAGACACTTCACCCACCATTTTTTTGTCCTGTCCGGCAATGTGAAACTCAGAATTGATCTCTGAGTGTCCAAATGAAGCCCAACAGTTTTACTTTCACAAGTGCAGCAAAATGACATTTCACCATGACGCTCCACTTGATATATATTGAAACCTTTATTATAAATTCTTTTGGGATTAACTCGTTATAACGGACATAGAGACGGAAAAGTTATAGAAGCCCATTTCCGCCACCCTGATAAAAAAATAAATAAAACTTGTATCTCATAATTATGACTTGGCTATTAGTGCTGGGTGGTATACTGTTATGTACCGAAAACCGGTTTTTATTTTTGTTATGATATGACTTTTCTGAATACCGGTTTAAATAGCCTGAACATGTGTGGAACATTTCATCACGGCCGCCAGTGAACTGTTTCCCTGGGGACACGTTTACTTGCAGCACAGCTAAGCGCATTAGCATGCTAACGTTATTGTTGGAACAACTGGCYGCGAGTGGTGTGTTTCAGCCGTTTATATGGTCTGACGTAAAAAAAAAAACCATCCCGTTTTCACCATCGCTGAATAGTCAACAACTCTTCAGCGACGTGCATGGTTAGATTTAACATACAACGTTATAATGGAGACGGTATTGCACGGCGACTCTAGCGTGCTTCTATTGTGAAAAGCCTGGGGGGAAGTAGTTTTGTAGTGGAGCGGAGTTGACTGGTGTACAAGGTGAGTCATCCTTTTAAGTTTTAACGTGTAACGATAGACCAGATAATGATCTTTTCTCAACCCTTCACGATCGGACCTAAATGCATGATTACTGTCTACTAGCAGGCAAAGAAGAAAAGACGTACAAGAGCAGTATTGTATAAAGCAGTGTTTCCCAAAGTTGGGGTCTGGACCCTAAGTGGGGTCCTGAAACATCAAGGTGGGGTCCTGAAAAGATTTTCTGAATTAATTACATTTTTGCCTTAGTTGTTACAAATGAGTGAGGTTAGTGTATTTAAAATGGATAAATGTTGTATAAAAATATTGTCACTATGCCTATGTTTAGCTGACCTGATACAAATGTTTAACATTCAAAAACAGCTGGGGGCTCAGGTCTCTGCTACTGTTATTTTGTGGGTCAAAAGCTGAAAAGTTTGGGAACCACTGCACTTTGGTTCC
>NW_013952477.1:1751990-1754925 GCF_001266775.1 Austrofundulus limnaeus
ATATATATATGTGTGTGTGTGTGTATATGTATGTATATATATTTATACTCATCCAGCCACAATTAAATTCACTCTATCGTATTACCCTTTTCAAAAATGTAATAAGTAGAAAGTACAGATAACTGTGTAAAAATGTAAGAAGCAGAAGTACAAAGCAAGCTGAAAAAGAAGTACTCAAGTAAAGTACAGATACCCAAAAATTCTACTTAAGTACAGTAAAGAAGTATTTGTACTTAGTTACTTTACAACTCTGTACAAAAGGAGGGAAACAGTGATACAGAGGTACAGTAAAAGAAAAAAGTCAATAAGTAAAGTTTGTACAGTTTTTTATCAGCTGAGCTGTGAGGAAAAAAAATACCATGAAATACAGTGAAACCGGTGTAATTTTTGAAAATACCGTGATATAAAATTTGGGTCATACCGCCCAGCTCTATTAGCTACTATCTCATAATTATGAGATAGGAGGGAACTCTAGAACCACTATGAAAGTTCTGGGATATTTTAGAGACTCCCTCACAAACTCGTCTTCTCGCCAGTTGTCGCAGCGCACTCAGATTCTGGCTCGACTGAGTTAAAGTCATTTTTGTATAAAATACAGTAAGTCTGATTAGTTGTGGCAGCCATGTTGAATCTCTTTAAAGCTCAATCAACGACACCTCCAATGATTACTTTCTAAGAGTTCCATTAAAATATGTCCAGTGTTTTATGAGATATTTTGCTAACGATCAAAAACACACATGCCGTTACATGACTGCTCATGTTTAATGGTAATAATAAATAGATTTACAATGATTAAATATTAACCATAGTATGTTAGCCTGGGAAAAACAGCTCCTTGTTCTTCTCTTTGCTCCGTAGGGTCTTGACTCTCAGCTATTGAGAAATGATTTTTTGCTGGAGGCGTGGCCTCTGTTGAAGTTTAAAAGGATTGGATCTGATTTTACCCAATCACTAATGGTTGGCCATGACATATTCTACACCGTGAAGGAGGCTAAGCTAAGAAGCTAACTAGAAATACTGTGCACTGTAGCCAACCCTACCGTGAAGAGAGAAGTACGGAGCCAAACGGGATAACTGTAAATGACAGCTGCAGGCGTTGTGAGACTACTTTAACTTAATTTGTAGGCCTTGTCAACATGGACCGGTTTCATTCACTTCCTCTGCTGCCAGTAAAACAGCAAAGAAAATCAACCTGGTGGCTCATAACGCCTCCTTCTGTTCGCTGATTGGCCCAGTTCTAATTCTACTGGAGAAATCCTCGTCTATGGGAGAAACCCCAGACACAGCAGAGAAGAGAGATTAGAATCAAGTGGAATTACGTTAGAAGCCAATGGCATGCTGGCTAACAGTACATATAATATCTGTAAAAACAAAACCTTGGCCAACAAAGGTCAGTTTACTCTAATTGGTTCCACTGGTCTGAAGTGACTCAGCTCATTATTCCAGGTCAACTTAGCTGAAATTAAAAATGAGAAAATTAGAAGATCTGAAGGCAGCCCCAAGGACACAGACAGGGTGCATCATCATAATTATTTTTAAATAGATTCCAGGAAATAACAAACACAACAGCCTGACTAGGAAGAATAACTATAAAGTGACCTTTTTGCCTTTGCTGGATCACAAAATGACGTAGAGATAAATACAGTTGTATAAAGGTTAAACAGATTTTTTAAAAAAATTTGAAGTGGACATTCTGTTTCTACAGAATTATGACTAAAATGAAGCGACGCCACATTTGGATTACATGACAGTGGAAAACATCCGATTAGGGATCAAAATACAGGGATTCTAAAGGCCTATAAAAAGAATGCTCTATTGAGATTTCTGACCTGTAGGTCTAAAAAAGAGCTGACCATTGCAGATCAAATTTCCCTTACTTCCTTTCTCTGCGACACACAGAATCTTTAGAGAGCTTTCCCGTGCATCGTCAACCCACAGAAAACAGCCCGAATACACTCTTCTCAAAAAATAATGAAAAATAATGCTTTTTTTTGTATTATTTCCACAAACATATCTTTGCATTCAGTGAGCACATTATGCCAGAAGCTGTTATGACTCAGTCCATAATAAAACAGCTGAGCCACACAGAGTTTCCTGATTGAAACCAACTCTGAACTGAACATTCATGCTCCAAATCGCACACAGTGTTCTGATTTAATTTGCCATAATAATTATTTTTTTCCACTAAAAAAAAAGGGGACTCGAACTGTAATTTAAGTTTGCTCTTAAAACTTCACAGACGCCGTAATAATAGCTCTCGGTGCAGCARCGGTCCTGTGCAATTAAATTCTTACTGGTGATTAGTCTGAAAAGGCTGCAGTCATTTTTATCCCTGGCAGATCGTGGTCATGGGCCGAATATTTTTATTAGGCGACAGATGAGCTAAGCTGTTATTTCAGGTTGCATCTTGAGGGCGTTCGTTTGTCGACGTTACGGGGACGAGGCTCAACTCGGGGAAGAGAGGACGACGGGGAATAGCTGCTGACACCGGGGCACAGGGATGTCTTCAAAGACCTTCCAAGGGGGAGTTGGGGAGGGAGGAGGGGGGTGTAAGCAAAACTCATCAATTACGATGAATGAATAATTGAATTGYTCTGTTTAAATTAGGTCTGGCAAGGCTGTAAAAAAGGGGTCTACTTTGACAGATTTATCCAGCAGGTTAAAGGTCAAGGTGCACTCTCTTCTMCTGAATGCATAATTCTTATCCCCTTAGCAAAACATAAATGTAAAAATCATTAAGGGCTTTGCAATTAAGCAGATTTTAACCTGATTGTCTAAATTTTATTTAGTTAAAGCTATGACTACTTATTTTTAAATAAAAATACATTAAAATTATTTTTGATTTTTATTTTTTAAATAGAAACGTCCTGCTTTAATCATCAGAGTCGGTCTTCTTCTTCCTGTATCAATACTGTGTGTTTGGCTTTAAGAAGAG
>NW_013952477.1:1754957-1757181 GCF_001266775.1 Austrofundulus limnaeus
CTATCTAGGTGCCGGGCCTCATCCTCATCAAAGCTACGACTACTTATTTTTAAATAAAAAACATTAAAATTCTTTTTTATTTTTATTTTTATTTTTTAAATAGAAACGTCCTGCTTTAATCATCAGAGTCGGTCTTCTTCTTCCTGWATCAATACTGTGTGTTTGGCTTTAAGAAGAGAGCTCCAGCCGTCAGCTCTCGTGACTCTCCACATGTTCCTGATGCCTATCTAGGTGCCGGGCCTCATCCTCATCAAAGCCGTCTCTCAGCTTGTATCGYTCGCTGACATAATCAGCTTTGACCGCAGAAGTTTGGCCAACTTTTTTGCCAAGATCGAAAACTTTCAAACCTGTTCATTTTTTTTTGCTCGTTTTATTGCTCTAATTAGGTTTTTGCTCCCCTTTTGTGTTTTTTTGTTCATCACACAATATTTGCGTACATGAAGTGAGCAGCAGAGCCAGTTTCTAAAAGCGTCTGTCGGTTTGTGGAGCTCTGGCCTTTCTCTGTCATCCACAGTTTGTTTCTGCTCTAAATGAAATCTACAGTAATGAAATAAACCAGTTCAATTAGCTCAGCTGCAATGCTCCATGGGTTTATATAAGCTTGCTTTGTATTTTATGCATGCACAGTGAAAGACAGCTCAGGGAATAAATAGCTGTCCACTCTAAATGTGGATTTTGGGGGGATATTGATGGACTGACTGTGTGTTCTGTCAGCCTGAATGTGACCAGCATGTTTAAGGCTCCATTTGTTGGGCTCTCAGTGAGCACCGGCACTGAATAAAAAAATGAAAAGACATGCAGGTTGTTTTATTTATTTTTTGATCTGAAGTGACCAATTCAAACTCATTACTTCTAACGGTTACAAAAATAAAAGTATAACTCGTTTATTTAGCCATTAATTAAAGATTTGAGCTCATAATCAAACACTGAGCTGTTAMACAAACAGGGGATTTGGCTTACTGAAGCTGTGAGATTTATTCTTATTATTGCTATTTTCAACAGATAAGGGAAAGTGGAGTAGTGCAGATATGAGAAAAGCAGATATTTTTAAATTTATTTTGCTAAACTTCAGCCCTAACATCAATATATGTACTAGCTTTTCTCCTGGATTACAGTGAGTCTTTCATGTAATGAGCTTCTTGCCCCMGTCACACTGGATGACGACCCCTCTGAACTCGTGTCTATATGCTATTATCATGATTGAGATGAGGTCCTGGCACAGATTACCAAACACCTGAGGCAGTAACTTTGTGCTAACATGAGACGATCTTTTAGCACAGTGCTTCTCAGCCCTGGTCCTATAAAACACCACTCTGCAGGGTTTAGTTGTTTTCAGATACTTTAAAAGCTTAATCACTCWTTGGGCAAAAATGTATTGTGTGCAATTAATCAACTTGAAATTGCAATATATTTTTTTCTTTGCCAATTTCACCCAACCCTATCACTCACTCACACCGGGTGTGTGAAAGGAGGGAAACATCTAAAACATGCAGGATGGTGCTCCTTGAGGACCAGTGTTGGGAACCAGTGTTTTAGTGTGTAGCTGCATCCCTGAAACGGTCTGAGGGCATCTTGTCAGGGCAGGAGTAAAGAGAAGGGGAAGGAAAGCATTGTGGGGTAGCAGCACATTGATGGAGGAAGTATTCCAATATACAGCCATCAACCCATTTTCTAAAAGGTCCTGGAAAGTACAGCAGGGTTGTCATCCTCTGTGACTAGGGCCTTCTGAAAACTGAGATGCAAAGGAATCTTAAAATGCAAAACGAATTGAAGACATCCAGTACTGATCATTAATTTTCAAAGGAAACTAAAAGATTAGGCTAGAATTTTTTAGTGTTTGAGGTTTTGTTATAAGTCTTGTACATGTATCCCTAACTTTGTTCAATAAAGTTTAAGAACTACGCTATCAAAATAATAAAATGTGTTTTTAACAACATAATGTGATTGTAATGGAAAAAATGTTCATGATGCAGCTCAATTCAATTCAATTCAGTTTATTTATATAGTAAATGGTCTGAACTTATATAGGGCTTTATAAAGCCCCATGGGGACCCCGAAGCTCTTTACACTACGGTCATTCACCCATTCACACACTGATGGTGGTAAGCTACACTGTAGCCACAGCTGCCCTGGGGCATACTGACAGAGGCGGGGCTGCCATGCACTTTTACCTCTGGACCCTCTGACCACCATCAGTAGGCAAGGTGGGTTAAGTGTCCAAAGA
>NW_013952477.1:1757770-1759228 GCF_001266775.1 Austrofundulus limnaeus
CATTTACATGAATGGACACTTCCTGATATCTGAGGCAGGAAACACAGCCTTATATGGTGTTTTTGGGGTGGTAATTATCTCCTCTCACATGCACAAGCAGCTGGATACGAACAGGTGGAATTTACGCAGCTCATTTACACCCTTTTCCTGAAGATAGAAGAGTTTGTTGAATCTGACGTGACATGTTCGTACGAACCCTTCGTACGAACAAAAGTAAGAGAAATTTAGGATAAGAATAYGAACATGTTCTCGCATGAGGCCCAATAAATCTAAAGAAGCCACAGCAGATTGTGTTGAATCACTTCATCACAGTCTCCATCCTGAGCAGCACACTGGCGACAGTGGAGAGGAAAAACTCCCTTTTAACAGGAAGAAACCTCCAGCAGAACCAGGCTCAGAACAGGAGGCCATCTGCCTCAACCGGCTGGGTTTAGGGGGAAATCTAATCYTTAACGTTTTCTATTTATTTTTAAATGATCAAATTCACAGCTGATTAATTTCAATTTAATAGTTTGTTGTTTTAAGATATATTATTTTGGTTATCACTTTTAAAACGGAATAATCCAGGTTAAAATAGTTCCACAGCGAGGCTCAAAACAATAATAACATATTAACTACTAAATCTGTCAAAGTTCCCCCTCTAGCTGAAAGTAAAAATATTGAGCAAAGTATTTTAGGAAAAATAAGGAATATTCTAATGAAAATAATCCAAGCTCGTTCAACTAAGTGCACCCAACACAAAGAACAGACTTCCTTGGGTTAATTTAAGTTGTGATGAAGCACTCAGCTCCTAATCCTGCAGCGTCTTCCTCAGGGAGAGCTGAGGCTCGGGCATTTTAAATAAGCAGTGCCCTTAAATTCTGATGAGTTTACACACCGATGAAGGGGAAGATAAGACAGAAAACATTCCTGGGAATTCTCCCAGTTCGGACCTCGCACAAATTTCTGACATCTCCCCGCTTCCTGCTTTGACACGAAACAACAAGGAAACCTTACTGCTGCTCGCTCACTTTCAAATCTAGGGCACGCGACTGCTCAACACAGAGCAGATAGCAGTGACAGATTTAGAAATAAAAGATTAAAAGCGTGTGTGGGCTGAAAAACACACTCCAAAAAATAAAAAATACTGCCTCCATCGTTTACATTTGTTTACTGACACATTTAAAGAAACTCAATACAGAAAGAAAAAAAAGGCAAATGAAAAACGACTTTCTTTGCGCTCCATAAATCCTGATTCTCCTACAGAGATTGATTTTTATTCAGSCGCTGTAAAAACTGCTCTGATGATGAACGCAGCGAGGGATGCAGAGACGACTTAAACATCAACACACACAAACACCTTGCAGGATTTCAGAAGCTCGGTGGTGTTCCTCTGAGGGAAACTGTATCTGCAGAGTGACGGGATCAAGGTCAAGGCGTGTGTGTGTGTGTGTGTGTGTGTGTGTGTGTGTGTGTGTG
>NW_013952477.1:1761238-1764372 GCF_001266775.1 Austrofundulus limnaeus
CATGTTTTTTATTATTGTCATTAGTGATTATCTCAATTTCGGCTAAAAGAATTGACAAAATCCTACACACTGTGCATTTAAGGTTAATTAAGGCCTTATTTTTGGATTGATGAATTCAATGCCTTTCAAGACTTTTTAAGGATCTGCAGGAACCCTGGAATAACAAAATGAATAATTCAGAAGTGAACAAAGGTTCTGTTCACTATAATGAGCCTTTTTGGGAAGGCGCAGTTTTGTAACCCAAACAGGCCTTCAAAGTGTGTGTGTGTGTGTGTGTGTGTGTAAGAGAGATACTGCTGATTCAGTAGGGATGGATGAAGGTGACCCCCGCCTGCTCCCACTGCCTGTCTCACCACCTGATATTGATCCCAGTTGCCCAACTCAGATCTGTCTCAAGGATACATTTAAAGCCTTCTTGACATTTCAAACATGACACTGTGGGACGTGTTACACTTCTGCTACCCATTCGTCACCCGAGTCCTCGCCAACCACTTCATGTGCGCAGCCCTGCAAACTTACGCCATCCCAACAGAATTTTTTTTCTGAAAGTGAGTGAGAAATACACTTCTGCTGGGGGCCAGTGTGGGGGGGGTGCGTTATTGTTGTTGTTTTCACGCCCGTCTGCACACAAAGTGTCGGAGAACTAAGAATAGAGCAGGCTGCAACTGCAGAATTCAAATGCAGTGGCCGGGAGCAAAGGTTTGGACCACAGATGGGAGACCGTGCCAGCGTAAACCTGCACTGTCAAGGGTAAACTGCCTTCCACTAAACCACACACACTTTCACCTCACCTTAAAACAGCAGCATGAATATGCATGGAGCTGAAGGACGCAGGAGCTACATAATTAGACAATCAACAACTCCCAGGTGACATGCTTTTACTACGACAGACGGGAAGCGCGCCTCATTTCATCCTCCCCTCTCGTTAGCAGCGAAAGGTGTGAGTTGTGCTCGGATGTCAACACGCATTTCCCACCGACTGGTGTGGGAGGGGTTAAAACTTGGGCTGAGAGCTGAAACCAGTGAGAAAAAAACAGACAGACGCAGAATAAAAATCAAGAATTACTTAAAGCAGACAGCAGCCGCTGAGTTCCTGGATGCAAAACAAACAAACAAAAAAGAAGAAGTGTGAGGAGCAGAGGTGCACGYGAGAACGCGTGCACGCATCTCCTGCTCCCAAACAAACGAATGCTTCCTAACAGCAGCAGCACCTTGACTGCACACGCCCCACAATCTGGGCATTGCACACGTTTTAAGTCAGGGTCGAGGCATCCATCACTTCCAAACGAGCTCCTTGTGACGAAGTGGGACACACCCTAAAACAAACAGCAACGGAACACACACACACTTTCACACACCAAAGAGAGAGAGAGAGAGACATAGCTGCCAGGCTCTTGTGCACACACCTGGCTGAGAGAACTATTTGAATCCGTCTATTATTCATGGCAAAACGGGTGCAGGTGTTCAGAACSAGGGCTTCTGTTTACATTTCATCAAGGCAATTTGTGGGGTGGGAGATGAGAAATTTAAAAAAAAAATAAACGATGCAGGAAAAAAGCAAGGGAGGGATGAAGAAACTCTCAGTCACGGCACACACGTGCACACACGTTTACACACAAACATGACCACCAGCTGGAGGAGAAACTTCATCTATTATAACAGTCTCATCCCTGGGGTGTTAGATCATAAACCTTATATTGTATTTCTTTTTCTATAACACACTGACACACACACACTGCTGTCAGTCAGCCATCCTCCTCCTCTTACACACACACACACACACACACACACTCATTGATGAGTCCCAACAGATGCTCAGGTTTCCCACCTTTAGGCACAGTACTAACCTGCCTTGCCGCTGACACACACACATTCTCTTCAAGCAGTTCAGCCTTTCAAAGAGGATCCGTTTGAACGCGTCTATATACATTGACCCTGCTGGGGTTAAAGAAGAAGCCAGCACTTTAATAAACACGAGCTGCTTGTTTAAAAAAATAAAATAAAAATTCAAAAACAAGCAAAGCAAAGCAGCAGGAGGAGGAGGAGGGAGCTCCGGAGCTTCAAGCCTGATCAAACGCAGTGATGAGGAAGATGCAATCACCGCAGCCAATCCCAGAGAAAGTCAGAGCCGATGTGCGCGGCTGACGGGATGTTCGGACACTATGATGCTCTGAGAGCCGCGGTGAGCTTGTGGAGAGAGAGAGAGAGAGAGAGAGGGAGAGGGAGAGAGAGAGAACACACACACATAGACACACTTACACTATCGGGCAAATCTGACGGCGGCTGCTGATAAGGTTTAGCAGCTGCTGCTCTGCTGTGAGCAAAAAAACACTTTTTTAAAGCGTTGGATTTGTGGTTGTGGTCAAAACGGGTTATTTGAACTTAGCAAAGASTCTACACACCCTTTATAGAACAATAAACAGGGAATTACTTACCTCCATCTTCGCTTTTTCTGCTCGTCGGGTCCTTTCCCCCCCTCTAATCTCCTTGACCCTTACACGTGTAAATTAGAGCTGTAAAAGTAAACATATTAGCTAATGTCATTGAACTCCAGGGGAGGTGCTGCGGGAACTGAAGCCTCGGCTGAGGCGGAGAGAAAAAAAAAAGAGAAAATGTTCAGGTTCCTGGCATGTTTATGCGGAAAGAAGCGACGCAAAAGGTAACGCTGAGAAGTTGAGGGAGAACAGAGGGGAGGAGTTCAAAGTACCGCCCAGTCTTCCTGATACCTGCCTGCATAGCACCTGCACTCTGCTCCACCTTTATTACAGCCGACACGTGAGAACCAAACCCAAACAGAGGTTTATTCACAATAAAGTAAAATAAAATAAAATATTTATTTTTATTTTTTATAGGTGTAAAAACTGACGTCATTCCAATTGCTACAGTCTAGGCTTGACTAGCTTGAAATATTTATAGACATCTCTTGTATTTATAAATGTAAAAGTATATCAACTTCTGTCCTGATGCATCTCAGTAATCCAGGTAAAAAATCAAAAATAAAAAAATTGTATAGGTCTTCTGGACGGGTTCTTCTCTAATGAAACGTTTCGTCTCCCCTCTAAGAGACTTCTTCAGTCTGAGAGTTTCAGGCAAAATTCAGGCTTTTAAGCACTGCCTCCATGTGACTGATACTC
>NW_013952477.1:1765056-1766942 GCF_001266775.1 Austrofundulus limnaeus
TATCAAAACATACTACAACTCCCAGAATGCATCGCTTCCACTTCCCTTTTCAACCAAAAAAATAATGGCGTCGCGCGGAGATGAACGGGAATCCGTAGCTGTGGAGGAGCAGGGAGAGAAGAAGACAGCGGCGGTGTCATTTGGTTTCACTAAAGTTGTTAGTAAATTYAAACCCGTATCCGGTGGCACTGCGACCAAAAGTGACGATAAAGATTATTTGACTGGGATCGACAGAAAGGAACTGCAAAGGTAATGCTAACCGGCCGGGCTTATATGCTATATCAGTTGTAAACGTAATGTTTACGTTGTAAACCTACATAAAATAGCCTTAGTGTCTGTTTTAAGTACTGTTTAACATCAGTTTTCCGTTTTTTTCAGTTCCAAACCATCAGAGAAGCCAAAAGAGCTCATCATCCCTCTRATCCAGAAGAACCGCTGGCACAAACCAGACCATGGTGGAGCTCAATCGGCTGAAAATGAAAAGAGAACGCAGGGAACCCCGGGTGAATGTGATGACTCAATGGTTTCTCAGGCTGTCAAGGAACTTATTGAAGGTTTGTATGTGAAAGAAATGCGTTAGCGTTTGTAGTGTATGGCCAGCTTCAACAAAATCTCCCCGTGTCTTTATGTTCTGCTCGTAGATTCACGGAGGCAGCTGGAGGAGTGGCAGAACGGATCAGAACCAGACAGAAACCTGAACTTATCCATTCCTCTTTTGATGCAAAACAAAGTGCCAGAGGGCTTTGAGGATGGAGACCACATAAAGGTGGACCTGCGGCCTGAATCTGTAAGTCTGGACAAATATTAACTGTTATTGTGTAGTTAATATGTAATCAGTGATTCTTGAACAAAATTCACATTGAAATGAATGAGTTAGCAACTAACAACCTCAATATGTAAGTGTTCATAATAGAGTGAGAAAAGATTCACGATCACCCACACAAGAGCACATTTGAGCCCATAATTCAAAGGCACAAGACGGCGTGGAGCAGCTTGTTACTCTGTTGTATGGAACTGGTTTGGCTTTGTTAGGTCTGACGTTAAGCAGATCTGAGCTGTTTGCAAGGTGTGCAACAGCAGAGTAAAGACAAACACTACAAACATCTCATCAGAAATGCCACTGTAATCCGGACTATGATAAAAGCCAGAAACTGTGGACTGAGGCCACAACATTGGCCACAGCAAACCTTCCTTTACAGTATGATGGAAACAGTCAGTCTGTCCCCTACGAGCTGCAAATTAAAGTCTGGAGGGATAAACTGCAGGCTGTGGCTGTTAAAATTAAGAASTTAGTTTCACTGATGATGTGTAAGAATATTTTTTTTAGAACACAGGGTAACCGATTTAGAAAACAAAACATGCTAGTGCAATTGTTATGTATTAATTATCATATTATTCATTGTCAGCTCAATGCCATAAATCATCATTAAATTTTTTTTGCCAGTATCACCCAAATGTAAAAACTTAGTTATTACAGCAGGAGATATTGTGTATCACTCATYGAACACAGATAAATTATTTAAATATTAATATTTTCACAATGAAAGSTGATACTCACCCTTTGTGGTAAAGACAGTAAAACATATTTAATTCAAACTAATGAATTTAGGGAAAAAAACAATTTTGTTTAATTCCTAAAAACGATGTTAATGATAGTGAATAAGTTAAGATTATAATGAGTCATTATGAGAGGCAGGAATGACATCCCACACCTGCAACAACTCTTTGTGCTTCTGCAGTCTCTAGTCTAAAAGCTGAAAATWCAAATGTTCCTACAGTCAAGTAGGAAACACAAAATTTTGTAGTCCAGGTATTAGGGCTGCCACGACTAATCGACGACTAATCGATTATTAAAATAATCGATGACTAATTTAATAATCGATTAG
>NW_013952477.1:1767252-1780950 GCF_001266775.1 Austrofundulus limnaeus
ATGATCCGATTAGTCAACTAATCGAATAAATAATTGGTGATTAATCGATTATAAAAATTATCGTTTGTGGCAGCCCTACCAGATATACAGGGTTTTGTTCTCAGTTGAACCTTGAAAAACTCCAATCGGCTGCACTGACATGTAAACAACTCTCTCRTTAGAAGTTGGACTTCACAATATTCACATTGCAAAAGACTTCTTGGAGTGCAATGATTGTTGACTACTATATTTAAAGAGTTTTTAAGTTGTATTTTTCATGCTAATGCAGAATTTAACCAGTAGGACAGAGTCAAACGGCAGCAAAAGCTCATACCAGACACAAATGACATCGCCAAAAAGGCTAAAGGTCACATAGAGTAGGAAGTACAGATTAGAAATGGAGGGGAAAATATACCTCGCAATTTTTACTAATATTATGCAGCAATAGTTAGAAGTTAGTTAACAGAATTTAAAAACAGCTCAGAGTGCCAGCAGAAATCGATAAATCAGCGTGGGAAAATATTTCAAACCAATTTTTTTAAACAACCTTTACTTTTTAAGTAAAGTAAAAAAAATTTAAGAGACAAAGAAAAATATATGACTGATTCTGCTGCTAGAATCTGTCACTTTTTGACACTTAATAAGAACTATCTAATTTTGTGTGTGTGTAAATTAACTCTTGATAATATCTCTATGCTTCAGCACAACGTTCATGGCAACTTGCAAGTCATGGAAATTACACATGAGATGTACACACAAACATGAGAGCGTGTAAAAGAGTGGAGGGAAAACATCTAACTCGCAGATCAGTAGGAATTTAAAATCACACAGACCAGACACTGCTGTTTAATGGGAACATTTTTGGTCGGTTATTCTAAATTTTAAAACAAATCTTCAAAAGACTAAGTGATGTTTTTATGATTTTGTTTCCATCGTTCCATTGTTTCCATGTAAAGCTGCTGTTTGGGGAAAAAAAAGCATTTGGACAACAGTTATTTACAAAAGTGATGCTCTCACACTGTAAATTTCAACATTTTAAACTTTGTAAAGTTGATAAATAACAGGATGATGTGACGTGCAGACGGTGATTAGATCTTTCAGGCGTGTGCTTCAGTGAGCACATGAAAATACCTGACGGTACAAAATGTCTTGTACAGAGGACTGACAGCTGAAATCTGAGTGTGTGAAAATGCTGAGGAAAACAACATTGCTGTGTGCATGTATAGATGCACAAACAGGCAGCGATGACTCTCCGGTGGCAGAGCGGCATCAGCGTTATCCCCAGAGACACGGGGGGCAACCAATCAGAGCTTTTCTTTGTTTCTTTTTACAAAAGGGGCTCGCGCGTCTCCTCAGTTTCAACTTACGTCAGCGCTCAATCACCRTGTTTATGATTGGCAGCACGCAAGAGTTGGGACAAGCTGGCTCACTGTGGCCACGAGCGAGCTTATTTTAATCCCGTCTCCTCTGAGAGAGACGACCCCCTGGGCACCCTGAGAGGACAGCCTTCAGTGGAGACGTGAATGAGTGGGGGGACTGCTCAGATCAGTCTGGGCTGAGTGTGACAGCCTGAGGCCAAAAGGCTGAGTCAGGCCGACGTTACAAACCTTCCTCTCTGTCACTCACCATTAACAGTTTTACGTTTCAGAACTCAAAGATTACATAAGATCTTCATTTGGGTCTTGGTGCAGTTTGCTTCCTAATTTCTTCATTTATTTATGGTTTTAATGAGACTTGATTGCAAAGTCGATCATTTCCCTGCATGTGTTTGTCAGTCCACAGAGGCGGATTATGARAGTGTTCCTGTTGAAGCTTATGGACTCGCCATGCTGAAAGGAATGGGTTGGAAGAAAGGCGAAGGCATCGGACGAACCTTTAAACAGTGAGTGACAGCTTCACCTCCTTTTGCTTTGATCTTCTGTCTCCTAATTTACCACCCAAATGAGTGAAAATGCTTATTACAATGTCAATAAAAAGCAATAATCTGTAATTAAACATTTAACTGCTGGAAGACCACTTTTAAAAAAGTGAGTTGTATCATGTTGCTCTTTTAACAGCACTCTAAACTCAAATGAGAGTGGTTCTTGTAGATTTCAAAGTAAAATATGTTTTTGTTTGTTTTACAAAATAAAATTTTTTCAGTGGATATTATAAATATATATATATGTATGTGTGTGTATATATCCAGTATAGTGGAAAGCTTTAATTTGAATATGTGGCTGTAAGAACAAAGTGAGTTCGCTGGTTTCTGAAGTGTTTCTGAGCTCTTGAAGCAAATTTCACCACATTTGTTTTGTTTCTATTTTTATTGCAGTGTTGCCTCGAGGCTTGAATATCACAGCCTTTCAGTTTGTTTTTTTGTCTTGTTGTTGCCTTTGTACAAAAATGCTTCTGGATTCTCAGAATATTATTATTATTATTATTATTATTATTATTATTATTATTGTTGTTGTTCACTGGTTATGACAAAATTCCTAAATTCTTTTTATTTTTACATAAAGTTTTATTTTTATCATTTTTATTTTTACATTATGTTATTCTGAAATTGATTAATTAAACTCAATTAAATACCAAATTTAATGGTATTTTGTTCCTTGTCGAATCTTTTAAACCAAATCATTTTAGTAGCTTGTCAATTCTTAACCATTTTGATAAATATTTTATGTACTTTAAGATGGCATACATTAAACATGGCTTTAAAAAACAAGGCAGTTTTTAGCATCACAGCTAATTACCTAACCACAAAAAGAAAATCATAATAACACAGACTGTGAGTGAATAAAAATAGTAAAAACAAATGTTCTTTCTTATATACCGAGGACAAATCTCCATGATTCATCACTTGTCTCAGTTTAGCTTTAATCCCACGAACAAAGCTGAAGGTGTGTTGGCCTCCAGCTTGTTTTTGATCCTGCACATGTCCACGTCTTTGTTTATTGATTTTATGCTCTTTCTTCCTGTCGGCTGAAGAGATGTGAAGCCAATCGAACACCAGCTCCGTCCAAAAGGCTTGGGCCTCGGAGCCGATCGTTCAGCGATAAAGGATCTGGAGCCCAGCAGACACCAGCGTCCCCCGAAGCCAGGCGAGGAGCGGGCGAAAGAGGAGGAACTAGTGATGGGACCGGGGGGTTGTGTGCTGGTGGAGTCAGGGGCACATAAAGATCTTTATGGCAAGGTAAACAAAAGTAGACAATATGTCTGGTTTCTCTACTGTTTATTAAAGTCTTAGTTCTGTGATTTTTTTTCTCAACGTGTTTCAGATAGAAGGTGTTGACGCAGACAACGCTCGAGTGGTGGTGAAGCTCGCCATAGGTGGAAAAACTGCGACAGTCAGCCAGTATAACATCAGACTGGTCGGGCGAAAAGAATACGACAAAAACAGCAAGGATCTCAGTGAGTGGTGCCAGTGTGTAGCTTGTCAGATTCAACAACTGGGAAATTATTTCAGGACAAAAACCAGTAATGGAGTTTTCTTCCGTTTAAAGACATTTCAGACTGTGTGCAAAACAACTAACATAAACAACAGATTAGGCCACACCTTTTATAAACAGTAAAGTCTCCTCTTAGAATAATATGACTCAGAATCACAGTCTCACAATGTCGGTTTCTGTTGTTGTACTAATGATGATGATGGTTTTATTTTTTTCCCCAAACAGGCCGACTCAGTAAAGCCCACAAAGAAAAGGAAAAAGAGAAAGAGAGGGAAAAGGAGCAGGAGAGAGAGCGGCAGAGACACGAAGAGAAAAATAAAAGCAGCGACAAAATAAAACATAAGTCATCTGAAAGAGAGGAGAGGAAGAGGAAACACAGAGAATCCAGTCAGGACAGGTACACTGAAAAAAGTTTCTCATGTTTTCTAACAATCAATATGTGAACCTGAATTATTTCATCCTCTTTATTTTTATTACAATTATCTATTATTGATAAAGAATTGGTCTTTTCTCTCCTCCTATGTAGAGATAAGCCTCCAGTAAAAGAAGCGAAGCAGCCAGCAGCCGCCCCCTCGTGGCTCCAGAGAGACCTGAAAGTTCGCTTCATAGACAAAGTTTTTAAGGGTGGCAGGTACTACAACTCAAAGGTACCAGAGCCTCTGTACATTTTCTTTGGGTCAGCCTTTAATCAATGGGAAACACTTGCATTAACTGGTGGTCTTTATGTAGCACAAGTGTATAGTAGTGAAAATCTGAAAACTAATCCTACTTATGTTTCTATTATCCACACTCCTCACTTTTAAGATATTTGCATTATTGAACAGGCAGTCATATAAAAAGTAATGGAAGAATGCACCATGTGAGTCCCATGTCAGTTTGTAAATCAGCCTGGTGGTTGTGCAGATGCGAGTGGAGGATGTCCTGACGCCGTTCACCTGTGTGTGTCGAACAGAAGAGGGACGACTGTTAGACGGTGAGTCGTCACAACTCAGGAGTCATTTCGTGTTGCCTATATATTATTTTTTTTGCTGTTTTCTTATAAACAACATGCTTTTTTTCTTATATTTGAGGACACATTTTCATTCTTGATGTTTATTTATGTCACAAAGTTTTATGGGGGTTGATGATGTTAAATAGTGGGAACCTTTATGACCTAATATAAATGGAACTTGTTGGGCCTCAGTTTGAACATAAATGCATTAAAAGCTGAAGACAATCCTCAGTATAAGATGATGGGAAAAATATGAACCAGATGGGATAGTGAGCGTGACACGTTTTCACTAATTTGTGCAAACGTTCATAGGATTGTAAAATAAATCAGCAATATGGTAAAAACATGGTAGGGCAAAGTCAGCTCAATGTTTTGTTACAACAAGCAAAACTCATTCCAGTTGACTCAAGTTAAAAAAAAAAAACCAAATGAATTTTGGTTTTAAAAAAATGTTTGCAGGAACATGATTGCAGATGTTTAGGAAGATGTTTTCGTCATGCTATGAAGCAAAGTAACTACAACCAGGTGTTACTGCCTACATTAATATTAAACTGGTCACTGTTGAGCACGATCGTAGCCTCACTGACCCAGAATGCATTGCTCATGTAAAATAAGGATGACCTCTTGTTTAAAGTGTTTAACTTTTAGAACTGATTAAATATTTAACATGTTATTAATAGCATGTTTGTGAGCGTGTTGAGACATGCATGTGTTATTAGTTGTGGTTTCTTATAAAATAACTATCATTCTTTTGGAAAACTATTTTATTTATAAGAGTAAGATAAAAACAATACATACACAAAGCAATGTGTCATCTTTTCAACTATGTCAGTATTCTTCATAGTGGTTTCTTATAAAATAACTATCATTCTTTTGGAAAACTATTTTATTTATAGGAGTAAGATAAAAACAATACATACACAAAGCAATGTGTCATCTTTTCAACTATGTCAGTATTCTTCATAGTTAGTAGATTTTTACTATTTATAAACTCATAATCTGCACTTTTTCTATAAACTAGTTTAATTTTACATCACTTGCTGGCTTCAGCCTTGTGTATAATTGAATGTGTTGCTTAATGTGATGAATGTAATGTATGCAGAGATACTTCTTTATTTTATGCATCAATTTAAATTTAAACCTCATATTTTCTGGCAGTTCATACACAGACAGTTGTTATGATGTTCCCATACATTTAGAGAGAATTAGAGATAATCCATGCCTTGCAGTATATGAGCAAACTTCAGGTCATTGTGCAGAGAATAATTGGTGATTGATCACCCAATCTACTTCTTACTGCTTCTATGGTAATCATCGCTGTGCATGTCTGTGATTGATTAAGATGTTTTTTTTCTGTGGTAGATGTGAAGCAGGACATGTTGGAAACCATCATTCCAAAAGGCGATTATGACTCAGTAATGGTTGTACTGGGTGAACACAGAGGACAGGTGAGCAGCTGCTCGTCACTTCTGCAGTAAATAGTTTAAATGTTTACATTCACTCATCATATCCTCATTTTCAGTTTTGCTTTCATGGTTTATTAAAGCTGTTCTTTTTATTGATACAGCTTGAAACAACATGATTTTTACCTAATCCACACAGGGTTAGAATTATACACACAGGCTCTAATATATTCATACACCCCCACTAATATTTTGTTAAATTAGTTGCACCTCAACTAAAGATGTTTTGTACCCACCAACCAGCTTCTAATATATTTCTGTTTGACCCCTCTGCTTGGCAGAGTTGGTAGTTTCTTGAAATCAGTTGGTTTTCTGGCACAAACCTGGCATTTAACCATGTTCCATTAATTTTTATAGTGTTGAGTTTTGGGAAAGCCTGTCCAGAAGATTAATGTTAGCTACTTCATCCAATCAGAAATGAGTTCTCACGTTTGAAGTCATCTCCCTGTTGGAACAACTGTCTGTGTTGATTTCAGCTGCAGTTGAAGAATGAATTTATTTATTATTCCATTGACTTTATTCACCATACCACATCATGATGCTACCACCACCATGCCTAACAGTTGGTACAATGTTCTTAGGTTTATAAGCCTTACTGTGACGCTTCCAAACAAAGTTCATGTCATTATTGACAAATAACTCCGTCTTTGTCAAGTCTGACTGTAAAATGTTTCTCCAGGAGGTTCTTGACTTGTCCACATGGTGTTTAGTTGCTGTTTTTTGGAGCAGGAGCTTCTTTTCCTGCTTGGCACCTCGTCAGTCCATGGTGATGTAAAATTGGCTTTATTGTAGGGGTGCACCGATAAATCAGCCAATCAATCAGATTCATTGGCACCGATGTCCTTTATGATCGGAGATCAGCCGATACTTAGACAAGATCATAATAATCAGAATCTGCAGGTCAGACTTTTTAAAGATCTGTGATCGGCCAGAAAACTGTAATGGGTGCATCCCTACATTGTTGTGAACAGAGACATGAGTTCTAGCAGTCTCCACTTCTGGTCAGGCTCGGGTCTTTGTGGTCCTCCTGTTCTTGAACATCTGAACCAGTTCTTTCATCTAATGTTGATGGTGAGTCCAAAAAGTGCTGTAAGACAAATTGTTTTTATCCTGGCAAAGAGAAACCACCAGCTGCAGTTAATCATGATCACTACCAAGACATTCACCGGCCTTATCGAGTCAAATATTCTATAATCTTCAGAACCACCTATTAAAGATTTGAGTGAATATATTTGAGCAGAATAATTAATTTTACTAATCAATGTGTTCTGTGTGAGCAGGTCGGCCGTATCCTTCAGCGGGACAAGAACAAGTGCAGAGCGATGGTCCAGCTTGACCGATACGAGGAGAAAGTGTTCACGTTGGATTATGACACTATTTGCCAATATGTCGGAGCAACTGACCACTGACCCTCCGAACTGTGTTGTGATAAAATGTTCTTAGTAAATCCTGTCTCATCCTAAATGTTACTGTTTGTAAAACTGGTAAGTAGATTATAAATCTGTGCGATATTTTTATTAAAAATAAAACCTTGTCAAGAATTTTAGACGTGCAGATGCTTTATTAAAACGAGTTCCAACGGCTCATTTTTACACCAGTCTTGAATTTTATTAAGTTACCTGATGGTTCTAGTAGCAACATGAAAGTCAGTCTTTTTATAAAACATATTTACAACATGCAACGCTCTACACATTTAATAAGTAGGATGTTAAAGAGCTGAACAACAATGAAGAGTAGAAGCTGCCGTCTCTGTGGGGTCTCCTCTTACTCCTTGGGGGGTTGGTTAGCGGCGTTAGCTCGTAGCACAGCTCCTGGACTGGGGTACGGCCGCTGCTGGAAGAGAGGACCGGCTGCTGTCGTATCCGCACCGGTTTTTGCTTCGTTGCGTTTGGGCAGGCCGCTTGACCAAGAACCTCTGTTTAAAAAGAAACATTTGTCTTAATGAACACTTTGGTTGATCAAAAACACTGTCAGCCTATCAAGACAGCTGAATGGCTGTGATTGTGCTTTATGCTGCTACTCTGATTATTTTTATTTTCTAATTCATTTGACTTTTTTTACATACAGTATGACAACCAGTAATAGAAATACCAGCTCATCACAGTTCTGTACACAAGTTTTAAGCAAAACATTATTTCTTTAAAGGCGGCAGCCTTTCTGGTGTTTTGATGAGTTATTTCAGGAAGTTGTCTCAAAAGTTAATGGTTCACTTTGCAAAGAGTTCTTATTAAATTTGATCTTTAGGCACGTTATCAGCAGTCTGTRCCAAAAGCAATTTGCTCCAATTTCTTTAACAGAATTGATAAAAAGTGCCAAAGATAACACAGCTTGACAGAAATAAAGTCATATTTCATCACCAACAAGGTAATTCCCAAAGAGCTGTTAGCTGAAAACCTGACATCCAGTCGATGATCAGCTGAAGGAGGATGCATCGCTCAAACCCTGTCTCAGGTCTTTGATTGATTTCTTCCCCTTCCCTCGTTATTTCTTAAAACCATGACTTTAGAGACTGCTCATCCTGAAGTGGCCTTTTTTTTGTTCTCGTTTAATTTTTCCACCTATTTTAAGGACACATTATTAGTCTTTGAAGAGTCACTTTGAGCAAAGGCACTACTGTATTGGTAGCTGAAAGGTTTAAGAAAAGGCAACTAATGAAAAAAAAATGCAGTTTTTCCTTTTGAACCAATGTTTAATGAAATGTTCTAATGTTTAATGAAAACACTTCGAGTGAGTGGGCCATGTGCAACAATTCATTGAAATAACCTGGAAAATCTAACTGCATGGTAATGTAAAAATCACACATTGTTTGTTTGGGATAGTGGCTCTGAAGAGCACTGAACAGAAGCTTTAGGTGATCACTCAGAGTGATGTTCTGCTGTTACAGAGGTTGCACCCAGCTGGTGAAACCAGAGAGGTGGGACTGCAGTGACTTCGCTCCCACGAGGTCTTATTGTGATGTGACTTGGCGCCTGCTCTGCAGTGCCAGCAATAGTTTCCAACCAGCGTGCATTATGTTACACAGGAGCTGCAGCCCTCTGCATTAAATTAAAAACAGCCTTTAAATGTCAGACGTGCCTTCGAGGCTCTTTACGTACTGCGACAGGAGAGATGCAATAGTTTAAATGGTTATTAAAAAGGAAACRATGGAATTAGACAAATTGTTTTAAATGTGAAAAAAATAAAGGAGCTTATTTTAAATCTTTAATTTATCAATTATTTTTCCTGAGATGACAAAAATAAATGTAGTGTTAAAACACTGTACCTTGGAGCATCAGAATAAGCACTTGGATCCATCGGGTCCATCTCATCATCTTTCCTTCCTGAAAAAAATTAATGAGTGTTTAATATTTAACACACAAAACAAAACTTCAGCGCAGAAATGTGTGATTTACAGTAATGCACATGCAGGCATGACCTCTTTTGTTCCTGCTGTACGGTGCCACGTCCTCTCTCCTCTGCTTTCTCCTGTCTCTGTCTCTCCCCTCGTCCCGGTCTCTGTCTCTGTCCCGGTCTCTTTCCCGATCTCTGTCTCTGTCCCGTTCTCGCTCCCGTTCCCTCTCTCTTTCCGGCTTCTCAGCTGGTTTCTCACCTCTTTCGGCTATCACATCAGCTTTAAAAGAAAGAAAGAAAGAAAGAAAAAGTAAAATCAAAGTTAAAAATACATCCAGAACAAAATCCAACAAAAACAAACTGTACTTTGAGATCATTTGCAATAACTTGCCATAATGTGTTAGTTTACAACAGGTGTACTGAGAACTAATAAATAGTCACATAAAAAATAAGATAAAAACAAAACAAAACACACCTTTTACTTTCTTGGCAGCTTTTGTTACCACTGCAGCAGGGTCRTTTGGAGATAACCAGGCGACCAAATCTGTCTCCACATTCCAGTAGTAAGGAAGGCCGCTGTAGATTACAGAAAACAACATTTAAAAAATAATTTGATCGACAATTCCACTTTATTTTATGATGCATGAACAACCAAAATAAATATCTGACTGAACTCCTTTGATATTTATGTTCCAATAATTAAAACATAAATTTATTTGAGTGCGTACCAAGCAGGGTCAAAGACTTTGTACCAATTAGGAGGCAGACCCTCTGCTCTGGTGGCTTCATAATCTACATTGTTGTCGTCATAATCTTCAGCAATAATCTCCTCATCTGGACCTGTTTTAGTTGAGCAGAATAGGTTGGATGTACAATGCAAGAAAACAGAGAAAGGATGTATCGAGACATTTATCCCAGGATTACACGTCCAGAGAACTACCATATTCTCTTGGTCTGACAATCCCTCTCTTGGCCAAGCGGGCCAGCAGTGCTGGAGGTAGAGGCATCCTGAGTTACAGGTTTGAGGATTAGCTTGTAATGCAACCCTGAGTGATAATCAGAAAAGAACAGAAACAGAATCATCAAACACTGAAAGTAAAATGTTATATATTTGATAGGCTGATGCTAATAAAAAGGTCAGAGCGTGCACTGCAGGTAGGTTTTAAACAAAAGCAAAAACAGGACAGACTGCAATTATTTTTAACAACAAAACTRCTTTACACTAAAATTTCTCCAACACTCATACTTTCTGCACAGTGCAACATCATCCAATGAGATTAAGTGCAGTATTTGATGTCTGTATGCATTACTTTTATTTTAAATAACACTCATACTTTCTATATTTAATAATTTATAGCATCAAGAGCACTTCTGAAATTTACGACTGAGTAAAAAGCTAAGCTGCTACAATCATAATCACAATCACATTCTGCTTTTGTTTCTGAAACCTACAGAAAAACGATAACTTAGTATAGCAGTAATGTCTGTTTAATATAAAGACTTCAGTTTTAGAAAACGCCCTCAAAAATGTGTGCAATCGTAAATTTATTTCCCACAAACAACAACAAGCATGCCCCAGGGCTAACTGTTAGCAACAGCTGCACTAAAGCAACAAGCAAGGCGGCGCTGAAACAAGAAAACAGCTTCTACAGCAGCAATAAAAAAAAAATGTTTATACAGAAATCACCGATTGAGCGAAAAAAATAATAAACGTTTACCTGTGCCAAAGAAATGTGTTATTTTAAACGTCGATAGCAGGGTGAACGATAGCAGCAAAAAGGAAACACGACGCGCACAATGATGACGTYGCCGCGACCTCTCGACGACAACAAACATGGAGGAATATATCCGAGAACYTTGGTAAGATTAGCTTTTAAATGTTTATTTTTTTGAAGTTGTACTTTAAAACTGGTTARCCCATGTTTTATTGTCGTTTTGTAAATATGTAATTCATCAGCAACAATGAACAGACGAACATCGTGAGTTAAGGCACTAATCATTGTAAAGGCAGAAAGTTGTTCAAATGTTGTTTAGTCTGTAAGTGTAAACATTAACTATCCCTAAACCGCAAAATATTACTAGCCACTGTTTTAAGTAGACGCAGTTAATGGTTTGCAACATTGCCGCATGAAGTTGTTTGTCACTTTCCACAAGCAAACACATCAGGTTATGGAAATAGTTTAATGAGTTTTGAAAACAATTAATTCTGTTGGAGTATAAAGAGTACAAGGGGAACAAACAAAGCACGCCAGGTTTTGTAATAATTATCTTTGAAAGTGTCACGATTCCACAGTTTATTGTTTAAACATTTTAGGCTTTATTTGTTATTTTTCTTGTCATAACGTGCTTTCTTTCAGTGTGTCCTTTCAGGGCAGAGCAGCATCCAGAACTTTTTATCATTACATAAAATATGGGGTTTTGTATTGTCCTGTTACAAATTGCCCTAATTGGACAGAAAAGTAAACATTTCTACTAAGTGTTTTTGTGATGATTGGATTTGCCTCATTTGCCTTTTTTTCAGAGCTTTCTCTCTTCTGTGTTAAAAACACATAAGTGTTTGTGAACTGAGCACACCAATTGTTGAAGTTTTGTAGGTGAATTCTTTTCCCATTCTTGCTTGATGAACAACTTCAGTTGCTCAACAGTCCCAGGTCTCTGTCATGTWTTGTGCTTCATAATGCTCCACACATTTTCAATGGGAGACAGGTCTGGACTGCAGGCAGGCCAGTCTAGTACCCACACTGTTTTACTATGAAGCCACCCTGTTGGAACACTTGCAGAATGTGACTTCATTGTCTTGCTGAAATAAGCAGGACGTCCCTGAAAAAGATGGACCGCAGCACATGTTGCTCCGAAACCTGTTTGTACCTTTYAGCATTAATGGTGTCCTCACAGATGTGCAAGTAACTCATACCATGGGCMCTAATGTACCCCCATACCATCAGAGAGGCTGTCTTTAGAACTTTGCTCTGATAACAATCCAAACAGTCCTTTTCCTCTTTGGTCCAGAGGACACAACAACAGGACACTTTCCCACTTTGTGTCAGTCCATCTCAGATGAGCTCAGGCCCAGAGAAGCTGGTGGGGTTTCTGGGTGTTGATATATGACTTTGGCTTTACATGGTAGAGTTTTAACTTGTACTTGTTGCTGTAGAGACCAACTGTGTTCACTGACAGTGGTTTTCTGAAGTGTTCCCGAGTCCATGTGGTAATATCTGTTACAGAATGATGTCAGTTTTTAATGCTGTGCTGSCTGAGGGATCAAAGGGCACAGGCATTCTGTGTTGGTTTTCAGCCTTGCTGCTTACTTGTAGAGATTTGTCCAAATTAGAACAGTAGRTGATGAAATTTCTAACTTTCTTTCAGATGTTTGTTAAAAAACGTCGTTCATAAACTGTTGGACTATTTGTTTTCACAGTTGTTAACAAAGTGGTGAATCTCGCCCCGTCCTTACTTGTGAATGACTGAGCCTTTCAGGGATGCTCCCTTTTATATCCAATCACGACACTCACCTGTTTCCACTTAACCTGTTCACCTGTGGAATGCTCCAAACTGGTGTTTTTTGAACATTCCTCAATTTCCCCCATCTTTTGGCCGCCCTGCAACACGAACTGTTGCAAGGTCTGTTGCAGACCTTCAAAATGAGTGAATAATTGAAAAAAATAGAAAAACAGTAAAGTTTACCATTAAATATCTTGTCTCTGTGAATTCAATTGAATGCAGATTAAAAAGTTTTATTTTTAAATCACTGCATTCAGTTTTATTTGTGTTTTACACAACATCACAACTTCAGTAGATTAAAGTTTGTATTTGGATCTTGCTGTGCCTGCAGCCCCTGGAGGATATTGGAAGACTGTGGAGGAGCTTTCACGTTGGGTACCATCGGAGGTGGGGTGTTCCAGGCAATCAAGGGCTTTCGAAATGCCCCAGCTGTGAGTCCGAAATGTTTGCTCCTTGGTTCTTTATTTTTAAAACATTTATTAACTGGTCACCGTTATTTCAGGGTTTTGGACACAGACTGAAAGGAAGTGCTAAAGCAGTGAGAGTAAGAGCTCCACAGATCGGAGGTAAGAATGTCTTATTTTTTTACTGTGTTGCTGTTGTTACTTTTATTTATTTTGATCAGAAATACATTTTTCTATATTTAGGTGTAACAGGGCAGCTGGATCTTTTTTTATTTGAGCATCCAACTGATTTAATTTCAGTTGTCAAAACAAAACGTCATGCAGTCCACCCATCTTGCCAGCGTTGCCTTGTTTTTACTTGTAGGTAGCTTTGCTGTGTGGGCAGGAGTCTTCTCTGCAGTCGACTGTGCTTTAATTCGCCTGAGAGGTAAAGAGGACCCGTGGAACGCTATAACAAGTGGTGTGCTGACGGGAGCCATCGTAACAGCACGCAGTAAGAACAAACTGCAAAACTCCTTAAGCTAAACAAAACTGTGTGAATGAACACAATAACTCCCATCACTCCCTGAATGTTTCTGTTTTTTTTTTCTTTTTTTTTT
>NW_013952477.1:1781292-1789277 GCF_001266775.1 Austrofundulus limnaeus
TTTTTTTTTTTTTTTTTTTTTTTTTTTTTTTTTAATCAGGTGGACCATTAACCATGATGGGTTCTGCCATGATGGGAGGGGTTGTGCTCACTCTCATCGAGGGTTTTACTTTTGTACTAAACAGAAACACAGCACAGCAGTTTCAAAACCGTGAGTTTTGTAAACTTGAAAACTTTTTTGTGACATCATTTGTTATATTATTTATGTTGATTTATTTATTATTATATTTATTATAAGCTAAATAAAAAAGTGCAGAATCATGGTACATATTTACAAATGTTACCACAAAGGGTTTTTACAGTGTGAACACCCAAAATAGAAATCAGAGCTGTGATTTTTCCCCCCCTTTAACTTACTGTGTCTTAATTAAGAGAAACTGGATATTTACAACACCCAAACCTTTACTAAAGAATAGATCTGAACTCTATTGTTCAGTCTTGAGTATCTAAGAAAAGCCTGAGAATTTATTGTTGTTCGGTCTTGTTTTCTGCAGCTGTTCCTTTTGCAGACGATCCCAGTCAGCTTCCTCCGAAGGATGGAGATCCTCAGCAGCATCAGGGACCAAAGGGTCTGTTTCACTAGAGAGCATTAAGGACTCAGGTGGACACAGTGGGTCAGACCAGAGCATTCTGAGAAGGCTGACACTGCTGTCAGGAGGATCGGGGCTGGACATGATGTGTGTGTCGGTGACAAGTCGCTGCACGTTGTTCTTGTACCTCAGGGACAAATTTGCAAAGCATCACGGGAGAACACGAGAGTCCTGTTGAGCTGTTTCCTCGCACAAATGTGCAGAAAATGTGAGCTGGACCTTTTCCTCAGTTGTGTTTTATTTACATCACGTTAACAAGGGGAGATCTTCTGCTGGAGCTGTTCTCTCACAGCTTTTAGACCGATGTTTATATCTTCGTGGATCCACATCACGGACGAGCTTGGATCATTTGTTGCTACATTTGCGTTGTGTTTTCCCTGCTAATTTTTACGATATGTTATTAAGAGAGACCGGATCGTTTCTGGGAGGAAAGCTAAAGCAGACATTTACAGTATGTTCTCAATAAAACCCATAGTAGCATCTTTAGAGCATTTTAAAAGCACAGTTTATTTGTGGAAAGGCTGGAATCTGGGCTGAAGCTGTAAATCTGATGAGTTAACGTGTAAACATATGTTGTTTTACTTGTCCTGTATAAAGCATCAACATATTGTACTTATATTTTAAGAAATATGTTTAAGCTTTAATGTTTTTGTTCCTGAGCCACTAAAGATGTTCTTCCTGAACACCCAGGTTTAGTAAAGAGTAAAGTCTGTTTCAGTGGCTGTCAGGCAGAGAGGCAAAAAAAGAAGTCAGTGTTTGTTTTATTGTTTGTTTGACATTACATTCTGTTTGCTCAGCAGATTTTACTTTATAATGTGTTTTTTTGTTTAAATGTCAGCTGTGAAAGCCCAACTTTACTCCACTCTTCATCTGTAACTGTCGCACACACTCTTGAGTCTTTGACGAGTAAAAACATTACGTTTGCAACCATAGAAAAACATTTCTCAGAGCAAGTTTAACTCAGTCTTTACTGTAATTTGATGCAGAAATCATAAAATAAAGCTTTTTAACTCAGAAGTGATTTTTTTTTCTTATGAGGGACAAACTGTAAACATTAAAGATGTGATCCAGCAACAGTCCACTGATTTACAGCTGAACTCTGTAGAGGAACTGTTTGTTTGATCAAACGTCTTTATTATGCAGACGCTTATTAGAAATAATAAAGATTTAAGATGTTGTTTAAAACCAGAGTTGTTGCTTTGCTTTTTAATTTGTGATGTGATGGTTGTTATTACTCTGACTTTGTGTTGTGAAGTCAACAGGTTCAATCTCAAACGTCACATGAAACCTAAATGTTTTTATTCGGCCTTTCTGACTCAGGATCCTGCTGTTTGGTGACATTTTGCAGCTAGCTAACTTCAGCTCACCCGGTCCTGACCGTTTCTCCATTTCCCCCCAACAAACAGAATCCATGGATTTAAAGAAAATCCATCTCATACGACCACAGAATTTATGGCGAAAACGATTTTCTTCTTTTTGAAGTAAACCATGACTCAAGCTTTTCCTTGTTTCCTCTGAGAGTTTTGAGTCGTTTGTGGTTGGTGTGCACCGAGACCAGCCCTGTAAAATTCTGAGAAAATATTTTATTGATGATTTTTTTTCACCATCTTTAGATTCTGTTTGAAAACACCAGACTGTCTGCAGGACATCCTGGCTTTAGGCGACAATGAACACCCTCCTTGTTCCTTCTCAGTAAGACACATCCACGAGATGCAGCTGAAATGAAATGGTTAAACATTTAGAAGAACAGAGTTCACACCTGAATCCAGAGAGCCGTGTGGAAAATTATTAAACAATAAAAATAACTGGTGTGATTTCAAGCAAATAGGTGTTTTTTTTCCACAACTAACCAGTTTTAGTTGTTTTGTAGTGAAATGGCTAACCATAATTTAACATTTTATCATTTATGTTCCACCTAGTAAGTTGTAGATGAGATTGATAAAGGGATTTAAAATAAACCCCCAGTATTCTGTGAAGAAATGAAACAATTCAAGTCAGAATTTTGGATTAAAATCATCTCTGTGAGAATTGATGGGGTTTATAGCCAACTTGGCCAAACCTTGAAAAAAATGCATAAATGATGCAATTTTGCTAGAYGCATCACTCAGGTTGACTCTTAGCTAYTACCACATCAARTTTTAGATGAACAGAGTTGACTCAAGCAGCAAGTTTGAAAACTTGTATCACACGATCTGTTTGTGCTAAAGGTTAATCAGTTGTAGATGAGTACATCCAATGATCACTTCACTGAAATCTGTCCTGTGGTTTAGTTCAGTGTTTCCCAAAGTTGGGGTCGGGACCCAAAGTGGGGTCCCGAAACATCAAGTTGGGGTCCTGAAAAGATTTTCTGAATTAATTACATTTTTGCCTTAGTTGTTACAAATGAGTGAGGTTAGTGTATTTAAAATGGATAAATGTTGTATAAAAATATTGTTACTATGCCCATGTTTAGCTGACCTGATACAAATGTTTAACATTCAAAAACATTTGGGGGCACAGGTCTCTGCTGCTGTTATTTTGTGGGTCAAAAGCTGAAAAGTTTGGGAACCACTGCACTTTGGTTCCCAAAGTTGGGCTTGGGACCCAATTATGGGTCATGAAGCACCTTGGATAATCTCTAGAAATCAATTTGAAGGGTAATAAAAAATTGCTGATGTAACATTTTCCCTATAATTATTACAAAAACACAAAATAAGTAAAAATAAGTATTTATTTTATTTGTGTATATTGTACACAAATAAAATAAATGCAATCTAACGATCTAAACAGCTTATTAAGCTGTTTAGATCGTCAAAAAGCCTGTGTTTTTAGGGTTATTAACGAAGTTCGTGTACTCAGACCAGTAATATTTGGGGTCACAAGTTTTTGCCATGGATATTTTGTGGGTCAGAAGACAAAAAGTTTGGGAACCACTGGTTTAGTTAACATAATTTTAACCAGAGCTTCTACACATTCAGCTCATGCTCACAATTAGTTGGTGATCCTTTTTAATTACCACAAACCACCACAGAATAGGTCACCATTTGTAAAAGTGACCCACGTGTGTAGCTGTGGTGGCCATCTTGAGCCATGCTGAAATGACCATGTGCTATATGATTTATTACAATTTGTTCAGTGAATGAAGAGACGTTTTGGTAACAGACAGACAGGCTGACACAGGAAAATTAATTATCGTCTGCATTCACTTTCGAGGGCGATAAYTGTGCCTAAAGTTTTAATCATGTCTGGCTCAGGTTGATTCATTCAGGTTCATTAGTTGCTGTGGTCGCGCGCCCCCTGCCGGTGCTGCTGTTGTACTGCACCACGTTTCTCCTCGCTTCTGTCCAAGGTCCTGAAAATAAGTTTGAACTTACAGGTTCTTTCTTTCTTATTTTCTTTTGTGTTATCTTGCCTAAATGCCTCTCTGGTTTTAGTAATGCCATTATAATAACATTGTTGTCAGGGAGCCTCGCTGTTCCTCATGCTGACAGATTTCCTGTCATCCTTTTAACCGGCTCAGCTGCTCTAATCCTGCCGGCTGACCACCGCGGATCCTCGGCTGCGGTAACCCTCAGCTTCATGTTCCAGCGCAGATAAAACATATTTCAGATCTCATTTTCTCTCTGGAATAAGTTCTTATAAGGGGGGAGGAACTGGACCTGGGCTGCAGACAGAATGACCCGGAGTCCGGATCTCAGCGTGTGGACATCATGACGGGCTGCAGATTTTTATTTATGTTTTATTAAACCCAAAGTTTTTTTTAATTTTTTTTTATTGAGTTCATGTCTGTGATCCGCTCTCATCACAGAAACCCTGAGGAGTTGATGGTTCGGTTTTTCAGGTGACTTCTTCGTGTGAACCTGCAGAAATGGAGGCTGCAAAGAAAGGTGAGTCAGGAACTACAAAATGCTGACTCAGCTGAAATTAACACAACAGCTAAAGTTAAAGCAAACAAAACAGTAGCTAAAAACTAAAATGAAACAAGTTGTAACTAAAAATATAAGCTGCAAACCTAGCTGAAAGCTAACAACAGCAAAGCGTAGCTAAATATGCAGCAAAACTTGCTAAAAACTAAAATGATAAAAGTCATGGTTAAAAGCTCAAGTTACCAAAATTGTAGCGCTGCAATAAGCAAAACAGGCGAAAGATAAAAGTAGCAAAACAAGCAAAAATACAATGAGCAACCAGTAGCTAAAAGCTCATAGCAAAACGGTAGCTAAAAAGCTCAACAATAGGCCTAACTAAAAGATACATGTAAGAAAACAGTAGCTAAATGCTAAAACGAACAAGGCTATAGCTAAATACTCAAATGAACAAAAGTGTAGCCTAAAGCTACAATAAGCCAAACAGTACAAAAGTAGCAAAACTAGCTGAATATAAAAATGAGCAAACAGCTAAAAGCTCATATAAACAAAACTGTAGCTTAAAGCTACAATAAGCTAAAGATTAGGCCTAGCTAAAGAATGCATGTAGGGAAACAGTAGCTAAATGCTAAAATTAACAAGGCTATAGCTAAAAACTCAAAAAAAAAAAAAAAACGCCGCTTAAGCTAAAATAAGCAAAATAGTAGTTAAAAGATAAAAATTAAAAAGCTGTAGCTGTAAGCAAAGTTAGCAAAATAGAAGCTAAAGTTAGCAAATTGCATTGCTTAAAGCTAAAGCTGATGCTAAGGTAAGCGCTAAACTGATCTAAACCTTAGCTAAAACCTAAAAGTAGCATCAAAAGACAAAAATAATGAAAGAATCCTGAAGCAGATGTCAAAGAGAACATTGTTTAAAAATGAATTGCGGAGATTTATTTTTTGGGGGGGATTTTCTTGTAAATAAAGTCACATTATTATTTGTCAAGTCGATCATTTGATAAATGGGTGAAACTGCAGGTTTGCTGAAGTTGTGTGACTTTATCAACAATCACACAAATAAGCTCACAGAAGAAGACGGACATTTCTATACCTTACATCATACCTATTAGTGTTTGGAGGCCTGCATTGAATAAAAAATGGACATCTGCCAGTTTTTTTCTACCTCAGTCTTATATTTAAGATGATAAAAGAGCCTGCAGTGTGTGTTTAAACACGAAGCCCTCTTAACAGGTGTTCATTGGGGACGGTGCTGCTCAGAGCCCTGCTGCTGCCTATAAAGAAGTAGGTCACATCTGGTCTTATTATATGAGACCTGCAGGTCTACAATCCTGTCTGACTGTTAGATAATATCACATGGGCTGAGAGGAGTGATTTAGGAGTCAACTAAGGTGAGATAAGATGGGAACTTGGAGTTTTGTTGACAGTTTTAACAGTAAAAACCATTGATAAAGAGCTCCACCTTAATGTTTTTACAGTGAGTTGTAAAAATGTTCATCTCTGGTGATTTATCTCTTCTGTTTCCTTAACAAGAAATTTAAAGGAGGTTAAGGAAGTTTGTTTCTTTTTGATCTAAACAAGCTAACTACTGTTTTGACTATTCTTACTGTAAAAATAATGATGGAAAACATGAGTGCTCAAAACTTTTTACATTCATAAAACCTCCTAAAATAAGCAACATTAAAAAATAAGTTAAATGAAAACAAAATCTTCTGTAACCTCCTGGATTTTCTGTCCATTCTTTGGGACCAAACTGCTCGTGTTCATTTAACTGTCTGTGTTTAGAGTCCTGCTGGAGGAAGAACCTCCACCTCACAGTCTCAGATCTCTAAAAAAAAAAAACAGAATTTCCCTTGAGACCAGTTTTATGGTTCCTATCATAAAAGTGTCCCCATGATGCTGCCCCCACCGTGCTTCACTGTTCTCAGCATGGTGTCCCTCATGGACAGATGGCTTAATTTTAGGCTCATGACCACAGACCTCTGCTCTGCATGTTTGTTTGCTGAGTCTCCAATAAGACTTTTGATGAATCCCAAATGTTTTGCCTTAGTTTTCTGTTCATTTTTTCCCCTGTCCACCTTTCTATTTCACTCAGCTCTGAGCAGTACATAGTTTTTTAAGTCCATCTTTGCAGAATAGCTGCCCAGTTCCTTCAGGGTTTGAAATTTTCTCAGCAGTAAAAGAAAGGAAATCTATGTTTGGTAGATTATTTCTTTGTTGTAACAGTGCTTCTTGACAGTAAATCTTATACCCTTAGAAAGTCTGTTAAATTCCCTTTTAAATGCTGTCACATTTGTAAGGAACATGCGTTTGTGTGATGAGCAGTAGAGCTGAGTTTGTGGGTTGAGCACTTTAAAAATTTGCCAAATGTTCTCCGACAAACAGCTTATTTTGCGATGAGAGTGCCATAGAGTCGGGACAAGTTTAGGAATACTTTTACAACATTTGACCATCTTTTCTTCTGTACAGATGTCCCGCCTGTGGGGGATGCAGGCAAATCGGACACCCTCGGGTCGACTGGCTCGGCCAGGAAGAGGGGAGGGGGCGCCAAGAAGGCGATGCAGGCCAACAAGTCTGCCCTCAGGGCCCCCCGAGCTCTGTGCTGCCTCACTCTGAGCAACCCCATCCGCATGGCAGCCTTGGCCCTGGTGGAGTGGAAATATCCTTCTGTTTTTTTTAAACTTTTACTTGTTTATTTGTGTTTTCACACACGTCAAATATAAATGATGATGTTGGGATGAAGGCAGCCTGTTGAAACCTTAACTACAGTCTCTAAGCCTTTTGATATTTTCATCCTGCTTGCCATATTTGCCAACTGCGTGGCCATGGGCGTCACAAAGCCGTACCCGGATGACGACTCCAACGCAACCAATCACAAGCTCGTGAGTTTGTCTTAGAAAAGTGTGACACCGCGTGATTTAAAAAAATGCCATTTTAAAAAAGGAATTATAAAAATGTTTCCCTAAGTTCATTGGTAAAACCTAACTGTGCATGAATTGTTAAATGTTGATAATGCAGCTGCTGACTGGAAAATCATCAAACGCTTATAAAACCCAATTTACTTGCTAACTTACTTTTGTAATAATCAGTGGCAAAATTCTGATGAGTAGTAAACTGTACATGAAGTGTAAAAAGAACCAAGATCAGAAAGGGTCATCATAGTGTAGGGATTAGATTAATGAAATCAGGGCCAGCCTAATTTTCATAAATGTAACCCAGGATCTTGCAAGAAATGAAATCAGAACAATGAAACACCCCTCTGGTCATGAATGTGAAAAGAACTTGTGACCTGAACAGATTTCTCAAAAATAAAGTAATTTATTTTTAGATATATGAACAGGATAAACATACAAATATTAATAAAAACTATTATATGCATAAAACACAAGTTATAATAACGGCACAAAAATTTTCACTCAGAGTTGACATAAACAGTAAGTTTCATGTGTTGCAACCTACTGGCACCTACTTGACTAAGTTTTAAGTAAATAAGAGAAAAAGATAAAAGATTTAGGTTTTAAGAATAGGAGGAAGGAAAGAGATTAGTAACTTTTGCAC
>NW_013952477.1:1789303-1792354 GCF_001266775.1 Austrofundulus limnaeus
ACTACAGACAACACACTGAAATTGTTAAAAAGCTTTATAAAAAAAGGAAAGTTTTAAGTTTGCTCTTAAAGGGAACCAGTACACTCTAAAAATGAAATGTTGGATTTACTTAACCATGTTATGTGACCTGGTTCCACTTAACTGAGTTGAGTAAATTCAAAGCAACATACTCATGTTCTTTGGCTAAAAAACTGGTATATTGCTTTGAATTTACTCAACTCAGTTAAGTGGAACCAGGTCACATAACATGGTTAAGTAAATCCAACATTTCATTTTTTACAGTGTAGGGTTAATGGGAGATGGTGATTATACGCCTGTTTAAAGAGAAGAGTTTTAATCTGTGATTTAAAAATGGAGACGGTAGAAGAGTTTTTGATTTCCGTTGGGAGAGAGTTCCAGAGGTAGGGTGCTGAGTAACTAAAAGCTCTTGAACCCATAGTGGTCAGATAAGCTGGCGGTTGAGTGAGTTGGATGGAGGAGGAGGACCTGAGTGTGTAGGAAGGTGTGTTAATGTGGAGAAGTTCTGTGAGATACTGAGGGGCAAGTTTATTGAGGGCTTTGAAGGTGAGGAGCAAGATTTTATAGGAAATACGAAATTTGATAGGGAGCCAGCGAAGATGCTTTAGGACAGGTGATATATGACTGGTGGAAGGGGTTCTGGAGATGATACGAGCAGCTGAGTTTTGGACCAGTTGTAGTTATTGGATGGATTTTGCTGGTAAAACGAAAAGTAGGGAGTTGCAATAAAAGTGTGAACTAGAATAGCGGTACTACCGGGTGAGAGGGATGGACGGAGACGAGCAATGTTACAGAGGTGAAAGTAGGCTGAACGAGTAATGTTGCTGATGTGAGATTTAAATGATAATGTGTTGTCTAGGATGACACCCAGACTCCTAACCTGAGGGACGGGGGATGTTGAGATGCTGTCAATGAGAATAGAGAAGTTGTTGGTTTTTGCAAGAGTGGATTTAGTTCCATTAAGAAGAAATTCTGTTTTGTCACTGTTTAGTTTAAGAAAGTTGCATGTGAACCAGGACCTGATATCAAATAAGCAGTCAGACAGTGAGGTGGGTGGGAGGGTGGCGTTGGGTTTGGTGGGCAGATAGAGCTGGGTGTCATCCGCATAACAGTGGAATTGGATATTATGTTTACGTAAAATATTTCCAAGCTGAGTCCAGCTTATATTCCTAGCATTTCCTTACAAACCTTACTGAGACATAAAATAAATTTGAAGCTGCTTTTTTCAAAAATATCTGTGTAATTTACAGACAAATCATACATCTTGACATGCATGGGATAAAATCTGACAGTCTTCCTCTAACAGTGAACAATTTTTCAATTTCATGTTTTACCAGCTGAAGAACGTTTGATTAAAATGTTACGTTAAACACATATTAGAAGAGGAACAAAATGTCACATAAATAAAAAACAATGTTTGTAGATAACTGATATCCTTTTTTTAAACAAGAAGTTTGATTAAATATTTCATCCATTATCTTTACCGGTTTCTTCCTTTTTGGGTTGTGGGGGTCACAGGTGCTCAGGTCCAGCAGTCTCTGTGAGGACAGGTGTTCAGTCCATCACAGGAACACCTGTAGAGACAAACAACCACTCACTTTCTCACTCACACCTAAGAACAATTTAGAGTTGTTAATTAACCTAACAGTCATGTTTTTAGTCTGTGGGAGGAAACAGGAGTACCCGGAGAAAACATGAACACTACCCAGAAATGTCCCCGGGCTGGGATTTGATCCAGCAACCTCACTGCTGAACTGAGCCACCGTAATAAAAATTAATACAACTTTTTAATATTTTGTTTTTTCTTTTGCTCATGAATTCTAAGGTTTGACGTCCTGACCCAGATTTTTTGGCTACAGATACAATCCGATTTTTTAAATGATTGSTCTTTCCGATATCGATCCGATACCRATCCGATCGCTTTAATTCTTTATTTCTTTCCAAGTGACAAGGTTGGTAGTATTAAAGCGAGCCCTACTGTTCCCACCAGGAGAAACATCCATTTTTCAGATTTTGCAAGATGCAGTTTCAGCATCATTGTTTTCCATTGAAAAGTGTTCCCACACTGTGGACATGGTTGCATACTTGTGTGTGTCTTGACTTCTTAACGGCAGTTGTAAAGCATGATGATGMTGAAAACTGTCACCAAAACTGGATCGGCCCGATCACATGACTAAATCTGATTCTGCCCGATTTTCAAAAAATGGCCATATCTGCCACCGATACCGAAACTGAGTATCTGATTGGGACATCCCTACCACTTTCTAATGAATGAATGAATGAAACTTTATTGATCCCTTGAAGGGAAATTACAGTTCTAAAAATAAATAAGAAAGAGGGTTTTACACACACGTTATTTTTTTTTGTCAAAAGTGATTGTGAACAAACACACATAGAAGATAGAGCCATCATTTAATGCTGGATATCCTTTCTGATGCAACTTGGGCTCAAACCTGATGCTCTAACGTGGCCCAGGAGGTTTTACACATATACAGTAACATGCCTAAATTGTAATAACAGTGCATAAATGGTCATTTTAATGACTTCTAAAGGAGAAAAGGTATTTTGCTGGAAGCAGGAAGCCAGCCACCTCGTGCTTAGTAATGGTGTTAAAGAAGAAAAGTGTCCTCGTTTGGGTGAGCCGGTCAGGGATCATGACTTACTTAAACACCAACCATCTGTCTSGTCTTTATTTCCTGCCTGAACTGAGTCACTCTTTGTTACTTGGTAGTTTAATAGAAATAAAGTCCAAATTTCTACCAAATAAAAACAACCATGTTATACAGTAAGTGTCTGTACTTAGACTGAAGCAGTGCATACAGAACGCAGAACATGAAGAACGCACACACACCGACACACTGTCTCTCTATCCTTGTGGGGACTTTCCATTGACTTCCATTCTTTTCTTTTTTTTTTTGAAATTTTATATTCTAACCCTGACCATTTACCCTAAAATTAACCTTTATGAGGAGCATTCGGTCCCCACAAGGCTGCATTTTCCTGATAAACCGTCCCTACCAAGTAGCCCCCCCC
>NW_013952477.1:1792376-1793809 GCF_001266775.1 Austrofundulus limnaeus
CCCACACACACACACACACCCTCTATAGGATAAATGTTTGAAGATCCCTTTATTGGATTTCACAGCGGAGCCATGCTGATCATATAAGGTCTGTTGAAGGGACTCAACGCCTCCTCTCATCAGTTGTGGGTCAGATTTTGATGAATTCTTCTGAACTAGCCCAAAAGTCAAACAGTCCTCTTATACTAACCAGTTCTGGATTATGATGCCATCCTGAGGTTAAGTGACCATGATTARCAGATTACCCTGTGGGTTACAGAACCATGATCTGGGAATGAACTCGTGCGTGTGTTGGGTTGTAGGTTAAGAGGTTAAGAACCATTATCTTCAGCTCCTAATGATCTGACAAATTCCTTCTCTCCTGGCCCAAATAACTCAGTAACCATGTGTGATAAATAGTAACAATAGTCTCTAAATGTCAACTGTGACGCTATGAAAGGTCAGTCCTAAATTATTTTTCTCACTTTTAAGTTTTCTTTCGTTGTCAGGAACAAGTTGAGTATGTCTTCCTGGTCATCTTCACTATCGAGACCTTCACCAAAATTCTTGCCTATGGTTTAGTCATGCACCCCAGCGCCTACATACGCAGCGGATGGAACTTGCTTGATTTCATCATCGTCATTGTTGGGTAAATGGCTGCGTCACACAGTTTCCAACAACAAATCTTCTGTTATTAGTCACATGTTAGAGTTTGTATTCATTTTTGTGGGCAGGTTGTTCAGTGTGATAGCAGAGGGAATGACTGATCATAAGCCAGGAGAGGCTCATCATGCTGCAGGGAAACCTGGAGGTCTGGATGTAAAAGCTCTCAGAGCGTTCAGGGTGCTGCGACCACTTCGACTTGTGTCTGGAGTCCCAAGTGTGTTCTTTACGTATTTCACTTTGTTTTGTGTGTTTTATGTGTGATCTATAAATATGAACATGTGTGTTTTCTCTATCAGGTTTACAGATTGTGTTGAACTCCATCATGAAGGCCATGGTCCCTCTCCTCCACATTGGAATGCTTGTGATGTTCGTCATCATCATCTACGCCATCATCGGCCTGGAGCTGTTCATCGGCAGGATGCACAAGTCGTGCTTCGACATGAGCACAGGTCTCAGCTTCTAACTTGACCCGACGCTTTTCACTTTACCTGAATGTGTCGGTCACTCAGTCCTTGCCTCTTATTGGCTCCCGCTGCAGGTCTCATGGTGGAGGACGACCCGTCTCCTTGTGCTTTCGCCGGTGTCGGGCGCTTGTGTGTGGACAATGGAACGGAGTGCAGAGGAAAGTGGGAGGGTCCCAACGGTGGGATCACAAACTTTGACAACATTTTCTTTGCCATGCTCACAGTTTTCCAGTGCATCACCATGGAGGGTTGGACAGAAGTCCTCTACTGGGTACACACACACACACACACACACACACACACACACACACACACACACACACA
>NW_013952477.1:1793840-1795374 GCF_001266775.1 Austrofundulus limnaeus
CACACACACACACACACACACACACACACACACACACACACACACACACACACACACACCTGTTGGTTTTTCCTATCCCCTTGAGGATGTTGCATTGACTTTCATTCATTTTGCAGCCATTTCTATAGACTAATCTCTAACTCAGGGCTATTCAACTAAATTTCTCCGGGGGCCACAGTTAGTGCAGATCATCAGCTCAAGGGCCGAACATCTTATCATGTAAATAAACCAAGTATTACAAAGATCTGCTACCTTTGAAATAGTTTATTTTGCTGTATTTATTCATGAATACAACATACAGAACCCTATAGAAGTAGTGATAAATAAACAATATCAAAAACAAAAGAACACATTATGCCCCCTATTTGACACAAGTATTATTTTGACATCTCTGACTTGTCAAATTTATAAACCAATTTTATTTTCACTTTCATGGTTTTATCTTCAACAGCTTGTAATTTTAACTGTCTTGTGTGTTCATAGAAATGGTTTTTACCACCTTGTAGCCAAGATTCTGACATTTCTGTAGACACCAAACATGTCTATGTCGAGCTAAAACAACTTAGAGTAATTAAAGTCGAAAACTCATGGTTTGGGCTTAAGAGTTGAATGAACCAATTGGCGGGCCGAACTTTGGTCACTCATGGGCTGAATGTGGCCCGCGGGCCGCCATTTGAATAGCCCTGCCCTTACCTAACCCTAAATCTGACCTATACTCAATTTCAGTGGCAGCTGGTGGATTTTTCTCCAGGGGGAGCTATAACTCCAAAATTGACGTATCTCAAAAAGCAATCAAACTTGTACTGTTATTTCACGACTGTGTATTTATTAAACAAATCAAGATAATAAAACAGTCATGTAGTTTTTATTTTCTGTACATAAGTCTTGCTCTTCTGTTACTGAGAAGCAAATTTCTCCATGACTCTGGTTAAAGTCAGGGATGTTTTAACAAGATTCTTCTCTATAGAGAGCATGGTCAGTGCAGTGAGATGTGATGTTGTACCTGAGGAAAGTCTTGATTCTCTTCAGTGTTGAGAAGCTCCTCTCAGATTCAGCTGTGGTCAGAGGAGATGTGATGAGAATCTTCAGCAGAGTCACAGTCTCTGAAGGTGTCCTGCAGATTGTTCTCCATGAAGAGCTGGTACAGAGCCACAGCACCACTGCAGCTCCTGAACTACATCAGACTTATTGGTCCCGTTCAGCACTGGGTGAGCCTCCATGGTCTTCAGTGCTGCTTCAGAGAACTGTCCTGCAGGAACCTGTCTGCCTGCAGCAGTGTAGCTCTGATCAGATGTTTTGTGAATGGCTCAAGATTGTGTCACAAACCTAAAACAATAAATGCACAAATTTTATTCAATATGGAGATGGTTACAAGTGAGCTTTCTAACATATATTTAATATATAGAGAATAATTAATATTATTTTAATAGCAACAAATTGTTGCACCTCTAAGGTAAACTATTATATTTTAGTTTAAAAATTGTATTTATTTCATTAAAAAACAAAATAAACTCTAAGCACAACAGAGGAAAAA
>NW_013952477.1:1795617-1807306 GCF_001266775.1 Austrofundulus limnaeus
GTTTTAATCCATGCTGGATCAGATCCTGATGCTTGAAAAACCTCGGTTACGTACTGTAACCCACTACCGGTTGTCTGAGGTCAGTTGCGGGGCAGCCGCATGCTGCACCCCAGGCCACCTTATTCTTTTGCATTGGGGACTTACTGCTCATGTCCAAAATCTTACAATGACTTGTCTATGGGACTCTGGAGCGCCGAACAGCTCGTGACCCGGAAGTGACTCAACACGAAAAAGCTCATGAGTAAAATGGAAGTTTACACATCAATAACTCTGAATAATTTGTTTTACTTATCAGAAAACATATATACAATATTTTTTTCAAAACATTTATACCATTTTATTTTGTTATTTTAATTTTTTTGTGTACCAAAAATAGTGGTGTGGAGGTGCCCTAGCGCCCCCTATTGACCAGCCACCACTGCTCAATTCACACCTTGGTCCAAAACCCCCCACCCAAAATCGGCTTTGCTCCCACCTAAAGAGCATTGTGTTTGGGACTGAGAACTGGTCTTGGGGGAACTCCACATAATGGGGTCTGAGTAGGAGGCTTACAGAGAAACTCCTGTCAGACAGATAAGACCTGAACCATTCTAGTGCAGAGCCTTTGATACCACTTTGCCCCATCCAGGAGATCAGGATGCTGTGGTCAGCTGTGTCCTCCACCAGTTGAAATTTCATTTCATTAACTTTATTGGCTCATTAAGAATGCTCACATGTGCTTTCTCTCTCTGTTTCTCTACACAGATGAACGATGCCATTGGCTACGACATACCGTGGATTTACTTTGTTTCTTTAGTCATTTTCGGCTCATTTTTCATCATCAACCTTGTATTGGGTGTGTTGAGCGGGTGGGTAGGCACCGCACTGCAGACTTCCATGGTTTTTTTTTTTTGTTTTGTTTTTTGCTTTACAAAACAAATCTTCAGACATATGTTTACACTGCTGCATGTGTTCATGTTTACAGAGAGTTCTCTAAGGAAAGAGAGAAGGCCGTGGCGCGTGGCGAGCTGCAGAAGGCGCAGGAGAGCAAACAGATGGAGGAGGACATGATCGGCTACATGGACTGGCTCATAGAGGCTGAGGATGTGGACGAAGAAGGAAACAAACGTTGGTTAAATACACATTCCCACTGAAATACACAAAAACAGATGCTCCCTCGCAGTATGATTGAACCTGCATCTGTGCTTTTTTAAAGGAGCTGCAATCGCAAAGAAAAAGATGATGAAGAAGTTTGGCTGGTACAAACACAGTGAGGATGGTGGAGGTACGGCAGCAGACATTAGTGTGATGGTTGCTGTGTTTGATCTGCTCTTACAGCCAGTATTCATCTGTGTTCAACAGAGTCTGATTCTGATGATGATATTGCATACCTTGATGAYGACAACGGCTTCTGTGCTTCTCTCATGTAAGATAACAGAAAAGACGGTTCTGTTTAAATTAATTATCGCCATGAGGTTTATTACTTTTAATAACTTTAAATTTATTAATTTTTTTGTTCTTTGTATTTTTTTTTCCAGGGCAAAGATGATGGCCAATAGCTTCTGGTGAGACTTTTCATCGAACTGTAAAATATGTAGTTTTATTTATTATTAATTAAAATTAGWTTGTTATTATGGTTTAAATCAAAAAATCTCATGTTTGTGTTTCATCCATATTAATTTAGCATTTGAGACATCAAACRTATTAAATTCTCTTGTGTTTGAGCTGTTTGTTTTTATATTGATGACAACAAAAAATGATTCATTAAAATGAGTTAGAGACACCCCTGGTAAAGTTAAAACTGGACAGAAAGCAAACTCAAAACTTTACCTTCAAAAATATCTTTTTATCGAATTTTGCATTTTTAAAAACACAAAAGAAGAATAAAAGCATGCAACAGAACATAAAGAACAAACTAAATCCCACTGCAAACAAAACAGTGAGCCCTACTACACGTACACTATATGATTCATGATTTGGGCTGGAAGGACTGTAATAGTTTCGAAATCTTTTAAGAAGTGTCCAATTTGTGATTACAGTCATAAGTCAGCTTCTAAAACAAGCTGAAAGCATAGATCTGCAACAAACACACRTCTGTAGGGGCCTGAGGTGTTGACCATTGCAGCAAAATACATTTTTTTAGCCTTTTAACATTTTTCTACTGAAAACTGTAAAAAAAGAGAAAAACAACCTTAAAGCTTGAGTTATACTTCAACACGACGAGAGACAGCGGGTTGGTGATTGCTTCATTTCCGACACATTTTCCTGACCGAGTTYAAACAGGCTGAAAACACTGCCGGTTATAAATTATCATAATTCCTCTCTCTGCCATCCCACAACTCAAAATTTTACAATAGTGATGGCTGGATAATGTTTTTTTTTCACTCAATGATTGTGTTGGGTCAAGAGTCCGCGAAGGAAAAACCTTTTTTTAAAAATGGTGATGGAAAAAAGATGTGAATATCAGCTGCATGCTCATGTTCAATAGGATCAAACCAGCTGCTCTTCTAACTCTTTTAACCAGAGGCTTCAGACAAAAAAAAAAACTTTTAAACAATACAACCTCCAGAACTAAGAGCTGCTCGAAGTTCTGCTCTGGTCCTGCTCCTCAGAGCTGCTGGACTGCTGCATTGCTCCTCTTGAACAAACACACCCACCAATTTCTAACCAATCACACGCTCCGAGCCGCAAGGTCCGCGTCGCAGAGTTCTGACCGGGGGCGATGTGAACGATGGCTGTCACAGGGGGGATAGCAGCAGGAGAGCAGACGCAAGTTACGCAATTTATTGTCACTCAGCAGGGGGAACAAGACACGCGACTCGAAGTATGAGCAAGCATTAAAACAAGTGGTTGATTACAGTTTCTGTTTTATTGCTTTAACATCTGTTTAGTAGCAATGTTACCAGTTCTGATGAGCAAGGAAATAGTGCATTTATTTTGTCATAGAAGAACAAAACAAAGAAATCTTCTCTTATACCAGTGAATGGTTAGTAACRGTTGGTACTTTTGGTCAAATGTCCTAAAAACAAACATAGAGAAGCCAAGTTCTCATGCTCAGGCACTTTTTACACTAAATAAATCTTGTCTACAAACTGCTACAACTTTCTCCTCTAGATACAGTTTAACATTTAACTCTGTCTTCTTTGTTCCTTTTAGTGACCAGCTGTGCCAGCTCAACCATACTTTTAGAAAGAACTGTCGAGTTGCAGTGAAGACCACTAACTTTTACTGGTTGGTGCTGCTGCTGGTGTTTCTCAACACTGTGGCCAGTGCCTCAGAGCACTACGGCCAGCCCAAGTGGCTCACAGAGATGCAAGGTGATAAATGAACCACCTTGCTTTTCTTGGTCTCRATCCGTATTATTTATTGACTCGTGAAGAATCACTTGYGTGTCTTCTCTGCCCCATCAGAGCGAGCCAATAAAGTCCTGCTGCTGCTCTTCACTCTGGAGATGTCGATGAAGATGTACGCCTTTGGTCCTCAGATCTATTTCATGGCTCTGTTCAACCGTTTTGACTGCTTTGTGGTGTGCGGCGGCATTCTGGAGACGCTGCTTGTGGAGATGGACGTCATCCCGCCCATYGGCATCTCTGTGCTGCGCTGCATCCGACTGCTCCGGATATTYAAGATGACTCGGTGAGTGGAAGCGGAGCCCCTAAAGGAACTCAGGAGGAGARCTCCCTCGTTTAGATCATGTCCTGATGTATAGTCACACCTCCTGATGGTTTCCAGACACTGGGCCGCCCTCTCTGATCTGGTCACCTCRCTGCTCAACTCCATGAAAGCCATCTGCTCCCTTCTGCTCCTGCTCTTCCTCTTTCTCATCATCTTCGCTTTGCTGGGCATGCAGCTGTTTGGAGGGAAATTCAACTTTGATGACACTCAGATGAAGAGAAGCACATTCGACTCGTTCCCTCAGGCTCTGCTAACATGTTTTCAGGTGAAACATCTCTCTTGAGAACTCATTAACCTGTTTATAATAAGATGTCCTTCCTTATGATTGGTTGCTTCTGCCTTGTTTTATTGTTTGCCGCAGATCCTTACTGGAGAGGACTGGAACGCTGTGATGTACGACGGCATCATGGCCTATGGAGGGCCAGTCTTCCCCAACATGGTGGTGTGCATTTACTTTGTCATCCTCTTCGTCTGTGGTAACTGTATCCTTTTCAGACACTGCATAGAGCTGGACCTCATGGAAGAGTGGCCAGAAAAAAAGGCATTGCTGAAAGAAAGGCAAAAAAAAAAACAGTTGTTTGGATTTTTTTTTCTCTCCAAACATGGTCAGATGAGCTCGAAGGCCATCAAAGAGAGCACCATGTCTGGCACAAACCTATGACCCCCCACATTATGTCAAGAACATCATTCCCACAGTGAAACACGGTGGTGGCATTATCATGCTGAGGAGATGGTTTTACACAGCAGGGACTGGGAGACTAGACAGAGTTAAAGAAAAGATGGTTGGAGCAAAAGTCTAGTGGAGTCCAGTAGGACTTCAAAGGCTGCCGTGGGTGTTGTTCGGATGGAACCTGTGCTGTTGATGCTGTGAGCATCACTTTTGCCACCCCAACTTGGACTCAAACCCACCACACTAAAGCAGCATAGCATAGCATGGGGCGAACTATCCATCTGATCCATCTGATAACCTTTGGGGATAACCTTTGCACATTGCTGCACTCACACTTTTCAACAAAAGAAAAAGGCACCAAAATAGAAAGAGTACCAGGAGAGGCAAAAATCATTTGTACTGTATTTCTAATCTCAGCACAGTCTGAACTTTATGAAATGATCCCAACAGAAAGAAATCTGACTCCTTAATTTTGGGACCAGACATCCTGCTCAACGTCTTCTTGGCTATCGCTGTGGACAACTTGGCAGGAGGCGGCGGGAAGAAGAAAGTTGAGTAAGTCGTAGTGAGCAACGAGATCCGATACGTTTCTGTCTCTGATCCTTTCGTTTTCTTGCTGCTGATATTTCATTTAATGGGATATTCTTTTAGAGAGAAAAAGGAGGAAGAAGAAGAGTGGGATGAGGACGAAGAAAAAGAAAATGAAGACGAAGGGGTAGAACAGCTCTTACTTCAAGATATTTTGTATTTATTTAGGTCAGATTAGGTCAGACAGAGCAGGTGTTTTTTTATTTTGCATTTTTGTTTTCTTTAGAACGAAGAGGATGACTGGCAGGAGAACGAGGAGCTGAGAGCCATCGAGGGACTGGAGGGTGAGTGTGATCTGTCTAAAGAAACATTAGCCAAACTGACTGAGACWTAAAACCCACTCCATCTTGTGTGCAGGAGTTGCTCCGTTAAAGCCGGAGTTCTCCGGACCTAAAGAAAAGATTGTGCCGATACCTGACGGAAGCTCCTTCTTCATCCTTGGAAAGAAAAACTGGTATTTTCAAAGATGAGGCACATTTCACATCAACCCAGGACACACGTGTCATTTCCCTCTCATTTCAATTCATCCTTCAGTTTACGAGTCGCCTGCCACAACCTCATCCACCACCCCTACTTCACCAACTTCATCCTTATCTTCATCATCCTCAGTAGTATTTCACTGGCTGCTGAGGATCCCATCAAATCCCACTCCTTCAGGAACATTGTAAGGCTCTGTCACGTTATCCGAGTCGTAATCCTCAGGACTAGGCGAACTGAAAGCTGAATTAACTTCTGTCACCCTCAGGTGCTCGGATACGCCGATTATGTTTTCACTTCGGTTTTCACCGTGGAGATCGTCCTAAAGGTARCATCTGAACCTGACAACATCAGCCTGACGAGTCGGTGTGGAAACTGTTCAAAACTCGTTTCATTTTCTTTCGTCACTCCTTCCTCCTCATGTAGATGACCGTGTACGGAGCTTTCCTGCACACCGGTTCTTTCTGTAGAAATGCCTTCAACCTCCTCGACCTGCTGGTCGTCAGTGTTTCCCTCACTTCTTTCTTTCTACAGTACGTATAACAGAAGCATTATTAGCAACAAAATATAAGATTGTCTTGGTACAGTTTTATATTTGATATTATAAGTGTATTTTATCTAATCCTGATGCATCTCAATAATCCAGGTAGAAAAATCTGAAAAACGTTGAGTAGGTTCTCTGGATGAGTTCTTTTTTGTTGAAAAATGTTTTGTCTGTTGGAGAAGAAACAAAACTGCTCAAGTCAGAGATGCTCAACATGTCTTTAGATGTCTTTTATCTTGTTTTCTTTATTGACTCAGTTGAATTTTCAATCGTGTTTTGCTGATTTCAGTTCAAGTGCGATCTCTGTGGTGAAGATTCTTCGAGTTCTTCGAGTGCTCAGGCCTCTTCGAGCCATCAACAGAGCCAAAGGGTTGAAGGTAAACCGCTCTGCTCCATCTCACGTACCRTTTTTTTTATTACCCACYACCATGAAACCTGTTCAGTTTTATAGRTACTGAGCTAGAATTAGGTGTGGTGTGAGTTGGGAGTCATCCCTAACACATACTCTGAGATAACAAATCATGCAAGAGCTGTGTTTAAAACAGTTGTGGAACAAACTCCCCAGTAATGGTGAAAGTCTGTACACACTTTTTCAAGATTTCATTTATCATGACATAAGGAAAAAAAAAAAACATAGGATTCTGAGCAAGGCTTGTTTTAAATGCTAATATTTTCAAGTGTAGGGGTGGGAATCTTGTACYATCTCGTGATTTGATCWGAYTTTTTGGGCCACGATTCGATTCAAAAYCKATTTTTCATTCAAAACTGATCWTGTGAGCCCATTTGTTGTTTTACCAAAGTGCTTCATCTTCATTTCAAACCTTTCACACAGTGAAGCTCAATGAAAAAACTGTAAAAACTCATTCAGTAAAAACCAAAATGAGCCCAAATCTTTGCCTTCAACAAAGACTGGCTGGTTGAATCTCTCTTTCCTCCATTTCTGTAGTTTCCTCTTTGTTTTAGTGCTTTCTGCACGTTCATACGCTCTAGAACCAGCTGCATGGTGACATCAGGACGTCCCACGTAGTTACAAAATAAAGACTGACAACCATTGGATTTGCTTTGTTAAAAAAATAAAAATAATAATAATTGACTCTGAAYTGTTGTAAATAAGAATCAAGATTCTGATGTGAATCTATTTTTGGTGCACCCCTTGTATTCATACAGACCTGAAGTCATTAAATGTGTTTTAACTCTACAAGCCACATTTATCCATCCATATGTACAATCATGCATGCACATCTCAGTCTATATAGTCTCTTACAAATGACAGTGCTTTTTCTAATACACCTACAGTGCACATCCACACACACTGCACAAAATACTGTAGGTAAAACAACCTCAGCTGAACAACAGCATTTGGCTCATTCTGTTGTTTTGAAACTTATTTGATAAAAACTAAACTGAAATTCATTATTCTTTAGAGGAAAAGTTTATTAACAAGCAGAATATATTTCAGATTTTTAATCTTGTGAGGTYAGTCTGATACATCAAGTCCCTGACAGGACACTTAGAAAAAGCTGCCAGGAGAAAGTCTCTTCTCTTTAAAATGGCAGTACAACTCAAGTTKGCAAAGTTGCATCTGAACAAACCACGAGACATTTGGAACAATGTATGGCACTAAAGTGGAGATATGTGGCCATAAAGCTGTACTTAATATTCAGAGAAAACCAAACMCAGCATATACGCACAAACATCTTATACAAGCTGTCAGGCACAGTGGTGGAGGGATGATGATTTGTGTCAAAGAGACTGAGGGAAAGTGAAAAACTCTGGCRTGGTCCAATCAGAAACTTCAAATTTTTCTTGGAAACCATGAGTGTTGTGTTCGCTGAACTGAAGAGAAAAGTGACAGTTTTAACCTGAGACAGTGTAGTGGTAAATGACACAAAAAGGGTAACTTGGTGGAACGGTCTAGTAAATTTAAATAAGTTCAGAACAACTAGAAGWCATCTTTTTCATCAAAGGGAAGGTGTTTGATAATTTATTGACAGCATCAATGGGCACTAGTTCCCTGAAGCGCAAATGCGCTARTTGCGGACCTAAATTTCTCCTTTGTACTTTAGGGGTTTTRCTAATTTCTTCAAATRATGTRCRGATTTGCACTTTCTAAATTTAGAATTGAGTAGCGCYAATCRCAAATAATATTTCAGCTTCCATAGATTTTTTTAACACCACGAGTTAAAAGTGTGTTTYGACAAATCACCTCCCCGAACCGCGATGACATGTGTCAATCTGTGAAAGGAAATTGTTTCACTAGCTGGCAGTAAAGTGCTGACATGTTTCATGGTTATACTGGAGCGTTTTCTGGTAAACRAAGAAAAACTTGCGCTTTATGTTTAGCTTCTGCTAAGTTTTACTGAGCRTATGTGCTTTTGAACTTGCGGACCTAAATAAATTGACAAGCACTTTAGAATTTTGAATTAGCGCTGCCCACCACTGGACAGCATCAAAACACCTTGAAAGTGTAGGTTTTATAGCAGCTTATGAGTTCTGTTTTTATAAAACACTTGTGTGTTTCCTCACAGAATGTGGTGCAGTGTGTTTTTGTGGCGATCCGCACCATCGGCAACATCTTGATTGTCACAACACTCCTTCAGTTCATGTTTGCCTGCATCGGAGTGCAGCTTTTTAAGGTAATGTCACATCTTCCGATTTTCATAAGCCTGTTAATTTTTTTAATAAAAGCCAAGTTGAGAGTTTCACTCTGTTTTGGATGTTTTAGGGGAGATTTTACAGCTGCACCGATGAAGCCAAACACACACCAGAAGAGTGCAAGTAAGTTTTCTTTCTTTGCACCAAAACAAATTTGCCACCTGTTTAACAGTTTAATTAAAGATGAGCGATTGTCTGATTTCAGGGGAACGTTTGTGGTCTACAAAAACGGAGACATGAACCATCCCATGGTTAAAGAGCGAGTTTGGGAAAACAGTGATTTTAACTTTGACAATGTGTTGATGGGCATGTTGGCTTTGTTCACTGTATCCACATTTGAAGGCTGGCCACTGTGAGTATTTATTTATTACAACAATTTCATCCAAAGTACAAGGAAAGCATTACAGTTTTTAGTTTAGTTCAACTCAGACTTTCTGATCTTTATGCCGTTTACTGTAATGTTTATAAAAATGTGGTTTGCTCTGTAAATTAAACAGTTGTTTACTAATTGAGTGGGGACTCATGGACAAAATAAGAGTGAAAAGTGTAGTTATTGTTTTTTTTTTGGCCGCTCCCCTCTGCACTAATATGAAAATCTAAAAATATCAAAAGCAGAACAATAGTCACAGGTGAATAACATTTATTTTCTAACATTTAGTTTACTCTCATACTGTAACACAGGTTTGACACTCAATCTGAAGCCCAAGCTAACCTTATGAAAATTTATGTTTGGCCAAAATTCCTTATGTCCTCATTTTGTTGTTGTTTTCTTCCTGTCACTTTGTATAGGATCCTGTACCGGTCCGTAGACGCCAACGCCATAAACCGAGGCCCTATTTACAACTACCGAGTAGAAATTTCTATCTTCTTCATCATCTACATCATCATCATTGCTTTCTTCATGATGAACATATTTGTGGGTTTCGTCATCATCACTTTCCGAGAGCAAGGAGAGGCTGAGTTCAAAAACTGTGAACTCAACAAAAATCAGGTTGGCTGTTTGGGATATATTTTTGATTTATTGTTTTAAATCTGATGTGTGTGCCCATAAAGGCAGGCCGTGTTTGTTTGTTTTTTCTGTTGTTTTAAACGTTGACTCTCCGACCCCAGCGTCAGTGTGTGTATTATGCGCTGAAAGCTCAACCAATCAAGATTTACATCCCAAAGAACCCATCACAGCTGAAATTTTGGAAGATCATCAACTCCAGCCAGTTTGAGTATGTGATGTTTGTGCTGATTCTGGGAAACACGCTGACTCTGGCTGTTCAGGTAACACTTTGCTCAGATCAAACAGAAACAACAGAAATCTTCGGTCTCGGTTAGGAGACGTCAGGTTTTGTGTTTTCGCCTCTCTCAGCATTACGAACAGTCCAAACTGTTCACCTCCATCATGGACATCCTCAACATGATCTTCACCGTGGTTTTCACCATCGAGATGATTATCAAGCTGATGGCTCTGCGGGCTCATGTGAGGCTTCGTTCTGAGGGTTCTGATTGCCCCATGTCCCCCGCTGTGTGTCGTTGACTCGTTTGCTTATTTCATCTGTGCAGCACTATTTCATTGATCCCTGGAATTCCTTTGATGCACTGATCGTCGTGGGGAGCGTGTTGGACATCGCAGTGTCTGAACTGAGTGTAAGTTTCTTCTGACTTCTCTTTCTAGAAGCAGGCAAAGAGAAAAGTATTCAATCAAAATCAAACATGATGAAGTCCAGGCTCCTGGGCCAAAGCAGGTCCACTTTGTATCTGAATGAATTGTATGCCAGGTGATTAAAAAATATACATTCCCTAAGCAAAAAGTAGTATATGCAAGTATCCATTAAGTATACTATTTTTAATCTAAAAATAAAAGAGTATACTTCCAGTTTACATTTTATGTACTTATCTGAGATATACTTAACAAAGTTTATCTTACACTATACTTGGCTTGTACTAAATGTATAGTAGAAGTTTAAGTATACTTAGTCTATACTAATGKCTAAACTTTTKGCAAAGATAAACTTTAGTAGTACACTGAAAGTACATTTTCCACACAGACTGGTTTATTTGTAATGTATTTCTCCCACCAATATTAAACTAAAAATATACTTAGATTACTTTCAGTATACTTCTAGGTATGCTTTCAYAAACTAATTGTGGGCCAATTTAGTCCTAGAAGTATACTGTTAATAAACTACTAGTATACTTATATCAGTGGTAAATAATGGTAAATGAAAGTACACTTAGGGAAATGCACTTTTATATACTTTAGTAAACGTAGTGACATGTACTTAAACTATACTTCATTTTGGTAAGTTTATAAACTTAAAATGATATAACATTATACTTAAAGTATACTTTTTATAAGCAAAAAAAAGTCCCAATTTAGTACAAACAAATATTAAATCAGTATACTTTCTAGTAGTACATGGTGCCTAGTATACTGATATACTTAAACTTATACTCAAGTATACTTATTAAAATGAACTTCAAGTATACTACATTTTGCTAAAGGTTGTGAAGATTTAAAAGGACCCCTCAAAGATTTTCTGACAGCTCATTTCAAGGTTCTGTAACGTCAACTTGAAAGGCAGTGGGTACAGCTAACCAAAAAGTTAGCTTTGTTAAACGCTAAAATTCTAAACAAGTAAGAAAATTAGCAGAAGCTAAAGCTAGCTGATAACGGCTAAGTCAAGATCTTTTATTTAAACATAGACCYGTGTGGGATCGACAGCTCATAGAAAACAATTATTCATCCACCAAACAGTTAAAATCACAAGTGTTTGAATCAGCAATAAACAAATTTGCATAAAGTGGTGTGAACAAAAAACTCTTGGTCACAGCTCTTCACCCCATGGCTTCTTCACATGAAACCAGTATGTCTGAAAGCAGAGATCTCACAGATTCCAAAGCTGTAAGTTTCATCACAATCAAATCACTGCATGTGAGCAGATAGTTGTTTTTGTTGTCGTTAGCTGACCTGAAGTAAGCAGAAATAATTTAAGCAGAAATTAATTGGTCCATTAACGGTTTCAAATGTTAGCAAAATGTCAATTTGCTAAACGAAAGGTTAGATTCACACACACACACACACACACACACACACACACACACACACACAC
>NW_013952477.1:1810754-1818590 GCF_001266775.1 Austrofundulus limnaeus
GTTTCATCCAGGGAGGAGGCGGTCATGGAGAGGTGAGACATAAGATTGTTTCAGAACTAAGATGCATTTTAATGTGTTTTAAATTCTGCTGCTGAACATGCTGCCTTTTCTCTGTAGGGTGGTGGTGGGAAAGGAGAACATGGAAAAGTGTCCATCACCTTCTTCCGTTTATTTCGTGTGCTGAGGTTGGTTAAACTGCTCAGCAAAGGAGAAGGCATTCGAACTCTTCTCTGGACTTTTGTTAAGTCCTTGCAGGTCAGTGAGGTCACTCATCAAAGTTCTGACTATGGACGGTTTTCTTATTTTTCACTTTCTTATTTTTGATCTTCGTAGGCTTTACCTTACGTTGGCCTCCTTATCGCCATGATTTTCTTCATCTATGCTGTGATTGGCATGCAGGTAAATTTCAGTAAGAGTGGATGTTTTAAATGTTTATGTGTGTGTCTGTACTAAACCCATTCACTGGACTGATTTTAAATAAACCTTCGTTAAGTAACCATCAGGTGTCCACCTATAACTGATTAATCTTTGGAGCCAACCCAGTTCAAGATGGCCACCACAGCCAACTGACCCTAGAAACACAAGAATGACCGTAATTCTGCCAGTTTAACACTGAGATAAAACTTTGATGAGGTAATAATTGGGAATCATTSAAAACACATGGAGTACTCTGAGTGTGACTTCACGGAAAATTACATGAGCCTGTGTGTAACGTTATTTTCAGTGTTTGACCAAACTAACTACATCACCATTTTTCAAAATATAATAGTTTTAGTCTAAAACTTTGGCGCGAAAGGTGGTAGGTAATTTGCAGTCCTTCAATAAATGCAAGGCCTTTAAACAATAACTGTTGATAAGCTAATGAATAAAAACAGAACTGTATCATTAAAACAAGACGGTTTAACAAACTGACATATTTTTTTCTGTTTTTCTTTTAGATGTTTGGGAAAATAGCCGTCGATGATGACACAGAGATCAACAGAAACTGCAACTTCCAGACTTTCTTCATGGCCGTTCTGGTCCTTTTCAGGTGACAGTTCAACAAGAGAAAAAGATTTATCAAAGTCAACAGCATTTTAAGCACTTTGTTTTCAGTTAATCAGAGCTTTTTTTGCTTTTTAACACCAATTGTAAATCAAGTGATATCACAGGTCATGTCACTACATCCAATCAGCACCCCTGTGTGAACAAACTCTGGTAGCGGCTCTGTTGATTTTAATCACAATCTGCAGTTTAGCTGTTTTTAAACATTTGGTAAAACAGCATCAAATCCCACCAGGACCACAAAACATTTGTGGTCATTAGCCACAAACATTAGCCATTTTCCTAGCTAAGATGCTAGCTAACAGCTGGATTTGATTGATGGGATGGGCTGAATGTGACTGGAAAAAGTGTAACCATGGACTTAGTGTCTGCTCCAAAAATTTTATCGTTGGTAAAAGACCAACACAGAACCACCCTGATCCTATCCCTGTACTTTCAGTCCTCAAACAGGTACAGTAAATCATATATTGCTTTTACAGTACTGGTAGCTTTACTTATGTAGCATTCATGCTAGCCTCACAAATTGTTTTACTGCAGTCGGTCACAAATACAGTGATAATATTGCTATTTACACAATTTTTTATTAAAATATATTTCATATTTGTTAATATTGCCTCTACGTCCTGACAGTAGAAAATGAGACAGATAATCTGTGAAAAAATAAAAGCTCCTCTGGCTCTTCCCAGTGGTCCTACAGCCATTTGCAGAAATACACAGCTCCCGGTCAGAAATAGCCAATAAAAGACAGGAGGCTTGTCTTACCAGTGTCAATCACGTTTATGCACGTGCTGCTCCCTCCTTGCACAGGGCATGTCATTGTTCAAACACAAGATTGCCAGTGTTCTACAGCTGTCCTAGCGGTCCTAACACACAATAAATGCAGCAAGCTAAACTATAAGACAGCAGTAAAAACACCAACCTTTTTAACAATTCTTCTCACTTTCCAAGTCTGTCAAAGACCTCGACCCTCCATCCAATGCTTCATCTGAACTTTCCTGTGATTCCTGAACTCGGATGTGTTGAAATTCAGTCTGGGAACATCTATTTTCTGTGATGATATTAGCATCGAATCTCTGTGTAATCCATGTGACTCGTCCAGTCATGTGAGAGAGCAGCAGATGTATGTAAATGTCACGCGTGACGTCATGAGTGGAGATCACCATTCAGAGGCTTTGTTTCAGACTGTACAGGTGTAGCTAAAAGCCCCGGCCTGTCTGTTTGACTGTAGGTGTGCCACCGGAGAGCAGTGGCAGGAGATCATGTTGGCCGCCCTGCCCGGCAGACGCTGTGACCCTGAGTCTGAAATCGAGCCTGGCGAAGAGTTCACCTGCGGAAGCAATCTGGCCTACATTTACTTCATCAGCTTCTTTATGCTCTGTGCTTATCTGGTAAGTGAAGCCAGCAGGTATGTCACACTTCAGATTAAGGCCTCTAAATTTAGGTGGAATTAATTCAAACTCATGATTTTCTGGCAGTCAGGTCGAGAAGACTCWAATTCTTATGAAAGCAGAGATGACAGTTTTACTCCAAAAACCATGCGTCAGCATTCTCTGACTTCCAGATGTTTGTTAACCTCTTCATCCATGGATTAATTAAATCCATGGTGCTCACCTGCATCACTAAAAGCTGTGCTCATGTTTTGGCAGCAGTACTACTGTCCTGGTGCTATTTAAAGACAGTAAATGGGTCAAATAAAGGTGACTTTGTTGAGAGAACTGTCCTATACAGTGGGGATGATAAAAGATCCAAAATGCAGCCAATTTTATCCCAGTATAACCTGGATCAGATTACTTTAAACACATTATAAATTCTGTTACCTTTAAAAAAACAGGATGATTCAGGAAGAATATGTGTATTAAAATATTACATATATATTTATTAAATCTATCTGTGTGTATGATAAATGAACTTGATTCCATTCATTCTTCCAACACTGAACAGGATGCTGTTCAGGTGGTTCAGTGTTTTATTATTTCTGTCTTTCTATCAGTCTGAGCTGTTTTCTTGCTTCATGAAATAAGTTTTATAAMAAAATCAAGTTCATGTTCAGTTATTCATTCATGTGTGGCCTGAATTTCTTAAGTGGTTTCTTCTCCTGTGATCCATCACTCTCTATGTGGTCTTTGTAGGCCCTCTGAAACAAAGAGGGATCATGTTGTGCCTGTAATCACTCTTTGTCTAAAAGTGGTCCCAATGACTAATGCACCTAGACACACTGCTGCTATAAATTCTCTGAGTTATTTCTCGTTTAGAGAACTTTTTCACATTTGCCATTTTGCTTGTAATAATTTATCTTAAAATGTGTTCAGTGATTTAGTTAGTAATATTGCCAAAGTTTGAGATTTAAAGCATCCTTCTTACCATTTAGCTGTTACTTTGGTTGATTTTCAGTTTGCTACACAACCTGCAGCTTTACATAAACTCATTAAAAAAATAATAATTAATACTAATAATTAATAGTTAAAACTTTGTAGCTCCACCTTTTGCTGCGATTACAGCTGCAAGTCACTTGGGGTATGTCTCTATCAGTTTTGCACATGGAGAGATTGAAATTCTTGCCCATTCTTCCTCGCAACACAGCTGGAGCTCAGTGAGGTTGGATGGAGAGTGTTTGTGAACAGCAGTTTTCAGCTCTTTCTACAGATTCTTGATTGGATTCAGGTCTGGACTTGGACTTGTCCATTCTAACACCTGGATACATTTAGTTGTGAACCACTCCATTGTAGATTTTTCTTTTTGTTTTGGATCATTGTCTTGTTGGGAGRTAAATCTCCGTCCCAGTCTCAGGTCTTTTACAGAYTCCAACAGGTTTTCTTCCAGAACGATCCTGTTTCGGCTCCATCCATCTTCCCATCAGTTTTAACCATCTTCACTGTCCCTGCTGAAGAAATGCAGGCTCAAACCATGATGCTACCACCAGTGGGTTCAGGGTGATGAGCTGTGTTGCTTTTATGCCAAACATATCGTTTTGCATTGTGGCCAAAAAGTTTGATTTTGGTTTCATCTGACCAGAGCATGTTCTTCCACATGTTTGGTGTGTCTCCCAGGTGGCTTGTGACAAACTTTAAACGAGACCTTTTATGGATTTCTTTGAGAAATGGCTTTCTTCTTGCCACTCTTCCATAAAGGCCAGATTTGTGCAGTGTATGACTGATTGTTGTCCTATGGACAGACTCTCCCACCTCAGTTGTATATCTCTGCATTTCATCCAGAGTGATCATGGGCCTCTTGCCTGCATCTCTGATCAGTCTTCTCCTTGTTCCAGATGAATGTTTGGAGGGACGGCCGGGTCCAGGTAGATTTGCAGTGGTCTGATACTCCTTTCATTTCAATATGATGGCTTGCACCGTGCTCCTTGAGATGTTTAAAGCTTGGTAAATCTTTTTGATCCAAACCCAGCTTTAAACTTCACACAACAGTATCTCAGATGTGCCTGGTGTGTTCCTTGGTCTTCATGATGCTCTCTGTGCTTTAAACAGAACCCTGAGATGATCACAGAGCAGGTGCATTTATACAGAGACTTGATTACACTCAGGTGTATTCTATTTATCTTCTGTCATTTAGGACAGCATTGGATCATTCAGAGATCTTCACTGAACTTCTGGAGTGAGTTTGCTGCACTGAAAGTAAAGGGGCCGAATAATTTTGCATGCCCCAATTTTCATTTTATTAATTGTTAAAAAAGTTTAAAATAGACAATAAATTTCATTCCGCTTCACGAGTGTGTCCCACTTGTTGTTGATTCTTCACAATTTTTTTTTATTTTATATCTTTATGTTTGAAGCCTGAAATGTGGCAAAAGGTTGAAAAGTTCAAGGGCGCAGAATACTTTCGCAAGGCCCTGTATGTACAAGTTCAAGTGATTCTGTGTGCTGGTAAAGTCAATTCTAACATTTCTCTTCTTTTCTTTTCTCTCAGATTATCAATCTGTTCATTGCTGTCATCATGGACAACTTTGAATATCTTACACGAGACTGGACCGTGCTCGGCACTCACCACCTGGACGAGTTTAAGAGGGTTTGGTCCGACTACGATCCAGAAGCCACGTAAGACTCATCTCTGTAAGTGGGTGTTGACCTATGCCGGCACCTAAATAAACTTGTTGGCCTGGTGTTTTCGTCTGCAGCGGTCGCATTAAGCATATCGACGTCGTCACCATGTTACGCAGGATTCAGCCGCCTCTTGGTTTTGGAAAGCTTTGTCCWCATCGAGTTGCTTGCAGAGTGAGTGAACACATTCTGTGATATCGATAATGTTTTATGACAGGAATAAACAGATTTCCTGCCTTATCTCATCTTCTCAGAGGCTGGTGGCCATGAACGTCCCCCTGCACCCTGACGGGACGGTCACTTTCAACGCCACTCTGTTTGCTCTTGTTCGAACCTCACTTAAGATCAAGACTGAAGGTCAGAACTCTCAAACATGTACAGAAAAAATCTTTTAAAGACTCAGCGTACTTTACAGAACCTAAATATATTTATTTTAAAAAGATGTGTTGTTGGTGACCCACTCAGGTCCTGTTGATCAGCAGAATGAAGAGCTGAAGATTATAATTAAGAAGCTGTGGAAGCACACCAAACCTAAACTCATTGATGAGATTATTCCACCCCCTAGAGGTAATAAACAAAAACTACAAGAGCAAAGACTAACAATTATTTGATGGAGTTTAAATCTCTGTGCCTGAAAATAATGTAATTTCATCGCAATATCTTATTATTTTAAAAAGTATGTGTAAGGCAGGAATTTTTTTGGTCTTATTCTGTTTATTGCACTATTGTTTTCCCTCAGGGGATGAGGTGACGTGCGGAAAGTTTTATGCCAGCTTCTTGATTCAAGATTACTTCAAGAAGTTCCGCAAGAGAAAAGAGAGAGAGAGAAAATCCAAGAAGAAGGACAGAGCAGCCGCTCTGCAGGTGAGCTGTTTCTCTTTCAGTCACGTTTTATTATTCAAAATGAATCTTTGACAAATAAAAACACACAAAACTAAACAACTATACAAGGTTCTACAGGGTGAACATATTGAACTTGTCCAATCACAGACAACAATCCCAGTWGTTGTTGCAATTTTCTGTGCTGACAACCTTTCAAGCAGCATTGCAAATCTGATTGTGGCAATCGATTTCTGAGAAAGTCCTGGTCTTAGACGTCCTTAATGGTCCCCTTACCATTGGGGGAAAAAAATGACTTATTCAATATGGTGGTTTTCAAAATGGCGGCCCTGTTGCAGACATAACCTAATAGATTGGCCCCCTCGCCCATTACCCGCTGGGGTATTCAGATATTTTACTTTTTTATTCATTTCTGAAATAAACAGGTGTCCTGTGACTTTTGACTCACCCTGTATTATTATTACAGCTTCGTAATACAAAAATTTCTCCTAGTAACAATAAGTTTTCAGTGTTAGATTGAAAAATCATTATGTAGTGAAAGATTGTTTTTTTAACAAGCTAACCATAGACTGGAAGGAAGGAAGGAAGGAAGTGTAAGGAAATCTATGCTCAATAAAAAAAAGTCTGAATAAACAGCATAAAGCCAGCTGATTCTCTTCTAAAAAGGCTTTATTCTCCTTTGACTCCCATCAGCTCCCAGGAAACACACAGCCCACAGGCCTCAGTGTGGCCTTGCCTTATCAGGACAGCAACAATAACAATTCCTCGGCAGCTGCTCTAAGAGACTGCAAACTCTATAACTAAAAAAAAATGAAAAACTCGTGATGAATCAACCTTTTAACATGACTTCCTGGTCACACCCCTGGAGGTGGTACCTTTTACATCAGAAGTTAGAACGTAACAAACTTTGTTTATGCAGCCAGAAAGGCCTCATGTGATCAGACACACACACTCGTTCTCTGTTTGAACCTTATGGCTGCATTATCAGAAAGTATAAAATACAAGACTGCATCTAACATTCAGTTTATCAGTCACAAAATATGTGAAGGAAGGAAGGAAGGTGTTACGACCCGGCTCGAGAGCCATAACATAATTGGAAACACGACACAGGATGCCAGTTTAAACCTTTAGAAAGCCATTTATTTAAAGTGTCTAGGAGTACAAAGCTGTGAGTGGGTGTCGCTCTCAGTGCTCCATACAATGGATGCACAGAGCGTCTGTCTCACCACCTGGACCACTTCAGGAGTGTGGTCCGGTACCAGATCTGCCTCCACATCAAGGTCTSACTGGTCACTGTCCTGTCCACCATCGTGCTCCCGGTACACCTTCTTGTCCACCATTTAACGTCCTCTCGGAGTCGTCTCCTTCCAGAAGAAAGCTGTCGTTCTTGTCTCAGTCCATGCATCAACCTTCAGTCAGTTCCAGCCTTTTTGCGCCACCAAGCCATCCTCGTACGCCCCTTTGGTCCTTATGAAGATAGCCAGCATGCTCCACACCTCCGTTGGAGTCCCGTTCTTTGACGTCTTCGGATCCCAGCGTACCTGATGCCTTTCCTCACACCAGCAATCGCGACTTGGTTCCTCACYGCTCYTTCGGCTGCGCCAACTCGCTGCCTACCGAGCTGCTGCGCTTCAGCTGCTGACTCTGCTCCACAACCGTGCCTCGGCGTGCTTCTGCCTGCTTCTCTTGCCTTCTCCCTGCTTCTCTCACACCTGCACTGCCGGCTGCTTAAGACCGCTCTGACTGCGCCTCCAACAGACCTGGAAGGTAATCAGGTAACAGGACGCACCTGCGACTGACAATTAACTCAAAGCAGGAGCGTCACAGAAGGAAAAAGGAAGGAAGGAAATGAAATGATGGAAAGGAAGGAAGGAAGGAAGGAAGGAAGGAAGGAAGGAAGGAA
>NW_013952477.1:1818988-1820238 GCF_001266775.1 Austrofundulus limnaeus
AGGAAGTAAGGAAATGAAAGGATGGAAAAGAAGGAAGTAAGGAAATGAAAGGATGGAAAAGAAGGAAGTAAGGAAATGAAAGGATGGAAAAGAAGGAAGTAAGGGAATGGAAGGATGGAAAAGAAGGAAGGAAGGAAATGAAAGGATGGAAAAGAAGGAAGTAAGGAAATGAAAGGATGGAAAAGAAGGAAGGATGGAAGAGGCCATGTTGCTGCCATGAGCTTCTTTCTTTTGTCAGTGACCACATTAAAGAAAATAATATTGATCCAGGCTGATCACTTTCTTGTGCACCTCATAAGTGTCTTTATTTGACTAAATCTTACAAATACTTTGGAATAAAGGCAGCGGGACGAGCCCACAGGATGTTAGGTCTGTGTGTGCACAGAGAGATTAGYGCAAATGAACAGAGATTACAACCACCCAGAGCCAGGATATAAAGTATTTAGTGTTGGAGGGGATGGCATAGATTCCCATTTCCTTTTTTGGTGGTCTGTCARTTTTACATCATCAACATCTGTAATCGGATCCACAGCTACATCGCCAAAAATACATGACTATAGTGTCGTCATGAAGGGGAATCAGAACCACATCCTGTTATTATCTCTAACATTTAGAGAGATCTACTGGCAAACATCTGCAGAGGATGTGTTGCTCCTCAGTTAGGAGCCAAGAGTAAAATAAAATAAACCCAACAAAGTTCACCTGTGATGTGTTTCAGATTTTAGCTGCTGTTAAAGTTTCAGTGAGTGAATAGAAGGCTTATTTTAAAGTGCCTGGGACATTAAATTTTTGTAATAAACATGAATACATTTTTGAAAACATAAYRTTGATAACATGTTGCAAAACAAATTTCACACCCCTGAGATGAACAGTTGTTGAGATATTTGAGCGTGAAGAAACAGGAAGTGATGTCAAAGGGGAATGTGTGCATGTAAACAGAGCTTTGTTACAACAGCTAACAGACTGCAGAGAAGAATCTGATGTTTCTTTAGATTATTATGAGTCACTATCAAACACAGATGATGAAGAGTTAAAGTTTAAATGATATTGTTTTAATAAATAAAGACCAGAGAATTAATTTTATTAAAGAGTTCCCCTTTGATGTCACTTCCTGTTTCACTTTAGCTGAGCCAAATCCAATAGAAAATATGTCAGTTATGGGACAAAATAGGTAAAATCATGCGTATTATGCCAATTTTCTTAAGTATAAAGGTGTTTTCTTTGAGAGTTTTTATTTATAATAATAATAA
>NW_013952477.1:1820564-1824628 GCF_001266775.1 Austrofundulus limnaeus
GAAGAGAGTCAATCTTACGAATGTCAGGGGGAAGAGCGCTCCAGAGATGGAGAGCAGAGTGAGAGAAGGCTCTGTTTCCCATGGTGCTGAGGGGACAAGAGGCACGTTGAGACGGATGGAAGAGGAAGAACGGAGGGAGCGTGAATGGGTAGTCATGTGTAAGAGATCAGACAGATCGGGAGGGGTGAGGTTGTGGATGGCCTTGAATGTGAACAGCAGGATTTTAAATTGAATTCTGAATGTGACTGGAAGCCAGTGAAGCTGTTGTAAAACTGRGGTGATGTGGTGAAATGAGCTTGTTTTGGTGATGATGCGTGCAGCTGAATTTTGAACCATTTGAARTTTACGGAGTGATTTGTTCGGCTGACCAAAGAGGAGRGAGTYACAGTAATCTATTCGAGAAATGACCAGGCTATGAACAAGGATGGAAGCAGAGTGCGGGGAGAGGGATGGACGGAGTCGACTGATGTTTCGAAGGTGGAAATATGCAGACCGGGTAATACTATTGATGTGAGAGTGAAAAGAGAGAGTGCTGTCAAGAATGACACCCAGACTCTTGACCTGAGGGGAGGGAGAAACCAAGGAGCTGTCAATGGTRAGGGAGAAACTGTTAGAAGGATATGCATGTCACAGGTAMTTYAAAGTTATTTACTTGGTTTAAATTGAACATTTTTACCACTGGATGTAATAAATCTAATTTACTCTGCTTCTTTTAAATCCTCAAGAGTTTGCACCTGGGCTCCTCAGACGAGAAGCAAAACGTTTATCAGAATCAAAAATGTGACGCAAAGCCATCAGTAATATGCATCTGTGTTTGGGTTTAAATGGGTTTGTGTCTCCTCAGCTGGGGCTGCGGACCCTGCAGGACCTGGCTCCAGAGATGCGTCTGGCGATGGTCTGTGACCTGGAGGACGAAGAGGCCACAGAGGGAGAGATGACCGCCGATGAGATCTTCGACAGCGAGCACTCGGCGACCACCACGCCTGCTGCCACGCCGCTGCCCCCTCTGCACGTGCTGGTGGAGCAGACGGCTGTGATCGTTGAACCTGAGCCCAGGCTGACCAACGGGGGCGTGATCACCAGGCAGGTGGAGGGCTTGCAGGAGCACCAGAGACCAGGATCAGATCTGGCCGGGGTCAGCATTGTTACGGAGCAGCCTGTGAGGTCTGAGCCCCTCCCCTTCAGGTGCKGTATCTCAACACAGTATTTGAAAGTCCTGATGAGTTGTTTCTGACTCGTCTGATCTGTTGTTTCAAACCAAACAGTGTGGAGTCCATCAGTGAGACACCTCTTCCTCCTCCTCCTCCTCCTCCTCCTCCAGAGATATTAGATGAAGGAGTCGTTGGAGCTGAAGCAGTCGTTTTGGCTCCAAATGGAGCAGCTGAGCAGTTTTATATTAACGAGGGAGATGCTGCAAGTGTAGCATCAGACAGGTGAGAAATAAGGACATTATTAAGGAGGCATGTAATAAATGTCTAAAATAACAACATTTTGAGAAATTACCATTAAATTAAGTTAAATTAAACTAAATTAAATTAAATTAAAGTAAAACAAAATAAAATAAAACTAAAGTAAAATAAAATAAAATAAGCATAGACTTTGCCCTGTTCTGCTAGTCTGACTCTTTAATCCAGTTTGTTTCTTTGTCTCCTCAATCTTGCAGGTATCTATATCCAGACGCCATGTCTCCAGTACCAGACGCTGTGTCTCCTGTCCCCACTGAGACGGGGGACATTGGCCAGATTCTGGACAGAGCCAGCAGCGTAGGGGAAATGCCCTACGATGCTCACGATGCTCATGGCTTTGTCGGGAGCAGCTACGGAGAAAACAACATGAATGGAGGGAGTGTGGCGGTTAGCCCCGCCCCCTACGAGTTAGACAGATATAACAGGAACGGATACAACGCAATGAGCTACAATGAAAACAGCAGCTTTATCAGCACTAACGGCGATGGAAKTATGATGAGCGGCTGCAATGAAAACGGCAGCACCATCAGTGGTTACAATGGGAATGAGAACGGTGGTGCCCAGTTTGTTCGGAGACGACTACTTCCTGCCATACCCAAAGGTGAGAAGGCTACTTTYATGTTTTAGTCCTTCAAGAACAAATGAATAAGAAACAACTTTAGGAACATTTTATAACTAATTAGGTTTATTGGCAGCTGGTCAGAAAGAAGACTGTCAGAAGTAAAGATGGGCAGAGGTTCACCGGTCTGTGAGAAACTGTCTAAATAWAGTGAAACAATTTCAAAATAATGGTCTTCAACAGAAAATTTGAAAGGCCTCCTGTAATCTATTGTTCATAAAATATCAAAATATTGCATGAATTTGAACAGCTTGGTTTCACAGCTTTATGATAAACCATGAAGTTCAAAATATCTATTTTTTTTTTCATAAAAATGGTCAAATTTTTTAGTTTAAACATTTTTTGAGTTTACTGTTTTCCACTGTGAATAAAATTGATAAGATTTGKAAATCACTGGATTCTGTTTTAGTTTTTTTTTTAAATAACATCTAAAACTGGTGGATTTGAGGCTACAGATGACATGACTTAGAAATTTCATATTTTGTAAATTTGGTCTAAATTGAAATGAATTTCAAACCAGTCAGAGTCATGATTTGTTATTAAAATAGAATATTAGGTCAAACCATTTTTCTTATTTTGTTCAAACAAATAAGAAAATTTAACTTGTGATGAGATTTTTTTTTTGACTGAACTCAAATGTTTTATCAACCAGACATTTTTTAAAAAGTTCATAATATTTGATGAATTAAAATGGGGAGCACCAGATTATTTAATCTGTGATCCTGGTAGGTTTGTTAGAAAAAGGTACAGCGATAACAAGAAAACTCAAAGATGTGTTGAATAGATTAACACCTTGAAGTGGGGATCTATGAACAATCATCATCCTACCTGTAGCAGATAGCTTTTAGATCAACCTGCATTTGGAAAAACAGGCTTTAAGTTTGACATGACTAACGGGCTAATGGCTAGTCTTAATGGAGCAAAGTGAATTGCTTCAATCTAAAAATAGCTTTAAGYAAACACTGTTTTATGAATCATTAAGAGGATGTTAATTTTACAGTTGATTACATAAAATTACGTAGTTACAAATGTAAATAGCAGGAGCTGCAGCACTTTCAGAGAGTTCAAGCAGAAACATCACGTCATGAAAACCTGACAAAAAAAACCCAAACATTTATATAAATATCTATAAACGTTTAAAGATTAAAGATGTTAAAAGACTGTGTTAATCCCCTTTAATCTCAGTGCATAAAGATGTTAGCTCCTCGATACAGTCAGAACCTTTTCTCTGAACTGAATTTGTTCAAAGAGTTGTCTACAGCAGGTAAGATACTGTTTATAATAAGTTGTGTTCTTGTTGTTTCAGGTCGTAAACCTGCCTTTAACTTCCAGTGTCTGAGACCTCAGAGCAGCGTGGACGACCTGCCGGTCCCTGGGATTTATCACGGGAACACGTCTCCATCCAGATCCCGTCTGCAGGTTAAACGAAAAGCAAAGACCTGTAAAACTTTCTTTTCTCATCTTGTTTTACCGGCCTTCATTGTTATTTTTGCTCCTCTGCCAGGCCCAGCACAGCCTGGACTCACGGCCCAGCAGCGTGTCCTCCATGTCGTCCATCTCCTGGGCCAACACGGCGGCGGCCGGCGCCACGCCTCTTCCAAAAATAATGGCTCCCACGGGCCGCAGGGGCAAGCTCATCTACACCCCCATGATCCTGGTGGATCAGGAGTCCGGCACCAGCCAGCCTCTGTGGGGCGACGGCTCTGCCAGCCTTCCAGCGGGACAGCGTCCAGGCTGGTACCCGGGTCAGACCAGAACCTTCACCAGTGTGAGGATGCCGCCTCCTGGAAACCAGAGCTTTATAGACAAAGGCAGCGCTGACAGTCTGGTCGAGTCGGTGAGTTCTAATCAAGGAGGTTTTTGTCAGCTGCTACAAATGATCTTTATTCTTCCACAAGTACTCTGGATTTTATTTATTCTTTAATCAACAGAGGTAAAACTAATTTAATGACCATTTTCTATGGAGAGCCGTTCCATTC
>NW_013952477.1:1830973-1832434 GCF_001266775.1 Austrofundulus limnaeus
TGGATGGATGGATGGATGGATGGCTCTCCATATTTTGCCACTTTGTTTTTCGAATAAATTTGAGAATTCTGATTTCTGTTCCGGACACACACAGATCCTGATCTCTGAGGGCCTCGGCATCTACGCTCGGGACCCCAAATTCGTCAACTTTGCCAAGCGGGAAATCGCCGAAGCGTGTCACATGAGTCTGGATGAGATGGAGAGCGCCGCCGCTGACCTGATCGCACGAGGGACCAGTCGCTCCATTTCCCGCTTCGAGGACGAACTGGCCGACGAAATGAACTGTGTGATTTCTTACTGAGATCAGCCGGAACACGACGAGGAGGCGACGTTAGACAACAAAACTCCTTGGCGTGGTGGGTGTTTATGTTGGTTTCAAGGAGGGGGAAAAACGTGAGAGTCGTTACCTGCGAATGCCAAAACGAGCACAGACGCTGATTTTAAAAAGTGTCTGAACTTTTCTTCTACAGAAGAGACTGATGAAAATAAAATCACACTTTAGCTCCAAGCATCATTTTATTAAAGCCATTTTTCCACAGTTTTTTATTATTTAAATTAAACTATCATTTTATTAACCTTTGTGATCATTTGCACAATAAATAACCAGAGAAGAGAAAAATATAAGGTTCAACATCAGAGTTTGGAGAAAAAAATCCTCCAAAATACAGAACTTGTAAAAAAATGTTTCAGCTGTTTAGATTGTTGTGACTTTCAGTTGAATGGCTGAGCAAATAAAATGTGTTTTTCTCTAATGTGTGTCTTATTTAATAGTCAGGTGCAGTTAACGGTTCGTTCCTTTCAGTGAATTTGACCCCGTAGAATATTTGTTTTTAAAACGTATGTTGGGAACCACAGTGAAATAGAAATGCGGAATTATGTAACAAGCAATTAATGAAGTGGCAGATGGACAACATCTGGGTTTCACTTCCCCCTTTAAAGATAAGAAAGATGCAAAACGAGCTGCTGAATGTGACGTCTACATCTGCTGCGGTGACATGTTTCCTGGCGGTGGTGCATGCGTAGATGAAGGGTGAGCAGCTTGTGGTTCGGGTGGAGCAGGACCTTCAGGATGCAGAAAGGGGTGGGATATGTTGGGCAGTTTTGACCACCTGCTACACTGACTTCCTGTCTGTGGAGCTTCGGTGCCACGCTGTGATGGAGCTCGTCAAAACGATTCTGGTGGCGCATCTGTAAACATTTGTCCGAATTTAAGTTGAAAGTTGTATTTTTTCCATTTATCGTAGAAATAACAGGCAGTTTTGTGCTGTTTTATTAGATAAGATGTTTATAAGCCAGATGAGGTCGTCTGTACTGTGGACTCCCAGGACCACAGAGACTATCTCCTACACCGGTGTTTCCCAAAGTTGGGGTCGGGACCCAAAGTGGGGTCCCGAAACATCAAGGTGGGGTCCTGAAAAGATTTTCTGAATTAATTACACTTTTGCCTTAGTTGTTACAAAG
>NW_013952477.1:1832824-1834790 GCF_001266775.1 Austrofundulus limnaeus
AAGTTTGTGTACTCAGACCAGTAATATTTGGGGTCACAAGTTTTTGCCATGGATATTTTGTGGGTCAGAAGATAAAAAGTTTGACAACCACTGGTCTACACAACCCTTGATGTTCAGCTTTGTGTGTCTGTGCCACATTGAGTCCAACATGCAGACAGGTGCAAGGAATACTTTTCAGACCTTCTCCATCCTGACATCTTCCATGGAGGAAGCTGAGCCTGCAGACTTCAGGGTTGGTCTGTCTTTAACTGGAGCTGAGGTCGCAGCAGGGCTCCTGATCCGCCCTGATTGCCTCAAGGCTCTGGATGTTGTGGGGCTCTCCTGGTTGACACGCCTTTGCAATGCTGTGTGGACATCGGGGGGCAGTGCCACTGGACTGACAGACCGGGGTGGTTCCCCTCTACAAAAAGGGGGGCCGGAGGGTTTGTTCCAATTATAGGGGCATCAGTCTCCTTAGCCTCCCCAGTAAGATCTATTCAGGGGTACTGGAGAAGAGAGTCCAATCAATGGTGACCTTTAAGTGGAACAATTTGAGTTCCATCCAGGCTGTGGAACACTGGGCCAGCTCTTTACCCTCACTAGGGTCCTGACGGAGACCTGGGAGTTAGCACATCCAGTCTACATGTGTTCTGTGGACTTTGAGAAGGCATTCAGCTGTGTTCCTCGAGGTACACTGTGGGGAATACTCTTAGTATGGGATTGTGTGTCAGTTGTTACGGGCCATTCAGTCTCTATACAAGCAGTGTGAGACTTTGGTTCACATTGCTGACAGTAAGTCGGCCCCCTTCAGGGTGGGAGATGGACTCCACCAGCTCTGCCCGTAGTCACGGTTCTGTTCACAACTTTGACGGACAGAATTTCTTTTGCAGGCAGGGGGCAGAGGGAGCATGGTTTGGTGGTCTCAGGATTCTACCAGCAGTGTTGTTTAATATAACTCAAAGTGATACTTGAGTAAAAGTATAAGTATCTATGGTAAAAGTTAAAGTCTTTTTTGATAATATTACTTGAGCAAAAGTCCTAAAATATCTGACATTTTAATAATAACCAGTAATAACTTTATTTGTAAAGCGCTTTCAAACAAAGCGCTGGACAGGAGATAAAATCACAGATGACAAGCGGTGAAGTCACAAAGTAAAAAATAGAATCACAAAAAAACATAAAAACACAGGAGATGGCAAGGCAATAATAAAAAAACAAAGGATAAAATTAAGACACGTAAGATAATTTGAACAGGTGCGTCTTTAACTTAGCTTTAAAAACCTCAACAGAACAAGCCTATCGTACTTAATTATCAAAAGTAAAAGCATTGAGTAAAAGTGAGTGGTTAGAATGTCAAAAATTAATTTATTGGAAGTTGACCTCACCCAAAAAACATTTTAAGGCCATAATTACTAATTACTATGATATATTAAAACGTTAATGTTGAAAACTTGAGATGCACTGGGCTCCTTGCTGCATATACAGTATCTCTGCCACGATCATCTTCACTCTGTATGTGGGATATGTCCTGCTGGAGTGTGACACAACTGATAGGATGTTAAAATTGTATATTTTTATACTTCTCATATTACCACAATTAAACTCACTCTTTCCAGGAGGCCCTGTTTACCTGAATATATGTTTTTTATAACAAGCCTGAATGAAAACAAGCAACTGAATTAGGAGTGACTTTCTACTTCTTTTTCAAAAAGGAGTAGAAGTAAAAAAGTCCTTTGAAAAATAATTACTCCAGTACAGATAACCAAATTTCCTAGTACAATAACAAAGTATTTTTACTTTGTTACTGTACTCAGTATCAAAGTCAGAGCAGATTTTGCTGAAAGGACTTTTTCCTCCAACAAACCTAAAACTGCTTCATGTCTGGCAGCAGCTCACCTCTGTGTTTCCTCTCCACATTGCTCTCTCTGTCCACTTGAGCGTGAACGGTCTCCACGCGCTCCTATGTCTTTATCATACCTCCCTCCCC
>NW_013952477.1:1835735-1841357 GCF_001266775.1 Austrofundulus limnaeus
GCTCTGGCGGGCGACCGAGGCAGACAGATAATCAGCTTTGTCTGATTGGGAAGCCGGCAGCAGCTCCAACAACAGGACAGGAAAATATTCACCTGCAGCGTCTCAGGAGCTGAGGAGGCAGAATCTGATTTATTTTATTATTATTATGATTTTTTTATTCTCCGGCAGATTTGCTGCTCTGGTTAAAAAAAAAAAAAAAAACGCTCCTGCAGCTGCCAGCAGCACAGGGTCTGCTCGTTCTGAGGCTTAAAGGGACATTTCAGACATTTTATCTGTTGGACAGCTCCTTGAACGACCTCAGCTCGGAGCAGTGATGAACCTGAGCCCAGTGGTTCGAACACAGACCAGAGAGGAGCACCGCCTGATTTATACTGCTCCAGTCTGAAAATGTCATGTTCGCACTGTAGACTTCAGTTTTACACTTCACTGTCATTTGAATACAGTTTTTCTGTTATTTGCACTGGCAGTTAGCTGTAGCACTGAGACACTTCAGGCATTCATTTCACATTTCTGCCAGATTATATGAAACGTGATGAAGTGAACGTGCTTCAGCTGAAGCTGTGAGCTTTAATGACCCAGCATGCTCAGCTTTTGATCGGGATGCACGATATATCGGTATTGATATCGGTATCGGCCGATATGTAAAATGGGGCCGATATTAATTTCCCACTTTTTAACTTTGTGTTTCTGTTTTGGGAGGGGAGATGTTTGGCTGAGCCGCATCTGTTTAATCATAATGATATTGACGCTGCACAGCCAGGATTAACTGAAGTAGAGCCATGTCAGAGGTCTGGTTGTTTATTTACAGTATCAAAAAAAAGACCCAAGTGTGTTTGTGTGTACATGTATAATATAATTTGTATGTTTGTGTTATATCGGTTATCGGCCATGACACCAATAATTATATCGGATATCGATATCGGCTGAAATTTTCATATCGGTGCATCCCTAGTTTTTGACTGTATAAAGTAAAAATGTATAAAACTATAAATGTATAAAACCAAACTCAAGCCATGACATGTTGTCATATCTGAATATAGACATTAAAAATGTATTTGGGACAGCATTCAAAACATTGTAACCATAACATAATGCTAGTCTGCGCCTTTAAAAAAAGCAGCACTAACAAAATTGATTTTAATAGAATTTTGTTTAATCATTTTTAACTTTGAATTTGAACATGCCTGCCTTCTGGCTGCCATCAAGTGCTTCAGCACCCTCTGTGCCCCTACTTCTCATGGTGTTATAAAAGTTTCACTAACAATAACTGCAAAAAAAAGCTGAAATTCTGCAGATTGTGGTTGTTTTAGGATGGAAGAGCTGTCTTAAGCTTATTGATTAAGTTGACATAAAACAGACTTAGCTGTGAAAAAACAACCCCAAACTTTAACTTTAACCCCTACATTACAGTGACTGGCTGAATTGACAGCAGCGCAAATGTTTTTGAAACAGAATCTCCACAAATAAATGAAAAATTTAGAGACAGCAGCAATCCACTTTGTTCCTAACTGCTCCAAGACGAGCTATTAGCTCATCAATTAGATTTAACCTCTATTTCTTCAGACCGAAGCCCTATCTATGACAGGTAAGATGTTAATTCTCCATGACGTTTCCACAGAAGCCTGTAAGGCCTAGTTAGGTTTGAGTGGTCAAACAGGACCTAAAAACAAACAACTGTACCAAAACATGAAATAAACGTCTTGTTTACCTGAGGTTTGTTGTGTTGACAGCTGGTGGCCCAAGGGCAGTTCACGGTGATCAAACAGCCGCTGGGATTCATAAAGGTCCTACAATGGGTAAGCTTTTACTTTTGTTTTCACATTAATTATTAAAACACCGAACGGTCTAGTGAGGAAAACACTGAAGCATGTTCTGTTCGTGGCTATAAATAACCGTGATGACTCTCTGATTCATGGTCTGGGACACACATGTCATAAAGCTGCATGCGGGTTAATAATAGATGACRGCTGTGAGAGTGCTGCAGCGTCCTGGAAGCTTCTCTCAGGAGGGGTTTGTTCTCAGTGTTTTCTCCAGAAGCAACCCCACACCCCCCGTCCTGTGAGATCTGTGCTGATAGGTTTGTGACTGCGAGGAGTTTTCTTGTGTCCTGATGTCGTGATGTGGGGCAGTGCAGGAGACACTGGCAGGATGTGTTACGTCACGGCTGGGCTGTAGTAACACTGTGTCAGTCTGCTGAGGGACGTGATGACAGGACACGACATCTGCATGCTCAGCTACTCTGTCCTCAACACATCTACTGTAGGAAATATTTATCAGGTTCTTGCTTAAATATTGTAACATTTCTGCTCCCTAAGGTCATAGTTGAAGAATCGACTAATTAGGAAATAGTAAAAATCCTCACAGCTTATTTAACCCTTCTGGTCTTGAGTCAAAAATGATCAAAAGTGTCATTTTGACCCAAGGGCAGCAGGAAGGTTAAAGTACCCATGACGTGCCTATCCTTCAAATACAAAAAGTCAAATAAAACAGCTTTATTTTTAAGAAAATTGGCATAATACAAATGATTTTACACATTTTGTCTCATAACTGGCCTATTTTCTTTTGAATTTGGCTCAGCCAAGTGAAACAGGAAGTGACATCAAAGTGCAACTCTTTAATAAAATAAACTCGCTGGTCTTTGTTTATTAAAACACTATTATTAAAACTTTAACTCCTCTTCATCTCTCTTTGATAGAAACTCAAAATAATCTAAAAAAAACATCGGATTCTTTCCCACAGTCTCTGTTGTTAGCTGTTGTAACATCGCTCTGTTTACATGCAGACATTCCCCTTTGACATCACTTCCTGTTTCTTTACACACAAATATCTCAACAACTGTTCATCTCAGTGGCGTGAAATTTGTTTCGCAATATTTTATCAATGTTCTCTTTCCAAAAATGCATTCATGTTTATTACAAAAAAAATTGATGTCACAGGCACTTTAGAAAAGATGCAGAATTAATCAGTCGAACCAGCTTCAAGGCTTTTTTTTTTTTTTTTACAATAAAACCTCACTCACTGTTAAAGGAGGGTGACCATGTGTTTGTGCGTGTGTGAATTTGTTTGACTGTTAGCAGAAGATCTCATGAATCATTGGTTGGATTTATACAAAACTCCCAGAAATAAATTATAATATACATTTTTATAACTGATAAACTTTTAAAGTCATCCTGATCAAAGATGGCTGCTGCAGCTAGTTAAACTTAGCAAACACAAAAATGGCTACAGCTCAGTTTTACAGATATTGAGCTGAGATTTGGTGTGCTAGTAGCTGAGATTTATCCACAACACATACTCTGAGTGCCAACGAACTGTTGCGTAAAACCTGAGCGTGCAAGGCGGTGGGGGATATGCATTCCTTCAAAGAATGTTTATTGTACCAATGTTTCCCTTGAACTGCTGCTTTTCTTTTTCTTAGTAGATACCAGATTAAAGCAATGTTTTCATATTTGTCTTCTGTCAGTTGGTGCATTTTTTCTCTCTAACTGCAATCTAAAATAGCCAAATTCTCCAAATTGAAATTTTAAAATAATGGACAAAATAATGTTAAAATCTATTAAACAGTTTTATCATTCAGGGACAAAAAGTATATTCTAAGAGTTAAATGTTTAAACAGTTTAAGTTGTGATGGTTTTCAGTATCTTTTCGTTTCTTATTTAAATGGAATGTCATACAGATATAATCTCTAGGTTTTTGTCAGGGTGTGTACGCTCCTGTGGATGGTTGCCTTATCAATCTTAGCCACTCCCTTTCTCCTGAGCCAAACACTCCTTCTAACACGACTCAGATGAAGACGTTTGTACCAGAGAGCGGTGTTGCCACAGCTCCAAAGCGTCCCCGGCTCTGTAGCTGTGCAGGAGGAGAGTCGGAGGCACGAGTGTGCCGCATGACTCCGTAGTCCTTCCCTGGAGCGGTGCGTGAGTGTGCCCGACACCTCATCACTGTTTCCCTGGGTCAGTGCGAGCCAACCACCAATCAGCAGCCTCGCTCAGGAGGCCAGGCTGCATGAATCATCTGTCAGAGAGGGTTCTGTGTGCCTTGGCGTCAGGCTGGAGGAAGAGCTGCTGGAGCTTCTTCTGCCTGCTTCTAGAAAAAATATGGGCAAGCACCAGCAGCACGATAAAGGGGGCTTTTATTGGAGGAGAGAGCGGAGCCAAATAAGAAATATTTCTCCAGATTCTTGAGTGGAATTCAGGCAGCAAGGAGCGTGATGCTTGAGTGTGTGTGTGTGTGTGTGTGTGAGAGAGAGAGAGAGAGAGAGAGAGAGAGAGAGAGAGAGAGAGAGAGAGTCTCTGGAAGTGGACCAGTCCAGCAGAAGAGCAGCTCTTTCGGAGCTGTTTATATTAGCTGAACGTGACTCATGTTTGCCCACTTGTCCACGTGACGGGTCCCGCCCTCCCTCTGTCTCCAAGTAAAGAGTGCTGCTGATTGAGCCAAGGTTTGATGGATGCTGGAGGACGACTCCCCAGAACGAGCTCCACCACAACGACGGCGAACCGCCTCCTGCCTCTGCTGCTGCACGACGGCACAGCTGCGCTGGGTTTAAGCTGAATTTAAATTTCAGCTCTGACTCATTCTCTGCAATCATGAAGAGAAAAATAACAGCCTCGTTGGCGTGATTGCTAATGTGCAACAAATCGTTGATTTCACTGTAGCTCATTGGGTTTTTCTTGTTGAACAGATCTGACTTTACTTACAGCTGCTTTTTCTTGTAGTATTTACATAACCCTTCTTCTATAGCATGGGACATTATGTCAAAACCTTTTCCAGTATTATTGATTATTAAAAAAACACTGAGAACATGTTCATTTATTTCTAGACATAACTTATTCGTACAGAATAAGGACTCATCTTGTCTTGAAAATCAGACATACAGCCTCAGATGAACAATGATAATTTATTTAACATAACTTGACTGAAAGGCTGAAGCAATGTTTAAATCCACTCTAATTGTTTACATTTAAATAAATATATAATAAAATGTGTTGATTAGTTGACCACCATCAGGATGACCATTTGTATCAAAGCAGGAGTTTTAGATGTTTGCTGCTCTGGAGCAAACAGGTGTCTGAACACAACACCAGGGAGGAAAGACATCAGCAATCAGTTTAAAGTGCCTGTGACATGCATATACTTCAAATACAAAAAGTCAAAGAAAACATCTTTATACTTAAGAAAAATCCCCTAATACAAAAGATTTTACCAATTTTGTTACATAGATGGCCTATTTTCTTTTGAATTTGTCTCAGCCAAAGTAAGACAGGAAGTGACATCAAAGGGGAACTCATTAATAAAATAAAAATTTTGGTCTTTGTGTATTAAAACAGTATCATTTAAACTTCAACTCTTTTTAGTCTCTCTTCGATATTGACTCAAAATAATGTAAAGAAACAGATTCTTCTCTACCGTCTGTGTTGTTAGTCGTTGTAGCAATGATCTGTTTACATGCAGGCATTCCCCTTTGACATCACTTCCTGTTTCTTCACAAGCAAATATCTCAACAACTGTTCATCTCAGCAGTGTGAAATTTGTTTTGCAATATGTTATCAAAGTGTAGGAGATACCCCAACATAACCTCATATTTAACCAAATTAATATCCACTAATATTAATATAGTTAATA
>NW_013952477.1:1842840-1844582 GCF_001266775.1 Austrofundulus limnaeus
GTTCTTGAAAGGAGGCCTTCCGTGGTCAAGGTCAAAGGCAGGTGGAACGTTTATTCCACCCAGGGTGACCACTACAAAAGTTTTTTCTCCAAAAATGCATTCCTGTTTATCTCAAAAATTTGATGTCACAGGCACTTTAAAGTACCTGCTGCTGCCAATCAGTCTGAGAAAGGGTTAGAAGACATTTTCAAAGTTTTTTTTCATTCTTAAGATAAGAAATTTATTCACCGAATTGTTGGGTAGTTTTTGCTATCATCCCAGAAAATTGGAAATTACTAAAATAAATTTGTAACAAACGTCAGCATGAGCTCCATCTCAGCCTCTGCATGCATTGGAGTTGTAAATATTGAAGAGGATTCTATTCATTTTATTTAAATGGCTCCCAACAGAAGTCAGTTCAGGAAAAATTAAAAAAACAAGCCAAAGTCACAAATTTAAGTGTGATTCGTGTTCCAATTCATGTTCAGCCAGTTCACATTCTATTATAGCACAGTGCATTATGAAATGACAATTAATAAAAGTCGTCCAACAAAACCAGCGGATTGCGCCAGAGCTTCACGTCATTCAAATTCCATGTTGTCAGGATGGAGGAGGTAAAGACACAGAGAGAAGGCACAAAAAATAACTTATTTACAAAAACAAAATGCTGACGTGGCACCATGAAAATACTCATAAAGAAGAAACTCTGGAACACACGGGGAGACCAACCTGACTGACGTTAGAACATACGTGAAACAAGACAGAGAGTTTACACAATGAGCTGACAATGGAAAACTGAGACATCAAGATCAGCTGCGTAGGAGAAACAAGGAAAACACTAAAGATAGAAGTAAACACAAAACTTACACATGTCCTGAGCAACACATTGGGGACAGAGGAAAGAAACAACTTTCTTTAAACAGGAAGAAACCTTCAGCAGAACCAGAACAAGGCTCGGGATGGGCGGTCATCTGCCTCTACCACCTGGGAGACAGAACAGGAAAGAAGCACAGACTGATGCACAATGACTGTTCTGTGTGTAGATCCTGAGTCAATCCCACCAACGCCTCTTCATCCCATCCGTTCAGAATCATATCTCGAGCAAGGTCTTCGGGTATCCTAGCTGGCCTCCAAATAGCCATGATAGTCTAGATGAAAAAACATAAAACAATGTTAGAATGACACACAAAACTATAAATCAATATGTAGCTATCTAAGGAAATATCTGTGCATTTATATGTAAGGAAAGGCACAGACGTGTACACACACATGTCCTTGTATTTGCATCAAACAGAACTCCGTATTGACTTCCATTCATTTTCATAACTGTATTTATACCTAAACGAAACATTTTTCCTAAAACTAAGCATTACTGGCTAACATTAACCTGAACTAGTAAAGCACTAGCCTGGTTTAAACCAGACCCTGTCCTTCACTTTGCTTCGTACAAGGGTCTGGACTTGATGCATAGAGAATCGATTTCTTGCAGGAGGCGTGGCCTCTGCTGAAGTTTAAAATGATTGGATCAGTTGGCTGCGACGTATGTTGCTGTGAAGGAGGCTAAGCTAAGAAGCTAACTTGAAATTGCATGTGCTGTAAACAACCCAACTGAGAGGAGAGAAGTACCGAGCCGAACAAGAAGACTGTAGATGAGAGCTGCTGCTTTGTCAGACAAATTTAATTTAATTCGGAAGCCTTATCAACACGGACTGGCTTCATTCACTTCCTCCACTGCCGTATGCTAAAATAACTAGCAGACACTG
>NW_013952477.1:1844920-1847565 GCF_001266775.1 Austrofundulus limnaeus
ACACACACACACACACACACACACACACACACACACACACACACACACACACACACACACACACACACACCAGCCAATGAATATTCAATAATCGTGTAATAGGTGACCTAACAGGTTTGATTTTGTTACAAGAAATTATAAATGCAGTGAATCTCTACAAAATAAATGGAGTAACGTAAGCTGGCTAGTAATGCTGGCTAGCTTAGTAAGCTTGCTAACAGAGAACTAACATTATTTTGTAGTTAGCTATCTAGTATCTACTTTTTTGACCAACATGATACTCTATCACAGAAAAGTCATGGAGTTGATAAATGAATCTGTAAATCTGTAATTTCCCTTCATGGGATCAATAAAGTATCATTCAATTCAATAACACTTACATGTATTCTGCTGCGTCAAACTGACCTCCTGGTGGTAAAACTGCAGGCATCAGATGTGTAAGTGGGACAGAAAAAGTATCCTGACAGTACAGTTGGTAAGAATCAAAAGTTCCCAAAGCAAACCATTGAGGTCACAAACATGTTTTATGAGGAATACCTGCAGTATAGAAGTGTAAAACCTTTTAATTTAAGAGATTTTTAAGAATAACAACCCTCATTTTTGCCCCCACTTATGCATCTAAGGGTTAAAAAGACTTTTCTCCAGGTTGGAGATTTTTTAAAGGTAGAGAAGACATTCAGACAGTGTGGGAACAGCAGTATCTGTGTCTAAGGGTGAAGGACTGTTTATCTTCTAAACACAGAGGAGCTGACAGGCACCCAGCATACCAGGAGGACTAGAAACCAGCCTGCAGTCCTCGCTGTGGGGGGGCACTTCCAGTTGTGTTACCATGGCACGGTTTGTGTRGCCCCACGTTTTGTTTCATCCTGCCTGCTCATCTGTCACCAGATGAGCATAGATTTTCTGTTGTTCTACAGGACCTCCCATTTGAATTCTCTTCCTGCGCTTCTTGTTTTTAGCAAAGTACGCTCTGCAGTTCCAGGGATAGCAGTTAGTTCACCTGATATCTCAGGAGTTTTCAGAGTGATTTGTGTGTAATCGCCCATCCCTGACAGGAAAGGTGAGGACGGTGAATGGTAATATCCTGCACCCCAATACAATTGAATTTGTGTTCCTGACAGAGATAAAATGTTGGCTCAGTGATTCGCTGCCAACTTTATGCTGCCCTCGGGATGACTGTGTGAAAACAGTCATCTCCTCAGGTTTTACAGGACTTCATCCGGTGGAATGTGTTCATCCTGTAAAACACAGCTTATACACAGAATATGATCAAATGTCGGCCATGTTGCCTGCAGTATTTTCTCTATCCTTTAGAAGCTAATTACAGCTGAGCCTACGACGTTATGACTAAAGCACTTAGTGAAGAGGTTTCCTTTTGCTGGAGAGATGAAATTTGACAGCTGTGGTGTATTTTCTAGTCTTTTTTGGGGGTCAGGTGTAATTGCACTGTAAAAAATGAAATGTTGGATGTACTTAACCATGTTATGTGACCTGGTTCCACTTAACTGAGTTGAGTAAATTCAAAGCAATATACCAGTTTTTTAACCAAAGAACATGAGTACGTTGCTTTGAATTTACTCAACTCAGTTCAGTGGAACCAGGACACATAACATGGTTAAGTAAATCCAACATTTCATTTTTAGAGTGTGGTGGCATACCACAACAGTGATGGTGAGTTGATGGACAAGTCACTACATGTGGAAAAAATGCAAGATTAGAACAGAAGATTAAACAAATATAGTTTGATTTATTCTACAGATTCATCCGCATTTGAGATATAATTATTGGTTTGTATATTGTTGTTGTGGAGGAACAAGTATTTTCTAACATGTTGTACAGTTTGTGTTAATCAGTGCTCCAATGGGTTTTACTTGATATAATGTACGTGAGTCACATTGTTAATGGAAAGAGAGTGAGCCATGTCTTGTTGATAACGTGTGTGTGTGTGTGTGTGTGTGTGTGTGTGTGTGTTTGTACTTGTTTATACTACAGAGTGAGGACCATTTGCAACATAGTTACTATCAAAGTGAGGTCTGATATAAAGTGAGGACCTCTTCAATGTCCTCACTTTGTTTGCAGCTCTGCTGTGCTTTACTRGTTAGGTTTAGAGGTGTGGAGTGAATTAAGTTCTGGTTTAGTTTAATGTTAACTATAGACCAGTAATGGTTAGTTTTAGGGAAAATGTCTGGGTTAGGCATAAATACAGCTACAAAAATGAATGGAAGCCAATACARTATCCTCAGTTTGATGCAAATACAAGGATATGTGTGTCTGTGTGTGTGTAATGAATGAGACTGAGAAAGCTAAATTAACAGAGAAATGCRTATGAATTATGTTTCTTACCAGGTTAAAGGAAATAATTGTTTCCTTTATTTCTTCTTTTGGCGCCACTGGTTTTAAATCAGAGAGTTTAAGAACGTACTGTGCTGTGAGAAAATATTTGCCTCCTTACAGATTTCTTCTTCTGGCTTTGTTTTATTGTCTCACTTGCCTGTTTCAGATCATCAAATGACCTGAAACAGGCAGATTATGCCCTTTTTAAAGGCCCAGTGTGTAGGATTTGTTGTTTTTCAGCGACATCTAGTGGTTGAGTGGTTGAATCATCCTCCCTGGTCCTCCCCCCACCCCCACCCCCAGCTTCCAAA
>NW_013952477.1:1847910-1859214 GCF_001266775.1 Austrofundulus limnaeus
TTTGGAAGCTGGGGGTGGGGGTGGGGGGAGGACCAGGGAGGATGATTCAACCACTCAACCACTAGATGTCGCTGAAAAACAACAAATCCTACACACTGTTCCTTAAGTTGTAATTTATTTAAATTAAGCATGAACACAGTTTGTCTGTTTGTTATCAGATAAAGATAACATGAGCAACTACAAAATGTTGTTTTTAATTTTTTATTTAATTCAGTTATCCAAACCTAACCATGTGAAAAAGTAATTGCCCAATAAACRGGTGTGCCACTGTTAACAACTGCGGTCAGGCGTTTGTGACATCTGAAGAGTCTTTCACATGGCTGCAGAGGAAAGAAATGTCAGATCCTCATCCTGATGCAGAACACAACTGTTTTTGAGCTGAGGGTCATGAACTGGTGGTCASACCTTCTACTTCAGGATTTCCTGGTTCTGATCAGATTTAATTACAACAAGTCGTTCAGGTTCTGAAGCAGCAAAGTAGCTCCAGACCATCACACAACCACCACCATGCTTGACTGTTAAATGAAGGCCCTATCACACTATAACCTATGTTTAATCTATGAGTAACGTATCCATAATGTGTCCCTATTACATATATTTTATACAAGTGTTTAACAGTATTTTTGACTTATGTAGAGCTTATGCAAAATGTTAGTGTAACTGATGCTGAACTTATGCGTAGTATACTGGAGTGTAAAAATGTCTACACAGTATAGGAATGTGACAACACTTGTTTTTACATAGTTTTATACTAATTATAAACARTATTACCTCACCATACACACAGGGGCCGACCACATGTAAACTCACTGCTGGAACACAAGATTAATCATGTCAGCCTGACTCACTTTTTCCAACCACTAAGAGTTTGTAGATCAAAGTACGGCAATATTAAGAATTGCATAGAGCTTTTACRTAAATAGTCCTGTGGAGTTTTTACTTCTGTAAAATGTGATAGAAGAAGAAAGAGAAGCCCAGAATGCATCTGATTCTTTAAAAGTTCAAACTCTGATAGAAATGGATCTGCGCGWTACTGCATTTGTAGAAAAGTTATCTAAGGAAACAATTATACAAAACTTGACTCAGACAGTTTGTATTTATTTTTAGAGCAACATACTCCACTGCTTACTGTGTGAATAATTGTGCTTATACAGCAGCTGGTGCTCATGCTGTGGGCATTGATTAATGGCACCACTGCAGCAACATTTCATCCTGTTTATTCTGTGGTCGTTGACTTTAAAACAATAAAAACTCAACATTATTTAAGTAATAAAACCTGGTTTTACAGTTGTTATGAAGAACAAAATGTGAAATATCTCATTGTGTCTTTAAATAAGTAATAAATTCAACATATTTTTAGTTACAGTGAGGTGGTGCACTCTTAAGGTTACACTTTTTAAAAGTTTGTTAGAATTGTATTTAGCCTATTATTTATCAGTAATCTCCTTTGTTACACATTAAGCCTTTTGGGGTGGATCCGCATTGATTGTTAAAACCATTGTTAAAAACTCAAATGAAAATTAAAATCCTTCAGGAACAGTGAAGGATGAATAAATCGATCCTAATGAGGCTCACTTTAGGCAAGTATTGAGTGTAAATCCAAGAAACAAGCCTTAGTCATTAGCTTAAATGATTACTGTAAACCAAGTGTCAGATTCAAGGCCTGCAATGACTTCTGTCTGGTCCGCCTGAAGCGTCCCCACCCCACGCTGCAAGAAAAGTATAGTTATTTTTTTACTTAATTAAAAATGAAAACAGTTTTTATATCAATGATGAACCTAACAAATAACAAAATAAACACATTTAATAGGTGAAGGATCAAAATACCTGTATTAATGTCTCAAAATAAGCTGCTTTAAAGTCAGCATCAACCATAAACATCTCCCAATGCAGGTCAAATGCATGGAAGTCCCTGTTAGAAAGTGAGAGAATTCAGAATTCACAACTCACCACAACTCAACCGGGATTAAAACTCTCTTACTTTTACTTTTAATAGTATTTCTGTATTATTTATTTCACATGTAGTCAGACATGTAGTATTTTTCAGGGTTTATAAGAGGACGTGTTAAAACACTGTTTCTGTGCAGGAAATACCACGTAGAGCTCAGTTATTGTTTGTTAGAAGTGCTGAGCCGTAGAAATGAGATGAAGAATGGGACAAGCTCTGTTTAGTCAAAGTTAATCAAGAAACATCAAAGTTAATTATAACTGGCCCTTTGAGGGCCACCATGACRCTCATGTGGCCCTTGGTGAAAATGGGCTTGACCCCCACCCTGTTGTAAACAGTGATTGTTAGTAGCAGATGCTGCAGTGAAAGACTGAAAGAGATTCATCAGCCATTTGGAAATGCTTATAATATAACCACTTCCAAATGGCTGATGAGTTTACCCTGATGTAGAAATACAGATTTTTGGATGTCCTTAATTGAGAGAATCTGACAGGATGATGCTAAAGGCTAGTTCGATTACAGATAAGAAAAATTGTGGATTGCTGAGGTCTTGAAATTCAATTCAGTTTAGTTTATTTAATAAGAACCAAATCACAAATATGAGCTCCTGGATGAGGTGTGTCGGTGCGTACGTGTCTGTGTTTCTTTACAGTAGCTTGTAGTTGGGTATTTGGTGACAGATGGTCGAGCACCTCGGCCAGATTACGAACTAGATGGTCCAACCAATCAGACGGGGCCTGCAGCGCTGGGAGGAGGGAGGTGGGGTAAAAATAGCCTGCCTTGTCTAATCTGCTGCAGGTGAGGCAGTGTGCGCGCTTCCCTTCATACCGTTTGTGCGACTGCATGTGCAGATTGTGCTGAGACCTGAAATTAACCGATCAAACGGTTCTTAAGCACGGTTTTCACCAGGAAGTGTGAAAACAAGCGCACAAAGTTTAACTGCACCAGTAACCATGGCAGCAGCAGGGCCTTTGTTGGTGGCGGCGCATTGATTTACACTCTGTGGGAATTTATTAGTGGCTTACAGTGATTGGTGGATCAGGACCAGCCTGCGTGAGTTACTGCAGCCAGAGAAGCTCGTCTGCAGCCTACCTGGAGCTCTTTATCTTCACACCGATCAGAATAATAACACATTGATCTGTCACATGTTTTCACTCCAAATAACACATGGATTTATAGATTTCAGCTGTGTTCTGGTTTCCTCACAGTTTGTCTGGAATGTGTCCGAGTTTCTGGAACAAATGGTCAAATTCAGCTGTGTGTTTTTTTTTTCTTTTCTCTGCAGATCTTTGCAATCTTCGCCTTCTCGACATGTGGCAGCTACTCCGGCATATTCAAGATGAGCGTGGAGTGTAAAAACCGATCAGACAGTAACCTAGACATAAAAGTAGAATTTGAATATCCTTTCAGGTATGTATTATGTGCAAAAATAAATAATGCAGACTGTTAATTTCTCMCATTTAATTCCTGAACCAGTTCCATTCCTTCACACAGTCACGTTAGTAGGTTATGATTTAGCATCAAAGCTTAAACATTTACAGGAAAGTTTAAATGATCCTTTGACTATTTGATTTGCTAATTTCGGCAGTAATTCATCAAGTATAAAATACCAATAACACTAATTTATAAGTCTTTTTGTATATAAAAGTAAAAATCAGGTAGCTATTTGAGTACAAGGACTGGGTTTGCAAATTAGCCTATGGCTAGAAAACCCTTGTACAAAGCAACGGTTGCTTGTTTATTATCATGTAACATTGTGTATTGTGCTGTCCTTGATCAAATAAAATGAAATGAATGAATGAATTTGAGTGATTTTAAGTATTAGTAACTGTAAAAAGGTCAATTGTCAGATGAGTCTTGTTGCMACCAGACAGTGAGGTAACATCTTATATATGACAAACTTATAGAGGTGACTCAATAAAGGATAAGTTACTTAAAATATAAATATTAATTGTAAATATTGTACCCATATTATTATAAATCCCTAAAAATACACTGATGGAGAATCCTAAGCATCATAAGTAAAAGTATCCAGTCAAAATGTCTTCAGAAAAGTAAAATACTAAATGTGACTGTACATAGATAGTTGTACACATCTTCTGACAAAACTCTAAATCATCTGAAGTTTTGACAGAAAGTGATGAACTTTTCATTTTATTAGAATAAATTTCTGACCGCAAAACCTTCCAGCTCTTGTTCTCCTACACACAGTCATCAATTTAATCTACACCAATAACATGTAAAGGGATAATTCAGATTTTTTTAAGTGGTCTGTGGAGTTTTATTAACAGTCAGTATCTTACCTGTGGTAGACAGTAAGTATAGGTTTGGAGAAATGTTTTTTCAGGAGTTGTGAGCTAATGGGTAGTATAAGTGGGGTCATTTCCAAAGTCTGCCATCCTAAAACCATTTCAGTATTAAAAGTTTTATAACAGTTCTTGCCCACACTATTTTATACATATTGATATTCTGTCACTGTTGTATTAGATGTTTATTTACACAGAAGTCAAATTATTTAGCCTTTGTTGGTCTGCTGTTGTTTCTGGTAATGATCTATGTGAAACATCAGTCAAGGCCTGTCAAACGTGTATAACTTACATGTAACGTGTGAACATGTGCTTAACTTACTTGTTGTATACCTGGAATTTATGCCTAACTAATCAGCCACAGGTAAATGGTAAATAGACTGTATTTACTTTATATAGCACCTTTCTATCCAACCAGGATACTCAAGGCTCGTTACACTGGTGTACGACTGCTCAGTGGTTAGCACTGTCGCCTCACAGCAAGAAGGTCCTGGGATCGATCCCTGGTTCGGACCTGGGCTCTTTCTCTGTGGAGTTTGTGTGTTTTTCTTGTGCTTGCGTGGGTTTTCTGCAGGTACTCCGGTTTCCCGCACACCCCAAAAAATATGTACAAAAGCAGGCCAGCAAAAGAGATCTGTGATCTCAATGGGATTTGCCYGGTTAAATAACAGTTAAATAAACACTACAATCTGTGTCTTCATTTACACATTCACACAGCACTCTTATCATGTTTCTCTACAAAGCTAATCTAGATAAATCATTCTGTAGTCAGTGTTTTAAATCACATTCATTCACTGATCGGACACATCAGAGGCAGTGGGGATTCAGTGTCTTGCGCAAGGACACTTCAACATGTGACTGAGTAGCGGTGGAATTGAACCGCCAAATCTGATTGGAGGACAACTCCCCTAACCACTTAGCCACCACTGACATGTCAATATATATTAAATATTTCCTGAAAAAAATGTKGGTTAATCATAGTATATCAGTATTCTGGTAACTTATTCAAAACTTACCCCAACATATGTGACCTACACCAGTGTATATACCTTTTTCCCCTCCCCAGACGTCGACACAAGTTGTCAAATCTGCTTTAGTGTGACAGGGCCTTTAAAAAACTGAGCATGGTCAGGGTAACCAGGCAGAATAACTAAAAGATTTAATTATTAAAACTTGCCATGTTTTCTCAGCTGTTTCCTCACTCTTTCATGTGTCTCTGTATCGCTTTGTGACATCGTCCTTAGGCTCCATCAGGTTTACTTTGATGCCCCCACCTGTAAGGGAGGAAACGAGGAGCGTCTGTTCCTGGTCGGAGACTACTCTTCTTCAGCCCAGTTCTTCGTCACCATCGGTGTCTTTTCCTTCCTCTACTCCATGGCAGCCCTCGCTGTATACTCTTTCATACTGGAGAAGTATCGTGAAAACAACAAGGGAGCTCAGATTGTGAGTTTATATGTCAATCATATTTATGACGCCACCAATAAAGACAAATACTTTGGCAGTAAAAATAAATATGTGATGTTTCTGGCCCCTAGGACTTCGGTGTGACGGCAGTGTTTGCCTTCATGTGGCTGGTGTCCTCGTGCGCTTGGGCTAAAGGTCTGTCGGACGTGAAAACAGCCACTGATCCGGAGAGAGTCGTCACTCTCATCGCAGCCTGTGACGAGCCAGAAAACCGCTGCCGTGAGGTCTTTGAACCCAAGGTCTCTGGCCTCAACACCTCCGTGGTAGGTCCCACCCTGCTGACTGAGCAAAACTTTCTGAAGAGCTTATGTCAGAAGAATATAAACAAACATTTATCGGGTTTCAGGCTTTTGGTTTCATTAACCTGATCCTGTGGCTGGGAAACCTGTGGTTCGTCTTCAAAGAGACCGGCTGGATGGCTGCGTTCGCTGGAACGTACGCCCCATCGCAGGAGAAGCAGCCCGCCCCCGATTCCTTTGGCCAGGGAGGCTACGCGCAGCAGGACCCCTATGCCGGCACCCAGGGAGGGTAYCAGCCCGACTACGGCCAGCAAGGAGGCTACAACGAAGATGGAGGTTACAACCAGGGCTATGACCAGCAGCCCACCTCCTACTCTAATCAAATGTGAGCCCGCCCAGCTGAACCGCAGCTGCAGGATGGTGAGTATACACACATACTATATATACACACATATGTACACACATATATACACACATATGTTATATTCTTAGTGAAATTTAGAAATCGAAATATGTAGATCCAACTTTTCTGTCAACACTTCACATTCAGGCGCCTTGAGAGCAAGTTTTCGTTAAAATATTAAAGTGTCTGTGACATGCCTATCCTTCAAATACAAAAAGTCAACGAAAACATCTTTTTACTTAAGAAAATTGGCATAGTACAGATTATTTTACCCATTTTGTCACATAACTGCCTATTTTCTTTTGAATTTGGCTCAGCCAAAATGAAACAGGAAGTGACATCACAGGGGAACTCATTAATAAAATATTATCTCTGGTTTTTGTTTATTAAAATAAACTTATTTAAACTTTAACTTTTCTTTATCTCTCTTTTATAGCGACTCAAAATAATCTAAAGAAACATCAGATTCTTCTCTATAGTCTGTGTTGTAACAAAGCTCCATTCACTTTCAGACATTCCCCTTTGACATCACTTCCTGTTTCTTCACATGCWAATATCTCAACAACTGTTCATCTCAGTAACATAAAATTTGTTTTGCAATATTTTATCAATGTTCTCTTTCAAAAAATGCATTCATGTTAATTACAAAAATATGATGTCACAGGCACTTTAAAGACCTGAATGTTTCTGTAGTTTTAGTTTTGAATGACAAAAGAACAAGACATGCAACTGAATTAAATCTTTTAGTGATAAAGTGACTAGCAGCAGGTTTTATAACAGTTTGATTTTCACAATCTCAAATCCATATTAAGTAATCTGATGAGATGCTGTAAATTAGATTTTGATGTCAAAAAAGCAGCAGCTAGAGTCCCTCTTCCTCAAGAGTTTGTAGAGATGGAAAAGAAGAGAAAAAGTTACTTTTTTCAGTTCAGATTTTGAAATGGAGGAAATTGTCTTTTCTTTAAATTCTGGATTTGTAAATAAAGCAACTTGTGAAATGGTTTGCATCCTCAAAGGTCTGCAACTTATACCTGTTGCCTTTAGTGGATCTAAAACAAAATGTGGTTTAAAAATGTTTATTTCCCTGTACAAATAATGGCCTGTATATTTAGTACTTTATCACAAAGACTTGTGTGAAGCAGTGATGTCAGCTTGGACAGAGAGCAAACAGAGTGGGATGAAGACAGAGAAAAGGCCCACCGCTCATTTATACATCATTTGCTGTTCAGTCAGTCTCTTTCAGGAATAATGGCAGCAATGGTTATCCTTTCACATAATGTGTTTATGTAATAAAGGTGGGTCTGTATAATAAAGAGGGAGGGATAGAAAGACAGTTTTAGAGCAGCTTTCTGTGAGATCTTTGATCTTATTCAGCTCACTTTGCTCTTAGATTTGCACTAAGCACATGACTTAAAGCTGTGGTGAAGTTTGTTGAATACTCTATGACTGTTAAAAGTGCTCTGTGCCCTGGGAGACTCAGAAACATCCACCCACAGCTTTAAGCATAATTTGTTGGGCTTATTTACAAAAGCCACTGGCTTGTTTTACAGCTAACCAACCTTCAACATGACATAGCTTATTGTCTTTGATTACCTTTGAACTTGATGCTTAAAGGATGGATTTAACTTAGTCAGTTACACATATTGAACTACACAAACAAATCATGTCACACTCCAGCAGGACATATTCATTAAAATAAAAAGGACTGTACTTAAGAAGTATTTGTATTTCATTAATTAAATTATTGCATTTGGCCCACAGCCCTTGGATAGATTTTTATTTTGGAGAAAAGGTTTGGCCACTTTTGGTATATGTATCTAAACTGAAACAGCTACACTAGTGCATCCTAAATTTAACATTAATAAATTATTTTTATACAACATAGCCATTTCTGCATTTTTTGAGGAGGTCACCTCCTAATAAATGTTATTACAGAAAACCTAACTGCTCATTTTAAATCAATACTTTTACTTTAAAAAAATATCAGATACTTTAAGACTTTTACTGAAGTAATATTCCTAAAGGAGACTTTAACTTTTACTAAAGTAATTTTTGGTAAGATAGTTGTACTTTTACTCAAGTATCACTTTGTAGTACTTTATACAACACTACTCAGTTACTGAATCCAGCTTGTTCAGCCAAAGATGAAAGCATGAAACGAATCTGATGTGACAGTTTTTATTGACTCTGCGTCTCTCTCTGCCTCTCCTCAGGGTGACCTTGTGATTTCGGCGAACGGCTCTCGACCACCACCTGCATTTCCACGCTCCTCTGTTTGTCTGTTTGTGTGTYCGTGTGAGTCGACAGGCGCTGGGAGGGAGGGCTTAAAAACACTTGTGGGTCTTTGAGGGGAGTGGTGGAGGGGGGATCACCACCAAGGGAGCAGGGCCAGCGTGGGAGGGAGGGTTGTGTGGGTTGAGGGTGGGGGGTCTGTCTTTGCTGTAAACATGATGAATATTCTTGTGGTGTATTTTAACTGTAGAAGACAACAGAGGATTGTCTGTTTGGTTTTACGAAACAAACTTGAATACAAATACCAAAACATTTGTTGAACATTTAAGGGAAATCTTGCAACAGAGAAGACTTACATTTATGAGGAAAAACAAAAAAAAAAAACAAAAAAGAAAAAAAAACTGTAGTAATATTTAACTTGAGAGAATGTATTTGTCTGTGCTGTGTAAATATGAACCTGCTGAAACATATATAAATATACAGTATATGATTATATGTACACAGTTGAATAACTGTGCACTCTATATTAGTTGTTATACAACAAATGTTGAGCACAGAGTTATTCAATTGGTTTTACTTTGGTTCTGTTTAGGAGCTCCAACAGTTTCACCTTCACCGACCAGTTCTCAGTTCACGCCATGATTTATTCATTCACACATCTCAACATCCGGACAATCTTCTGTTCTCATCAGTTTCCTCCACATTCATATTTATCTTTATTTTTGTCAGCGTTACTGACGGGACTGGACTGGTGAAGGCTGTTGAAAATGCAAACGTTAAAAGAAGAGATATTTATCTTTATTAAAAAGATTGAATAAATTGTGATCTATGGAGTAATACAAGTGGTAACAGTTAGGTGTAAGTAAGTTGTTTCAGCGTTTTGTTTCAATCATTTTTTTCCCTCCATCGGAGTGGGTGAGTTCCTGAATATTGTTCATTAAAACCTGTAGGGACAAATCCGTTCATGAGCGTGGTGGCGTCCCATATTTGTTGTTTCTTAAACCGCTGTAGTGCTGTCAGTATGGAAATCGTGACAAACGTTGTTAGCGGCGTGTGTTTGTTGGTTTGTTTGAGTTTGATGTAAGAGCATCGAGCAGTTTCTGTCGATTAATCTTTTTTCCATATTCTATCGCCTTGTATGTGGTCCAGGAAGTTGTGAGACAGAGTCATGTTGTTTTATTTTTTAATGGTGTTCGTATCAAACTGAAATCAGTGGCACACACTCACCTTAACGTAGAGTAAAACAGATTCTGGTCAGGATGTCCGTGATGGCGAGGCAGTTTGAGCAGCCCGTTGCCGTGTTTTAACCCGCTGCACCGGCGGCTCGTCTTTATCGTTCCTCCTTCAGGGCGTCGAGCCACTGCGCCGCATGCAGTTTTCTCCCTGCATTCTGAAGCATCCACAGAGACTCGGGAAGGAGCGAGCATTTGTCTGGTCCACCACCACGGTCACTGCACAGCCCACACTTAACAGCAGCTCTGCCATATCGTACCCAAAGCACAAACACAGTGCTGCAATAACGACTTGTACCCAGCTAGAGTCAGTACAGCCGCAGATGTTTGCCAAATGGTAAAGGTTTTGTTTTATCGGCGGTTTCGCTGTGACAGCTCTGACCAGAATGAGTTGCTCCTCATCTCCAGCACATAGCCACTCATTGTACAGACGTTCATTTTGTTTTAAATCAGGGTTGTTTGACTCAAGCTACTGGCTTTCTGTAGTTTCTCCACTTCCTTTTCTTTCTTTGTGTTTCTTTCTCTTTCACTGTAGCTCTTATAAATATGCTGAAATGAAATATAGTCTGTTGTTAGTGGTGAATGATGTCTTGTGATACTCTCTAAGCCCTTGGATAGTGCTGTGTTTTATTGTGAATGATGTATTCATATTAGTATTTATGATAATGATAAGTCAGAAAAAAAAATTYAAGACTCTCCGAAATTTTGCCGTATTCTTATTATATGGGATCCATGTGAAACTAAATGAAATAAACTTGACATTATTCTGTTGAAGGGTAAGCTGTGTGGTTATTTTAATTCATAACAGATAATGCATTTGATTGATTTCTTTCTGATATTAAATAATTTATTTTTTTCAGCTTTGACCGAGGGAACAAAATTTAACATAATTATAGGAAATTCTGTCTTAACACGATGCTCAGTGGTGCTTGGGAGGTTGAGTTTTCCTTATCTTTATTGTTTTACTTTCCAAACACMAAAAACAATACAGGGAAGATCAGAAGAATCTAAGCATGTTACAGTTCTGCTGCAGTTAAAGATTTACTTAGAGTTCAAGGGTTTAGTACTTTGAATTGGTTAACATTTCATTTTTACGGCTGGCAAACACAACAATTTTTAAAACGTAAAAACTAACCTCTTTAATAAAAATCACAATGATACCTCATGGACCCAAGGATTTACACCCAAAGTCAGAGGTTTACATCCACTCATCAGGGGCATCACTTTTGACTTTTAATGATATATGTGACCCATCACATCGAAACGAGGATTAAGTCCAAAAGTGGTATAAGGAGAAATAGGCAAATATAGTGTTTTGATTAAAATGTTAACAAAAATTGCATTTTGTCAAAATTTAATAAAAATGTATCATTTGAATGAACTGCCTAAAATAAAATCATAAAACAAAATTTTGAAGCACTTTTTTGAGCAGTAGCAACAAAAAAAAAATGATTTTGAGGAAAAACGCCTTAAAATGTTG
>NW_013952477.1:1859437-1860968 GCF_001266775.1 Austrofundulus limnaeus
CACATATTTGAAGTGTTCTTTTTCCAGGGTGGAAATGATTAGACAACAGAAAAGTTTATTATTAAAAACAAACAAACAAACAAAAAAAAAAAAAACAAGAACTACGCAAGTTTGGGTTGTCTCTAATCCACTCCTGCAGGCTCAGATGGGGTAGGACAAGGGTGTCTAATCCTGGTCCTGTAGGACCACTATCCTGCACTTTTCAATTATTTCCCTGCACCAGTACCTGATTCAATGATTGAATTAACCCTTCAGATTCTGCAGAAGTCCATTAATCACTCAATCATTCATATCAGGGGTGTTGAAGCAGACAAACCTCTAAAACATGCAAGATGGTGGCCCTGGAGGACCAGTATTGGACACCCCTGTTCTAGAGTGTCTTTTACTTTGACAAGACCTGTTTAGTCTGTTGTTAGTAATCATCTTTAAAAGTAAAGTGACACATTAAAATGTCCTCAGATCATCATTTATGATTAAATGAAACAAAAACCAAGCTTTTGGCCACAATAACAAGAAATACAGTATGTTTGGTCGAAGGCGAGACTTTCAAATAATATCTATCAGCTCTTSAGCATGGTGGTGGTAGCATCATGCTGTGTTAGTGGTGCACAGAGTGGATGGAATAATGAAGGAGGACAGCTACATTAAAATTCCTTAACTTCACTTCACATCATTATACGGTTGAAACACTTTCAAGTTCTTTAACAACAATCCCAAATGCATCATAACTGATTTCTGATTGGATAAAAGAGGCTGACATAAAGATTCTGGAAGAACATTCCCAATATCCTGACCACAGCACATTTAAGGGTGTATTCAGACCAGGAAAGTCCTTTGGTCCAATTGTTTGGTCCGGACCAAAATTGGACATTTTTTTTTCATTTGGTGCAGATTGCATTCACATTGTGCTTTTTTGCAAATGAACTATAACTTGTAAACAAAGCCACGAGTGTGACGATCATTGCTCCCATTGGACAAAAAAGGACGGGGGCGGGACTGAGCCACAGATCCAGAAGAAAACAAGGAAGTCCTGCATGCTGCAGTTCTGATGCGCACATTTTTGCTGATAGTACAACTGCAATAGCATTTAAATTGTCAGAAGCAGCTAATTTAATGGTGGTTCCGTGATGATATTCTAATTTTGGAGCGGCGTCAGTAAATGTGTCCCGTGACCCAAAGGAGACGAGGTGCTCTGTGTGTTCTGACCCACAACATGCTGGCAGCAGAGCTGTTAACAGGAGACGATGAAACAGGTATGTTTTCAGTTTATTTAGCTCAGCAACGGTGGCCTGTGAAGTCCAAAAAGGTGCACGTTTAATTAGGGCTGTTTATTGGCAAGAATTTGGCGATACGATACATATCATGACAGAGGGGTCACGATACGATATATCCCAATATATTACGATACTATAAGCAAGGCGATATATTACGATATTTTTATCAAAATTTCTATTAAATAAAAACCTCTTACTGGGAAAAAATGAAAAACCAAAATTCATTGTCTCAGAAAATTCTAATATTACATAGACAT
>NW_013952477.1:1861123-1868586 GCF_001266775.1 Austrofundulus limnaeus
AACTACAACATAGAAATGAATGGCTGGCAGGAAAGTTGACATTTTAAACCTTAATAAAAAATCGATACAGGGCTTTAGAATATCGATACRGTATCGGGAAATGAAATATCGCGATATTTCAGTGTATCGATATTTTCTTATACCCCTACGTTTAATGCAGTTGGTTCGGTTAGAGTCCGGTCTGTATCCACACCAGAAGCAAACTGAAGCGAACCGCACCAGAGTTTGTTTGGAAGCGGACCGAGACCATCTCAAAAAGCAGGTCTCGGTCCGGTTGTTTGATCCGCACCAGAGTTCGCATGAGTGTATTCACACCTGCACAAAAGGTCCGGACCAACGCTGGAAAAGAACTCTGGTTCGTTTAAAGCGGAGCAAATTATCAGGTCTGAATAYGACTTAAAATTTGAGGAGYCAGTGCCTGAAAGAAGAGTGGCCAAGTATCGTGACAGAATTATACCAGAACCTTGTTGATGGATACAAAAAGTGTGGTTCAAAGTGCAACTTGCTAAAAGACATTTAACCAGATGGGTAAGTATACTTGGACTGTACTTGTGTTGTGCCTATCCAACCATCCATCCATTATCTATGCCTGCTTCTTCCTTTCAGGGTTTCTATCCAACCACGATACTCAAAATGCTTTACAACGCAATCTGTGCCCTCATTTACCCATTCACACACACTCATTCACACACTCACACTCATTCACACACTCACACACACACATTCACACAGCACTCTACTAAATCTCTACTATGCTAATCTGAATGAATCATTCTATAGAGACTAATGTGCTTTAAATCACATTCATGACCTGATGGGACACATCAGAGGCAGTGGAGGTTAACTGTCTTACAACGCATTAGAGGATGACTGCTCTAACCACTGAGACACAATTGCATGGTGCATGGATTGGAAAAAAAAGCACAATAACTTTAACTTTGTGCATCCAGAATATTTAAACCCTAAAAGTTGTATGCTGTTTAATCAATCCACCCTAGCAGAAATTGGTTCATATTAACAATTAAAAGTTTAAAGTTAATAGGATAAAAAAGTGTCTCTTATTTTCTTTTCTATCTCCATCTCCTGCTGCTTATCTATAGTAAGTAAACTTTATTTCTTTAGCGCCTTTCACAGACACAAACATCACAAAGTGCTTCACAGAAAGCAAAAATAACTAAAAACAATAAAACAGATCACAAATTAAAAAAACAATTAAAACACAATAAAAAGCACGTTAACTAAAAGCCTGTCTGAATAAAAATGTCTTAAGATGTTTCTTAAAAGAGTCAGAAGAATCTGAACAGCGAAGGGACAGAGGGAGAGCGTCCCAGAGCCTCAGGTTGGGGAGGCAACAGGTCRAGAAGAGAAACCCAGACATCCCTCTCCCCAGTGACACTTTCCAGCTCATCTTGGAGAACTTTGAGGAGTTTCCAGGCCAAAGAAGATACATAATCCCTCCAGCGAGTTCTGGGTCTTCCCCGGAGCCTCCCACCACATGCCTGGAACACCTCTAAAGGGTGTTACTTATTTCTTTTTACTGGGAAAAAAATATCTATTTTAAAAGTAAAGCAAGTGAAACCATAAAAGCAGACAAACAATGTGGCCCTTCAGGAAAACCCTAGAAAATTTAAATGTCAGTTTACAAAAATAGGTTAACTGTCAAACATGCTTCACCACAGAGGGACCACAGATTGAATTCATGCATACATGTCACCTCCTTCGGGCGTTAACCTGTATAATGAGCCTCAAAAATCAGCAATTTTCGCAAAAAAATCCGTAATAAACACACATAGAGAGTGGGGGGTGCAGGCAGACGCTCGGCGGCGGCGATGACAGCACCTGGCTGCCATAAAGCTCCGGGGAATGAGGATGGGAGAACTTATTTCTAGCAGCAAAGCGGGTTGGAAGATGGTTATTTTACATTATTTATTGTTTTAAAGGTAAAGTTACTTTATTTGTCATCCAATGCATGTTCCCATACAATGACGAAATTTGTGCTCTGCTGCCCGGGGAGCAGTTGGGGGTTGGATGTCTTGCTCAAGGTTCTGTTCAGGTTCTGACATGTTAAGTAAATTTGAAACTGAGTTTGACAAAAAATTGTAAAACATGAAAAAAATCCATGAGATTGCTCTATACGTCTGTATACCTGCAAAATGATGGAATTTCTGTGTAAATTACGGACAATCACTTGTATGCTTGACATGTATGTTTATGATCTGAAATGTCAAATTGGCAGCACGATGGCTCGGTGGTTAGCACTGATGCCTCACAGCAAGCAGGTCCTGTGTTCAACTCCCAGTTCTYACCCAGGGTCTGTGGCRKTTCTCCTTGTGCTTGTGTGGGTTTTCTCCAGGTACTCTGGTTTCCTCCCACAGACYAAAAACATGCACATTAGGCCTCCCTTGCAAAAGAGATCTGTGATCTCAGTGAGATTTGTCTGGTGAAATAATGGTTAGTAAGTAAAAATGTCATCTCTGAAAAAAAAAAAAAAAAACAATCCTGTGTGTTCACAGCAATTAAAAGCAAAACAAGAATAGTTCCTGGAGAAACTATGAAAGGACTTGCTTCTCAGTGTGGGGCTATTTTAACATAGTTTTGGCATTTCACTACACCATACCAAATTTAATTTAATATGGCTAAAAAAAATACAAGTTATGGCCAAATTTACATTTTAGCTTTAGCGGCCATCTTGGATATTTGATTTGGAATCTGGAAGTGAGAGAGATTGTTCTCAGCTATCACCACACCAAAGAAGCCCAAAATATCCTAAAATTCCTAAAATGTTATTGCTGCTTAAGATGAACTCAGGCAGCCATGTTGAATTTTCATTTAGGATTTGGAATTTGCTAAAGAATGTTCTCAGATACTATTATACCAATTTCAAGTTTCTTTGTCTAACACAGCCTGATTTAAAGCCTTTTTTAAAAATTAGCATTAGTGATTAGCTTAAACTTGCAATTAGCATTCAGGATGTGTTGGGTTAGCTCTCATCTACCACCATACTAAATTTCATTAAATTCATTCAATTATGTCTAAAAATGGCTTGAATTATGGTCAACCCCTTAGTCTAACAGTGTTTGTTCCACCGGGGGGCAAAAATGATGCGGTTGTTAGTTCACAAGAGAGTTATTGAACTGAGACAGTCGATATCTAAATGATAACAAATTCAATAAGCTCATTTTCTGTTGTGCTCTGAGCCCATCTCTAGAGAAAACAGGCTATGAAACTGTTGCATTTCCTTTATTTTGGTACAGGTTCATATCTGTGTTTATTGATTGATTGATTGATTGATTGATTGATTGATTGATTGATTGATTGATTGATTGATTGGATATCAAGTATATCATGCACTTGATATCCAATCAAGTATATCATGCACTGTATGATTACAGAATTTAATCTACTCAAAAATGAAGAATCTAAATTTAAATTATTTCTTCATTTAATTACAAAACAAACAAATTCACATACAATAAAAAAATACAAATCAAATGAAAAGCAGCAGAAAGAAGAAAAAATCGAATAATATCTGCCTTAATTTTCAAAAATAATTTTTTCAAACAATAATAATGTTCAAGTAATAAAACAAAACAAAAACTTCAACTCCTCAAACAGCAGCTCTTATAAATACACATTATACAATTTAATACTTCAAATTAACTTTTATCATTCTTTTGAACAAATGATTTGAACCAGCATTATTATAATCACTATCCAGATTATTCCACAATCTTATTTCTTGGACTGAAGTATATCTGTCAATCTAATTTACCTGATTGGAAATAAATGCCCCCTTACTGTTGGTTTTGTATAAATCTGCTAAAAAGTGAGTGATAAAAAAAACAATCAGTCCTTGCTGTCTTGCCCACCAGGTGGTCACCTGATCGTGACGACCCAGGGATCTGCAACCTCCGGCTCCGGAGCCACATGTGGCTCTTTGTAACTTTGACTAAAATAAAACATGAACCTGACTCATTCCTCCTGCCCTCATTAATTTGAGCTGTTTTGTCAAAACATGACATAAAAAATACAAATTCTGCTGTCTGTGTGAACTCAGTTTTTGAACAAATATTAGTCAACATTTCAGGTAATAAAATGTACTGCTTCTCATGATTTCGGTACCAGAATCGGCTGAATGTAGCTCAGATTTTTATTAAAACGTGTTTAAAATTCACTCATCCATTTTATTGCTGGGGTTATAGTTTGGTGGTCTGTGTAGTCATACTCCAAATTCACAAAAGAAAAAAGAATCAACATGTAAATTAAGGAAGGACAGATTTTCACATCTAATGGGTTTGAGGTTAGAAAACAGATTTGTCTTTGAAGACTTTAGGCTACAACTCGACTTCATTTATTACTAAGAGTGAAACTTTTTCACACAAATATGGGAAGGACCCAGTCAAGTCTGCATCAGTTTAAATAAGAAATGGTCAAATCCTGTGGAGTGTGTCATCTGGTGACATTGAATAAAAAAGAAAATAGAACACACTAATAATTATTTGATGTATCCAAAGAGTATAGTACCTCCATGGTTCAATACTCATTTACGAGATGACATTGAACACTCTGTTTGTCAGGAAATGTTTTTTTCTTTTACTGTGTTCCTGAACGTAACATGACTTTGACTCCTGCAGCAAAGGCACGGTGTGTGAGAGGAGCCTGTTTTGCTTACAAAATAAAGCTTTCTGGACAAGGTCAACTCCAGCTGTCACCTGTGTCTCATTGCTGCAACACACAATGGAGGAAATACAGTAAGTATTTGATCCCTTGCTGTTTTGCAAGTTTGCCCACTTACAAAGACACATACAGTCTATAATTTGAAGGGTAGTTTAATTTTAACAGTGAGAGATAGAATATAAAAAAATCCAGAAAATTACATTGTATAAATTATATAAATTTATTTGCATTTTGCAGAGAGAAATAAGTATTTGATCCCTCTGGCAAACAAGACTTAATACTTGGTGGCAAAACCCTTGTTAGCAAGCTCAACAGTCAGACTTTTTTTTTTTTGTAGTTGATGATGCAGATCATCTCTCAGTCATTAAGATTTAGAGGCTGTCACTTGACTACTCTGACTTTCAGCTCCTTCCACAGGTTTTTGATTGGATTAACGCCTGGAGACTGGTTAGACCACTCCATGACCTTAACGTGCTTCTTTTTAAACCACTTCTTTGTTGCCTTGGCTGTATATTTTGGGTCATTGTCATGCTGGAAGACCCAGCCATGACACATCCTAGCAGAGGGAAGGAGGTTGTTACGGTACATGGATCCATCCATTCTCCCATTGATGTGATGAAGTAGCCCTGTGCCCTTAGCAGAGAAACATCTCAAAAACATAAAGTTTCCACCTCCATGCTTGACAGTGGGGACAGTGTTCTTTGGGTCATAGTTAGCATTTCTTTTCCTCCAAACATGGCGAGTTGAGTTAATGCCAAAGAGCTCAAGTTTTGTCTCATCTGATCCCAGCACCTTCTCCCAGTCACTCTCAGAATCATCCAGGTGTTCATTAACAAACTTCAGAAGGGCCTGCACATGTTCCTTCTTGAGCAGGGGGAGTTTGCAGGCACTGCAGGATTTTAATCCATTATGGAGTCATGTGTTACCAATGGTTTTCTTGGCGATTGTGATCCCAGCTGCCTTGAGATCATTAACAAGTTCCCCCATGTAGTTCTAGGCTGATCTCACCTTCCTCATGAACAAGGATACCCCACAGGTGAGATTCTGCATGGAGACCTGTATCAATGTTGATTGATAGTCATTTTGTATTTCTTCCATTGTCTTACTATTGCACCAACAGTTGTCTCCTTCTCACCCATCTTACCAATGGTTTTGTAGCCCATTTAAGCCTTGTGCAGGTTTATGATCTTGTCCCTGACATCAGACAGCTCTTTGATTATGCCCATGTTGTAGAGGTTAGAGTCTGACTGATTAATTGCGTCTGTGGACAGCATTATTTATGCAGGTGACTATGTAAAACAGCTGTTTTTAATGATAAATGGACTGAACTTTAATGCAGGTAACGAGTTGATTAGGGGCGCCTAATGTAGGAGCCAGAACTCAATGTTTGGTAGGGGATCAAATACTTATTTCTCTCTGCAAAATGCAAATAAATTTATATAATTAAATTATACAGTGTAATTTTCTGCGAAATTATATTGTTTTGCAACACAAGCTTGACATATGCAATACAGTGAGGCCCCGCAAAGTTGTGTTTCACAGTTTGCGGGCATTATTTTGCTGATTTTTTTCATGGAATCCACTAGTAGTTTGCTGTAATCCCTGTTCAGTAAAAATGTACTTTTTTTTCCTCTCATGCATATTTTTAGCTAAATTATTATTAACTAATTTTGCAACATTACTCTATATAGAAAGAACACACACACACTGTCCCTGCTCAAAAGGTCTGCCTGGAGCACAGCTTTTCCACCTTCTAATGGCTGCTAACTGTTTAGCTCTCAGGTGTTTTTGGTTGGTTCTCACCACATTAATGTATTCTCCAGGCATATGGTTCAAGTCTATACAAAAATCAAGTATCTATGTTACCTTGTTGTTAGAGCTGGGCAGTATGACCAAAATTTTATACCATGGTATTTTCAACATTTACATCAGTTTCACAGTATATCACGGTATTTTACTTTTCAGCACAGGTCAGCTGATAAAATGAACAAACACTGTTTATTGGCTTTTTTCTTTTACTGTACCTCTGTTTGTGTCGCTGTTTCCCTCCTCTATGTCTTTTCTCTGACTGGTGGTTGGAGACATTCATCACACATTTTGGTCCGGTCGTGAAGGAGGATGGTTAAGAAAAGATTATTATCGGGTCTATTATTATGTTATTTAATAAAACTTATCAGGATGACTCATCTTGCACACCAGTCAACTCAACTCCACTACAAAACTTCTTAACCCGGGCTTTTCACAATAGAACCGCGTTAAGTCTCCATCAGCGTAACGTCTCTATTTTAACGTCACGTGTTTAATCTAACCGTGCACGTCACTGAAGAGGTGTTTCCTACATTCAGCGATGGCAAAAATGCAATGTTTTCTTAACATCAGTCAATATAAGCAGTGGAATCACCACCCACTGCTGCAACAATCTGCTCCAACAATAACATCAGCATGCTAACGCACATAGCGGTGTTATGAGGAAAAGTGTCCCCTGGGAAACAGTTCACTGGCAGCCGCGACAAAATGTTCCAAATGTGTTCAGGCTATTTAAACTGATATGTTGGTATTCAGAAAACATATCATAACAAAAATAAAAAACGGTATTCGGTATGAACCGGTATACCGCCCAGCACTACTTGTTGTTATAAAAAAGCTGTAAATATTAAAAATTTGACTTTGCATCATTTCTTTGAAATTGGCCTATATTTCTTTAAAGAGTAACTTACCCCAAAATTAACTTTTTTTAGCTGATAAACTGTCTAGAATGTGTCTAAAATGTTATATAGTACTGTTTC
>NW_013952477.1:1870017-1871658 GCF_001266775.1 Austrofundulus limnaeus
CACTTTAAGAACCTCCTACCGTTTCTGACACTCCCACTTTAGCACGCCTTCACAACAACGCTTTGAGGGAGGGGTGTTCTGTGAGGTGGGAACTCAGCTGCAGACCAAGTTCCAGGGAGGAGCTCTGTGTAAATAGGCAGTGCTTTGTACCAGTAAGTGTTTAGGCAGCTTCACGTGGTCAAAGGATTTCTCAAACATGCATGAATGAGTCAAAGCAACACTCTGGGGGTGTTTTTGATGAAGCAATGACTTTATAACATGATATGAAGCTCAAAAAAGTTGATTTTGCATAATACCCCACTTTAAGATGCCACCAAACATAATGGAGTTCTCTTCTGGACCGCAGTAAAGATGGGATAAATGGCTCATTGAAGTGATCTGGATCTTGGGGAGTCTTTTGTTTCATAGTTCATAAGAGACGTTCGATTTTGAATGTTACATCATCACATATGAAAATACACCGTCATGTCACCGTACATGATGACGTCATCACGTTACAGTACATGGGTGGAAACATGTGTTTTGTCAAACCCCAAATCCCCCTTTCCCTGTGAGCTTCTGTACTCCACAGCTGTGCCGGTTTTTTGTGCGAAGCGGGAGCTATTTAAGGATGAAAAAAATAAAGACTATTTGAAGAATAAAATAAATGAAACTACAAATGGCTCGTTACTTCCCAGGATTTAGCTCCTATCGTTCATTTTAAAAACCTGTTCAAAAGATTCAGATCATTTGTGAACGTCACATCTCTAGACTGCAGCCAACATTAGTGTTTTTTTTATGATTTTGGGTACTCTAAGAATATAACCCTCATGGAAATCTGGGCTTCAATATTAAAACGATCTATGTACGTGACAAACATAGCCTCTGAGCCGCCATAAGCATTCTGCAGGTGTATGTTTTGCAGTGAACACAGTGTTTTCAATTAAGGTTTCAATTAATGTGTTTTCAGTCTTCAGGGGTATCTCACTTTGACTTTTTAGTATAGCAAAGAAGTTAATTTTTCACGTTTTTGATTGAATGGATTCTACTACTTCATCTTGCAGTTTGTCGGTGGTGAAACTGACGCTCCATTTCAACACATTCGAGCTTATAGCACTCAGTAAAAGGTTGGTGGCACCAAACATTCTGTCTAAGTGGCTGAGTTTCATGACAATCTGATCATGCAAACATGCTTTATAAAGACCCCAAACATGTCTAAGCTATGATAGTAGCAAAACAAAAACATTTCCTCTTTTCTCGACAAACAATAAAAAATAAAGGATGACAATGCATGCCATTTCCTTCCTACTTCTACAGAAAATTTCATTCAGTTACTGTATCTCAAGAAATAAAGAAGTTGTGGTCATTTGTTTCTGTAGCAGAATCATCTGTTTTCTGGGCTTTCAGTGTTAAACCACCAGAACCAAAACTGAGCAATTTTTCTATAGTAAAATGGTCACAACATCCTTATTCTGTCACTAATATAGACCAGTGTTTCCCAAAGTTGGGGTCGGGACCCAAAGTGGGGTCCCGAAACATCAAGGTGGGGTCCTGAAAACATTTTCTGAATTAATTACATTTTTGCCTTAGTTGTTACAAAGAAGTGAGGTTAGTATATTTAAAATGTATAAATGTAGTATAAAAATATTATTACTATGCCCC
>NW_013952477.1:1871734-1873654 GCF_001266775.1 Austrofundulus limnaeus
TATTACAAAAACACAAAATAAATAAAAATAAGTATTTGTGTACAAGCTGTTTAGATTGTCAAAAAGCCTGTGTTTAGTTCATGAACTCAGACCAGTAATATTTGGGGTCACAAGTTTTTGCCACGGATATTTTGTGGGTCAGAAGACAAAAAGTTTGTGAACCACTGATATAGACTATCTTGGTGTCAATCTCTTATTGGTTTCRAACTCATTGCACTTGTAAAAATATCCTAGATGTGTGTTTATTTATTTATGTTTTAACTCATGCCTTATCATGTAGTTAAAAAATAAAGAAAAGTCAATTTTATGTCAATTTTACAAATGTTTTGGTAGGAAATTTAAAATGACTCTTTGTTGCAGACTGAGCACAGTTCAAAACCAGTGAAGGAAACTTACGTCAGAGGTGAATAACATTAAATAATTGCTAAAACGGCTTGCCATAGTTATCTTCACAGAGCGTGGGAGCTGTTTTGTGTAAAGTCTGGAAATGTCTCAACTTTTCCAACACGGCCTCTAAAGGGTTAGCATATTTTCATGCTACTGCTTTCCCCTCCCTCCTTGGAAAAAAAAAAGAAAGAAAGAAAGCCAACGCCCCACCKTTAGCTAGCTCTTCACTTCTTCTTGCAGTGGTTGATTCATCCGGTCGAACAGCAGCAGAAAGAAATACTCGGTGTTTTTATTTTTGAGTCTGGATCAGAGATCTTCAACAAGTCTGGAGCTTTTCCTCCTGAAGTTTCCCTCWCTGTGAACCCGCTGTTCGTTCAGACGCGGCTCGTCACTTTTTGACGCTAAGTCCCTTCCTTCCTTTATTTCCTTCTTTCTTTTTTTTTTATTTAATAGTGTAAATTCGTCCAGGATGGCAGACACCGGGTCCAGCCCTACAKCTAACTACATGGAGAAGCTGCAAAGTTACGTGAAGACCCAGAAAGGTTTGATCCTCGCAGCAGAAATAGTGAGTAAACGTGTTCAGAGCTACGTGCGCTGCTGGCTGCTACTTAATGTTTCATGAGCTTTTAAAGCGAGTTCATGCTGTGTTGTATTCGCGGCTCACTGAGGAGGAGTAACCAGCCTGTAAAAAGAAATATTGATTTTTAGCTATCTTTTTACAGGCTGTTTTAACCGAGCCATTTTGTTACACTCCTCTTCACATGTACGACGTTCAAATTTCGTGCAGCTACCACTTTCCTTTCTCAAGTTAAGACAAAAGTTAATCTTAAAGAAACACGTTGCTTCCTGCAGAGACCCCCTTCTCAAGTCTGCAGAGAGGTCACGTGACTTAATCACATTAAACCCCACAATTTTAACACCTGATTCAGTGACTCTGCTATGATTACACAAACAACACTTTTCTTATTTTGGAGGCTTTCAGTCAMCTCTGGATTCACTTAATTTAAGTGGAATATTAAAACCCCACAGCAAGCCCATAATAAATGTGTTGTCSGGACAAAGTTCAGTCACTTCCTGTTTGGGAAGACAGCTGTATTTATATTGTTTGTCACCACTTTTTTTCACTTGAATGCTTTTGGTTTGCATTTGAGAGCGGCGCGTTCCCTGAACACAGGAGTCGGTGTGACCTTCATGCTTTGCATACCATCTTCACTTCCACTGGTTCAGAATGTAACGGAGCACATTTACATGTGAGGCTCAAGCAGAGCCTGGGACTGTTCCTACACAACGTTAGACACATTTACATGGCGCTTAGAGTAACTTACCCCAAAATTAACTTTTTTTAAAGCTGATAAACTGTCTAGAATGYGTCTAAAATGTTATATAGTACTGTTTCTGTGCTAATTGTGATGTTTTTGTGCGTATTTGTTCAAATCTGTAATATTTGGTCTAAAAACATGTTTTTGCTGCTCATATGGTAGAGCAGTGGTACTGCAGGCTAATTTGCTATTGGTTAACGGCTCTCCACGGTGA
>NW_013952477.1:1873881-1876427 GCF_001266775.1 Austrofundulus limnaeus
ACACACACACACACACACACACACCAGCAGTACGTCCTGCAGAACGGGAGGGGAGGAGGGAAAAAAGGCAGAAGGGCAGCTGCAGCCCTAACGGACCAAACTTCAGTCAAACAAGACCCCACACTTTTATTCCTGTTTTAAACTAGCGATCTTGTGAGCAGCTGCAGCTGTTTGYCTTTATTTTTTTTATGTCAGGCTGTCGCGGAGCGCTCCACCTCTTCTGTCTGAGGCTGGTGAGGTGGACAGCTCAGCCGAGGCTGCTGGAGCTCCAGGTCCTGATCGGAGCCAACATGAGTCAGTCCAAGACTGAGCTGACTTGATCAAGTCTCTCTCTACCTCTGATTAGGAGGGGGGTGAAAAATCCTCCACCTCAGACCGTTCAGAGATGTATCTATCTGCATCGCTGTGGTCACTCTCCATGCAGCATCAATTATGCTAATCCTAGCTGTCACATTCTCTTGTCCTGGCCACACCTGCGCTCTTTAACCCCCACCCCCCACCCACTTTGATGCATTTTTCAAATTTCGCCTTAGGGCGGAGTTATGTTTTCACAGTGGTGGGGGTAAGATACACTTTAAGAGACTCTGCATGCTTAAGGCAGAAAACATGAAATTAGCACCTAAGCCAGGGGTATTCAAMTGGTGGTGCKTGGGCCACATTCTGCCTGYAGGTGACTTCAGTCTGGCCCGCCAAAGAATCATTTTTTAAAGAAATGTCTTTGTTTACTTAATTTAATGTAAAAGTACGTTTCAAATAAATTTTAAACGTAAGATTCAATGTAGTAAAATAAATTTAAAWGAGAGAAGGTAATACTTAGCCTGGTAAAAACCAGACCCTTGTCCTTCACTTTGCTTCGTACGAGGGTCTGGACTCTCGGCTATAGAGAAGTGATTCTTGCTGGAGGCGTGGCCTCTGCTGTTAAAATGATTGGATCGGTTGGCCGCGACATATGCGTGCCAGCTCCACTGTGACGGAGGCTAAGCTAAGAAGCTAACCGGAAAACGCATGCGCTGTAAACAAGCCTGCTGAGAGGAGAGACGTGCCGAGCTGAACGAGACAACTGTAGAGAGCTGCTGCTTTGTCAGACAAATTTAATTTAATTTGGAAGCCTTATCAACACGGACTGGCTTCATTCACTTCATCCACTGTCATTGCTAAACTAACTAGCAGACACTGCGCAGAAAGTCGACGTTCTGTTCTCTGATTGGCCCGAACAAAATTCTCCTGGAGAAATCCTTGTCCACACTCTCCTGCTCAGTGCCTCAGGTCAGCTGATCAGCTGCTCCCGGAGGTGCCGAGGTCCAAACGTAAGCTGAGAGGTGACAGAGCTTTTTGTGTTTCTGGTCCAAGACCATGGAACAGTCTTCCACTTTCTGTCAGACAAACCCATTCACTGTCCGCTTTTAAAACTCTTCTAAAAACACATTTCTACTCCCTGGCTTTTGGCACAGCCTGAGACTTGTTTTTAGTTTTATTCCTAGTTTTATCTTATTTTAAATTGTTTATTGTTTTTAATCTTTGTTTTGTGTTTTTCATGTTTTGAATTTATATGTACAGCGCTTTGTTGCAGCTGTGGTTGTTTTAAAATGCTTTATAAATGTAGTAGTAGTAGTAGCAGTAGTAGAAGTAGAAGTAGAAGTAGAAGTAATCCCAGCCGGAGCAGTGAAGGGAAACTAGAATTGAGCAGAACTGTGTAGGAAGGCAAGGGCCAGGCTAAATGTATGGTTCAATGCAGCAATATAAACGGAAAAGGGAAAAGATAATACTAGACATTGCAGTGTTTCGCCTACCACAGAAATTGGGCAATCCTGGTCCCCGAGGGCCACTGTCCTGCCTGTTTTACTGGTTTCCCTGCTCCAACACACCTCATTCAGTGACTGAATTATCTTTTCTGTTAATCACACAATAATTKAAATTGTGTGTTGGAGCTGGAGAAACCTCTAAAACATGCAGGATACAGATCCCTCGAGGATCAAGACGACCCGCCCTGGCCTACTCTGTAGGGCGGGCAGTCCTGATCCTGCCCGCCCTACAGAGTAGGCCAGGGCGGGCAGTAGGGCGGGTGTTGCCTGTTTTAATCAGGTAACACCCCCAGTCGCCTGGATGACCTCCTGATAAATTAAGTTGAATAGCCCTGCACTAAATTGTTGTCATAACTGAATTTATACTATATAGGACAGGGCTATTCAACTGGCGGAGTGACCAAAGTTTGGCCCGTCAATTGATTCATTCATCTCTTAAGCCCAAACCTCCGGTTTTCTACTTTAATTGCTATAGGTTTTTTTATTTAAACATAATGTTTGGTGTCTACAGAAACATCAGAATTTTGGCTACAAGCTGATAAAACCATTTCTCTGCTCACTCAAGACAGTTAAAACTACAATCAGTTGGAGTAGGGATGCACAATAAATCGGTATTGATATCGGTATCGGCCGATATTGGCAATTTTTTAGGATATCGGTATCAGTCCTGACTTGCGACCTGTCCAGGGTGTACCCCGCCCCTCGCACTGTGACTGCTGGATATGGGCACCAGTGACCCACGCG
>NW_013952477.1:1877907-1880452 GCF_001266775.1 Austrofundulus limnaeus
GTTTATTATAGTTTTTCCAGAGTGACTTGAATTTTGCATGATTTAGTTCATTTGTTAGATTGTTAACATCTTGCACTATTTTTCTTTTAGTTGAATTTTATATGCTTTGGTTGAGATTTTATGTTGATGTTGAATCTTTTAAGCTTTTTTGTTAAAGAATTGACTCTAGAGTGCATATTTTGTGTCCATGAAAAAACTATTACAGAGAATATTACAATATTAAAGAACTGTTCTTGTTAATTTGATGAAAACATTTTAAATTTCCAGTGCACTCACATCAGAATAACTTTTAGATTTGTTGTTAGAACAATTGATTAATCGAAAAAATAATCGTTTGGTACAGCACTAGTTTGTTGTGCGCCAAGATTGCAACCTTTAATTCAGAAAATGACAGAACACTATTCCCTTTGCAAAGGGTTTCTTGACGCTCATTCAGTTTATTATATTCACAAATTGTCCAAATATACTGTAACTGTAAATTCCAGACAAAACGAGGTTCTGCTTGCTTTGCTGAACAGCCTCATTAAAAAGCAGGTTCTCAGATGTTGGTCAGTGGTCCACCCACTGTAAGCTTTTTCCCACCTCATTTTTCACGAGGTAATGGGAATTCCAGATGGGTGTGTAGTTTAGCTCGGGGAACAAAACAAGCTCGAACCACTTTGCTCGTCTCCGTCGTTCAGTTCGGGGCGAGCTCCACTGCGTTGTCTCGGTTATTTTACTTTGTTTGTCGGAGCCTGATRAACTCCGAGGGAAGTCATCTGTGATGGCGGATGCCTGAAATAGTTTACAAAACAAGAGTGAGGGCTCCGGGGAGGGGAACAGGAAGATAAATACCATTAGAGCTTATTATGGTGATTTTCAKTTTAAATGTGGGACGTGRKGATTTGARCCCCCATCAGGCAGGATTTCTGATWTTTCAATGTTTTATAAGCTTYCTGTCATGGACCATGTTGGRGCGTGTTCAGTTCACACACCCAGAGCACATTTCTTCTTGTCATGGGGCGTGATTGAGCCAGCACTGATAGGATTAGTCCAAAAACTGTTCCCGTTTTTGGAGGAAAACTAACGGTAGTAGTGGAAGTTATGCAAGAAGTGTAATGAAATAAAAGTTAGCTTTCTTCATTACTCAGCACATAGAGTTTCCGCCTTGAGTGTGTAAAAGGGAAAATGGAGAAAAAAAAGAGGGACTTCCTTAGCAACTGTTGCTGTTTGGTKTGTGTCTCCTCTGTGCACAGGCGAACCTCTCGGGTCTCATGTTGCTGCTGACTATAATTAGCCAGTGGTTTGCAATAATTTTCGTCCACGCATTCTAAAACAGCAGCTTGTTGCAGGGATGTGAGTGGATTCTGTCATCCTTTGAAGCTGTCAGGCACAGATCTGAAGGCTGTGAGGCGAACCATAAAGGTGTCTGAATCTCCACGCTTGCTTTGTTCGGCTGGATTTATCTGTGGTGGGTGTTTTTTTTTTTTCTGTGTGACGACCTCTTCAGAGCAGCCGGCCCCGGCCTGAATAGAGCTTCTGTTGTGTGAGACCCTGGCCTTGGCCTCTTCGCTGCTCTACAGAGGCAGCCTGTGCCAGTCTCTTAACACATAAACCTCTGATGCCTCGCTGGTTGGCTGCGGTGTGTGTGTGTGGGTGTGGGTGTGGGGAGGTGGGTGTAGTGACAGATATGGGGGCCAGTGTCAAGTCAGAGAAGGCATGCGTGTATCATGTAGACTGCAGTGATTCGACACTGTCTGCCAAGTTRTCTGTGACTGAGAATAAAACATCGCAATGTGCAAGATGGGCTGTTATTAAACACAAGTCATGATTTATTTAAGGAACATCACTAGTAAAAAAAATCTTTAGGTATGTCATGATGGTTTTTCCTGCTGTCTGCAACTTCACCACTAGATGTCACCAAATCCTCTTCAATTTATTGATTATTTAAAAAAATAAAACAGTTTTGTTATAAAGCCTGTGTGAGACAATGGACCAGTGATTACATCATTTTGGACATCTTTGTCTCACAGAGTGCCCATAGTTAGGAGAAAGACTCGGGGAGGGTATGAATCATTTCTCTGACTTCAGTCTTTTAGTTAAAGGGATCCCCGATTAGTTGTAACATTAGACTTTATTTAATAAACATGTATTTTAACTATAAAGTAAAGACTGTAAAAATACTGTCGACCGTTTAGTTTTTAAAAATTTTAAACTGAAAGTTTAAAAATAAATTACACGGACAGGGCCATTTTATTTACCTGCAAAGCATTCTGGGTAAATGATGACGTAGATAGGTCATCGGTAAGAGGCTGCTAGCGAGCTATATCCACCCTGAAGGTTAATAATGGACAATATCTGACGATTGGCTCTTTTTAATGAAACCAGAGAGCGTTGACAGAGAGGAGAAGGTAGAAATGACTCAGCCTGGAACTGAAAATATGGATGGAGGACCTCCGATTAGCTTGTTTGTCGCACTAGCACTGAGCTAATACATATACAGGTATATGGTGATAGCATCAGGGCTAACGCTAAAGCTAACAGGCTAAGCTGAGGTTCTTCTTCC
>NW_013952477.1:1882557-1887407 GCF_001266775.1 Austrofundulus limnaeus
GGGGGGAGGACCAGGGAGGATGATTCAACCACTCAACCATTAGATGTCACTGAAAACAACAAATCCTACACACTGTGCTTTTAATAATCATCACTCAATTCCACAATATTTGTTTACTCAGACTTCTTGGTTATCAGTGTGCAAAAATGGCAACGGTTAGCTGTTTCACTACTATAAGACTATAATATTTCTACCTTAATAACTCTAATGCAAAATTGACAACTTTGTAATGATTAAAAAAAGAATTGACACAACCTTCTCTGGATATGTAAGACATCCAAAAACCACTTAAGAACTGGTTCAGCTCAGGTCCTAAAGACAAACTAAAGTCTCGTACAAACAGGGATCAGCTTCAAAGTTTGGCTGTTTGTCCTCACAAATACACACAGCCTTTGTAACTCACCAGGAAAGTGATTACAACTCTGTGTCTCTGACTAATCTCCATGTTTTGGCGGTGGAAGTGTTGTTTATCACTTCACAGTTGTCATGCAGTTTGTTGGAGCTGAGTGAAAGAAGTTGCCCACGCAGTTTCTCAGCAACAACAGCAGCATTATGAAGAATAGACTGATAGTGAGCTGCAGGCTGCCTGGGTTTATGATTTCTGCACACTGGCAGCATTTTACTGCACTGAGAAGAATGCTCTCTTCTCAGCTCACTTCTAATGCACTTTTTTTTSCCTCATATGGAAAAATATACCAGAACAAACGATCACTGTAGATCTAAGCTGAAAGCCGTGTGTGATAGCTGCGCAGCTAGCGTCCAGTTCAGTGTTTGAGGAGAACGTTGGTTACTTATTGTAACGCCAGATTCTATGAGTATAGGCGTAGCCCTTTAAGGCTATCGCTAGTGGGTTTATCCCTCGCACGCAGCTCAACACTGAAAACTCGTAGTCCACGCCCACCCACTGGGTGGGCCTCCCCCGGTCTGTATAAATAGCAGTCAGACCGGACAATCGACTCCCTAAAAGACTTTTTCTTCAGCCAATTAGGAACCAGTGAGGCCCATAGCTTARAGGGCTGCACCTATACTCATAGWATCTGGGGTTACAATACGTAACCAACRTTCTATTTCGTATAGGCTTSGCCCTTTAAGGCTATCGCTAGTGGGTTAAAGGCGAAGCTGGATGTAGTCCATGCCTCACTGGGTCCATTCAGACCATAATATGAAGCATCTGCTCGCACATAACAAAAAACACTCACAGCCTGAAATGCGTAATCGTTCTGGTGAACATTTTCCATCACCTGTCTGATTCTCAGCATGTGGARCGGCCTCTCCATGATCGAGCTGTTGAACAGAGACAGGTCCAGAATGGGTCTCACTCCTCCCGTTTTTTTGGGGACCAAAAAATAACGGGAGTAGAACCCCGCATTTTCCTCTCCGCGGGGAACCGTGGAAATGACCTTTTTTTAACCTCAGTTCCTGAAGTTCTGACCGGAGAGCAGCGCTCTGCTCTGGAGATGACAGAACCGTCTCCACAATCCCTCTGAACGGCGGCGAGCGACCTGCAAACTGCAGCGTGTAACCCCTGCTGATCAGCTGATCCATCCACCTGTCGAGGGAACATGCGCGCCGCCACTCTGAGTAACGCTCTGAAAGCGGGCGTGCATTTATGTGTGGTGCTGTGGTCCGCACGGACTCTAGCAATGTTAGAGCCCCTACCGCCRTCCCCTGCCTCGCAGCTGCTCCAGAGGGAACCCATGGGGGGCTTGGACAGAAAGGGCTGCCTGTCACCCTTCATGCAGCACTTGGGCTGACGGGAGAGAGCCAGCGTGTTCTGACTCTGCTTGGGCGTGGGCCGCTGCTGGAGAGATGACGCACTCTGTGAGGTGTGTGTGAGGAGGCAGCAGGAACATCCAGATGTTCTGACTGCTCAGAAAAAACTCTGCTGGAATCAGACTGCGCAGAAGAGCCAGACTGATCTGCTGAAACAGAAAAACTCTGTGCAGAAAATGTGGAGCTGCGGCGCCTCGTAACCAGCTGTTTTAGAGGTGAGCGACTCGCTGTGTGTGATGGAGCTGCTGTGAGATCAGCTGATCTGACAGACAACATGGATTTTGTAGGAATTTCGCGCTTAGTGAGATGTTCGTGTTTTATTTCAAAACATTTCACATTTTCACACAGTTCCCCCCAACTTGTCATTTCTTGTTCTGCCTTCTCCACGGGCCCTGCTGCTGATGACTGGACCAGGATGGCTCAGACTGACGGCCTCTGGCTGGAGGGCGGGGGCGCTGGCTGTCTTCCCGGGAACAAACGGCGAGCGGAGGATGAGGATGGCGGAGGAGCTGGGCGGGAAGAGGCTGCAGCTGCTGTGGAGCATCTTTCCTGCTGACGGCAGCCACATCGGTCCCTCCAGCGACCCGAGGTTCAGGTTGAGGCCGCACCAAGTGGCGAAAAGACTCAGAAACCTCCTGAGTCTGCTGAGACTTCTTCACGAGAGAGTAGACGTTGGCACCAAACAGCCCGTCAGCTGTGATGGGACCATCCAGCAGATCCTTCCGGAGCTTCTCCGTCATGGATGGAGCCAGGTGGATCTGGGTGGCCCAGGCAGCGATCCCCGAGGAGCAAATCACTGTGGTGGCGCACAGGTTCAAGATTGCGTCAGCCTCCTTACAGAGAGARCTCTTTAGATCCTCTGGCAGGGCAGTTTCCTCCAGCTGCTTGGAAATGCCGTAAGCGAACACCTCAGCAAGACCTGGATCCAGAGGGGGGACAGAGGGAAAACTCCGCTCTGTAAACCCCTCCACCCTGGTGATGGGCGCGTAGGTGGAGACTGGCGCCCTCAGCTTGGCGGGCTCAGCCGCTGCTTCAGCCAGGAAGTCCATCACGGCGGGAAACTGAGGCCAGATGGGGTCYGGGCAGCGACTTGAGGCAGAACCAAACCTTCCCGCCAGCTCATTCAAGTGGGACGGGGGAGGCTGTGGGACTGGAAGTCCCTTAGCGCTAGCAGCCTCCTGAATCAAGCTAGGCAGCTCGAGGAGGAGCGCGCCCACTGCTGGGAGCGGGGTGGTGGTKGACATTGGAAGCCCGGGGTTGACTGAGCAGTCGCTCAGTTGCTTTTCCTCCAGGATGGCGCTCTCCATTACGGAGGCAGAGTCACTGCCGCTTACGCTATCATCGGAGTCGTCTTCACCCTCGCCATTTCCCCCGGTGTCTTCTTTGCTGGCGGGATCATTCGTTTCCCGCTCAGCGCTGCTAGCTTGCTGAGCACAGCTAGCTTCCTCCTGCAAGCGGGTACCGGACTTGGTCGACTCACCCGGCGGTCCAATAAGAGCCTTGAAAAAGGCTACCCTCCGCCTCCTCTCCTCCAGCGGGAGGAGAGCTCAGGGACGACAGGTGGGCTGAGGTTCCAGGGCGGGGTCGGTGTGCCAAGGTCCCAGGCATCTCTCGCAGGTCTCGTGGTTGTCGAAGGATAAGATGTTACCCGTCTGCCACGACGGGCACAAACGAATAATGTTGTACATCTTCTCAATGTTGCTTGAAGAAAAAAAGGGAGCCGATTGTCCGGTCTGACTGCTATTTATACAGACCGGGGGAGGCCCACCCAGTGGGTGGATGTGGAGTACGAGTTTTCAGTGTTGGTCTGCGCGCGAGGGATAAACCCACTAGTGATAGCCCGAAGCCTATACGAAATAGAATTATTTTTCTCATGTTAAATTTAGAGCAAATGCTTATAAATGCAGCTGTTGTCTGTAGYTTTAAAAGGCTAAAGTTAGCCCTGTTTGCCGACAGACCTGAAAATATGGTTATGAACTTTTTTCTCTTTGTTTTTCTAATCTTGTCTCCTGTTTTCCCCAGATCCTCAGTCTGATAGTCCTCATCTGCTATGCTGCCTCTTTGTACGGAGGCTACACTGCTGTGGCCATCTGTGAGATGGTCTTTGCCATAATCRTCTTTGTCATCTTCATGCTGGAGCTGGACAAGCAGTTCCTGGTAGTCCACTGGGTCTGGACTGTGAGTCCTCCACAGGAGCATGAAAACACACTCTGACATGCTGAGGTATAAAGTTGCTTCATCTTCCGTGTTCCCCTCATCTGTGCAGGACTTTTTCCGCGCCATAATCGGYGCCTGCCTTTACGTCATCACGTCTCTCATCTGTGTGATCGGTGGAGCTGGGGACGGAGCGCGTATCGCAGGCGGGGTGAGTGAAAACACCATGACTCAGCCCGAGCTCTGATGTCCGTTGTGAAACTGCGCATCCTGGTTCTGGCTTTGTTGTGTGTGTGTGTGTGTGTTATTTTATTTTTGATAAATCAGTCATCGTTTGCAGGATGGATGTGCAGAAAAAAACTTGTTGATCTGTGTTGTTACTGTTGAGTAATATCAGAATTAGATCTTATCTCAGGTTTTCTTCCTTTGACGATTGAGCGGAAACTGTTAGATTTTGCAATGCAAACTCCTCCTGTTGGGAGGGTTTATTTTTTCAATCGTTTAATTTTGTATAAAAAATAAATCATATTGCAAATCATTTTTCTAAATTCCAACCTTCTGGCCTTGGGAAATAATAAAAAAGAAATACATTAGAAATGTAGTCTGTCACGCTGCACTGTTGGTACTTAGTTTCAGCACATCTGATTTTTTTAACACATTCTCAGGTCGGACTATGACCTAGTCCTTACCGACTGTGGGTTTTTCGGGTTTGCGTGATGTATGAGGTTAACATGAGGGATCACGATTAAAGGTTAACTTGACGGTCTGTGGTTAACATGAGCGATCAGGGTTAATGGTTTACTTTAGAGTCTGTGGTCAGGGTTAGGCTCTATAAGGCTAGTAGAAGTTACATTTAGGGTCTAAGATGGTTAGTTTCGCGCAATTCTAGACTTGTAAAAACACCGTCCTCCTCTGCCCCATCT
>NW_013952477.1:1888324-1893442 GCF_001266775.1 Austrofundulus limnaeus
ACCAGAGAGCGTTGACAGAGAGGAGAAGGTAGAAATGACTCAGCCTGTAACTGAAAATATGGATGGAGGACAACAGAGCTGCTTCATGGAAGAAGAACCTGGTGAACGTGYATTACTCCCAGATTCTTTACACCTGGTTTGAATGAACCGCTCTTAACTGAGCGCAGCTTGGTGTTAGAGCAACTGATTACGACTGTTTACAAAGTTGAAAGCTAGTTCAAGCTCGGCTTACAGCTGATATTCTGAATTTAGAAATCTGACTTTTATGAAATAGGCCTCTGGAGTTTAAGTGTGGTTTTATGTTAAAACTGCCTGCCATACACATGCTGCTGAAAATGATCTGCTGCGCTCAAACAGCAGAAGCCCATTGTTAAATTAGCAAGATGGACTCAGGAGCAGGTGAACGTTCACATCTTCTTTTCATCCCTGCAATAAATAAGAAAACAAAAGACTCTGTGAAAAATTTACTGTTGTTGTTTTTATAAGCTTTGCTCTGCACAACGTAGAGCAGGAGGGAGAAGTAATGAGGATTTATTCCTCAGMACAATATTTCAGTTATTTACAAGCAAACATTGATACTTATTGTGGTKKTACATTAGAAAAAACACCTTCTAAATTTACTCCTGTAGTTAAGGGTGTGGGCTGGTAGTGGAAACACTTGTAGTTTGGCTTCTTTTTAATAATGTGTTTTGTTTTTAATGCAAAAATGTTGCAAATCKAAACCGATTTCAACCAGTTTTATTTTGTTTCGTGTTTGTTTAGAAACAGGACTTCACCTTAACTGATCTGTTCCTGACTCTGCTACAGTTTGGATTGTTTTCATAATTTTCAGCAGGATGCCCTCAGGGTCCGTGTACTGAAGGAGGTGTGGAGGGAAAAAGAGCAGTGAGATCATTTACAGGCAATTTGAGTGAAGGAGTTATTTGTGTGTGAATGTGTGTACTCAGAAAATCTAAACTGACTTAAACTTGACTCAAAGATGTGTTTACAATTCTTTTGCCTCGGATCTCACAAACTCGATTTTAGTGACGGCCAGGTGACGCTGGTTTGACTTGGGCTCATGAATCGAAGGTTTAACTCGGGCCTCTTGGCTCCATCTTGTGGGCAAAAATAAAAGGTGCAGCTTGAATGTACCACATGAAATGAACAGCTTCAAGTTGAGTTTGATGCTTATGTTTAATAACATGAAATTTCTGTCTGATTTCATGTATATTCACATATATATTTATACACAAAGATTAGGATTTGATAAAGCCCAGATGATGTAATGTCTTTGGAAGCTTTTTATAGATTAGTTGACAACATTTAAGTGAGCTGGAGGCTCACCTGTGGAGGCATTTTAAGACCGACCTCACTGCTTCTGTGTGTGACTTCATGGAAAAAACAAAAGAAATGAGACAAAATATCAGGAAGAAAATCGTCAATATCTTAAACCCTGGTTCACCCTCAGGTACAATTTCCAGGAAATGTCTCATTCATCAAACAATTCAACACAAACACCACAGGACTGACCCRCAATTATATCTTTCATGAAACAGGTTCTCTGTCCTGAGACAAACATTTGATGCCAAAAATGCATATCGATCCCAAAATTAAAGCATACTGCTGAAGAGTCATGATCCACAATGAAGCAAGTCCTGCACTGATTCAAAACCAATAGATATAATGATAGACGTTCAATATCAAAAGAATCTTATATCGATAATGTCACTGTTTTTAAACTGTTAAAGGTTAACTTTCTGATAAAATAAGTTAGGAGTGTTCAGCTAAACACCAGGAAAGGCTAAGATTCACCTTCAAAATAAAAGCTTCAAGCTGTCAATAGACAACAGATGCCTGCTAAAAACCAAAATAATCGTTTGCGCTTTATTTTGAAATCAAGTGTAAACCTTTGTACATTTGAGTGATAGAGCKCTCGCTTGCTGTACCAGTCAACCATCGTACGGTTATTATGAAATGAATTATTGTTTAGGATGCTGTTACACTCAAATGAGGCGTCTAACACTTGAAGAGGGTGTCGGTACGATGCCCCAACAGCTAAAAGCTTGCTGTTAAACAAGATGAGCCAGCAAAAAACCTGTGGAGTAACATGCGGTAAGTTTCATGTTTCGCCTCATAAYTGCTTGAAAATGAAAAAGGACGACGTGGAGAGAGAGGAGGACATGATGCAACAGCTCGAGAGGAAACTGGATAAAAGCGGAAGGGTCACTAGTTTGGCAGTATTTTAGATATTTTAAGTTGTGACGGTTCCGGTTTTTTATTGTAGTTTATTGCTATTGTGAATAATTAGGTTGGGTGCCAGCCAGGTCTCCCTCCTGACATGTAGGATGTTTTTTAACCAGCTAGAGTTTTTACTGTTATTTTACTTATGGTTTAGAGTTGTTTTTAATGTAACCAAATACACAAGGACATGTAAATTACATAAAAATATAAATACACACCCTTACTTTAACTAAATATTCAGTGACAGAAACGTTAAATAGTAATAATAATAGAGAACAGACAAAAGGAAATAGTTTTTTTTATATATTTACAAGAATAAAACAAACAAAATAGAATATAAATACAAAATAAATTTCCCTTTACCCCCCCCTCCAGTGTCCATATGTGGTGCTTGAAACCACTCAAGTTCAAAGTTCAGTTTTAAATAAGTTCCAACTTGACTTCACAAGCAAAGGATGGGTGGGTGTTAAAATTAAACTTAACAGAGGTTCAAAAAGAAAAACACTCGCATAAAAAACAAAACTACACCTATACAAAAAAACTCCTCACACAAAAAAACTCCACCCAGGAGCTAAAACATACAAAATAAATACAATTACTACTTTTACAAAGTCATTTCATCAGATTAACAATATGAAACAAACATACTTTTTCTTTGAGTTGAGTGTGTTTTAGAGCAGCTGGTGTGATTAAGTTTTATGGGTACTAGAAAAAAAAGATAATTGATTCTCTTTAGTTTTACATTTACATTTTAATACAGTTTAATTTTAGTTTCGAAGGGAGACTTATGTTTGTTTAGCAACAAACGTTGCGCCGTCGGGGTACGCAAAAGTTTTCTGCCGTGGGAAAGGACGTGTTGCGTCAAAGCCCTCCGCGTCGCCTCCAGCAAAGTTTCCTTTTTCTTTTATGGTTCGGCYACAGCACATTTAAATCCACAGGCAAAGTCACTGCGACTAACACGGGTGACCAGAATCAATATTTAAAGTCGGAGGTGAGAAAAAAACAGGTGTAAACAATTAACTAAATCCTGTGAAACTCCAGGTTGCCACATAGTTAAGCCGTTACTCTGAAAGCATCATAAAAATAACAGATTGTAAATTTGTACGCCATTTTTMCCTCCATTCTTCGTCGCGCTCGTCTATCTTATATCTGTGGTGTTTGGTTCATCTTAAAAACTAAAAGCATCACGTCTACAAACCAAACCAGATGTTGACTTTTTTTCCCCACAGAGAAATAAAAACCAGACTGAGTTACAAAGTTAGTTTAAGTCACATGAATTACATTATAACAACTGATTTTCCTTATCATGTAGTTTTAATGTGAATAAATGTTTATATAATAATAATAATAATGCTTTTTCTCAGGTGTTCGGTTTGATCGCTGGGATCGTTTATGCCTACGACTCCTACATCACCTACCTGCAGCTCAAGAGCAGCAGACAGGGCACGGCAGCTCCCGTTGGTAGGATCCTTTCATTTTTCACTTATTTTTATTTTTTTCTGATCAGAAAAGTGCCTAATTGTTCTGGTTCTGTTTTGAAGATGACAGAATTTAAAGCCTGCGCCGCCTGTGCCTCTGAGCAGCGCAGCAGCAGGAGCACCGACACACAGAGAGCGGCTCAGTAAGGCAGGGTGGACGGGGGGAAACCAGCAGGTTGAGGGTTAATCATTGCAAAGGAACGGGGTGGCGACTGCACCGGYGTGCCCCCAGAGGAGGACGGCACAACGTCACACCTGTGCCTGCACGCCTGCTACACGAGAAACTTCCCCTCCTGACTTTATTATTCTCACCTCGACGGTCCTTTGACTAAAAAAAAGGGAAATCTGACAGTAACACAAGACTTTGGTTGACATCACCACGGAGCTCGTCTAATCCACATTTCTACTGTTATCGGTCTGCTGTAGTAATCGAGATGATGTTTCTGGATTWCAAAAGTAACTGACTCGTTAGAGACTCTTTAACATCTTAATTATGCGTTTAAGTTTGTATTTTTAGTAACACTTCTTATTTCCTGTTTTGTTTTTTTCCATCACTGYAGTTTCTGTGCATCATGGTGCTTTAAAGTCCTGTTTAAACGAACTAGCTGTTTTTTGTAAACTTTGACTTTAAACCTTTTCTTTTTTATTTATTTTATGTTTTTACAAATGGAGTGGATTATTAAAGACCCTCAAACGAACATTAACTCGTGAGTTTCATGTTCACTTTTACTCGTTTCCTTGGAGTCTTGCTCAGGTTATGTAGTTTATCTTACACATGTAACACGTTTTGAGCTGCAGGATGTTAATTTTATATTGCCAAGTAATAAAGTGCAGGCAGAGTTTTTTTTATTTCCAATTTTTTTTTTTTTTTTAGGCAGACCATGAGAAATCAGTTTCTAAAGAAAAGTCATTAAAATATTGCAGTTTTTTGTTCTCCGTTTCCTCAACCTGGTGTTGGTTAGTTGGAGTAAAAGAAAAATTGTCTGTAACTTTTTTCTAACACTTGTTACAAAAGTCTGGAGCATGCCAGTTGAAATTTAAATCAGCTTTGCTTTGAGAAATAAAGCCATTGATACAACAAAGAGTATGTTTGGGTTTTATTATTTTCACATATATTTTTTATGATTATATGATGTTTGTCTGCTGGATTTAGGCACCAGTGATCCTGAAGAAGAAGTGGGTAAAGATGATGGATGTTTGTATATATAGGTCAAAACCTAAACCTTTTTCTATAAAATAAATTTTACACAGATGAGGCTGAAGTCTTGGATATGTCAAAATTGATTTAACATCATTAGTATACACTCACCGGCCACTTTATTAGGTATACCACGCTAGTAACGGGTTGGACCCCCTTTTGCCTTCAGAACTGCCTCAATTCTTCGTGGCATAGATTCAACAAGGTGCTGGAAGCATT
>NW_013952477.1:1894442-1897090 GCF_001266775.1 Austrofundulus limnaeus
GTACTGAGTTGCCGCCATGTGATTGGCTGATTAGAAATTAAGTGTTAACGAGCAGTTGGACAGGTGTACCTAATAAAGTGGCCGGTGAGTGTATATTTATGTATTAAATACTCCCTCTCTGGTAACTGTCGTGGCCAAAACAGTTGCACTGACTTTCATTAAAACAACATATACTCACTTTAAATACAGTTTAAAACTATTATTTAATGTCAGCATTTCCTTTTGAAAAAGTGTTATTTGACGTTTGTACTTGAATCCACCATATTCAGTTTCTCAAATCCTTGTAATGTTGAGATTTTGTTGCATGGAACCATCGGGGATGATTTGTGTGTGTGAAATTAYTTCTGTTAATCATGATTAAGATGTTGATCAGGAATTTATTTCATATATACACACACAAGTAAATAAATAAACTKATTTATAAGTTATCACAGAAGGAAGCAATTTCAGGAGGATCGTTGCAGACATTCCCATTAATTTTTAGTTTGTGTGTAGTATTAGAAATAGAGCGACTCTTTTCTAATCTAAAGATGCAGAATTTTGGTCACGTTTTTCCAACCATCTTTTTCTAAATCTAATGAAGAAGGCTCTTTCTGCTCTAACCTTGTACATGTCATTTAGCTATTCTGTAATTCTGGAAAATATATTCTCTCCTGATCAGACATTTGATCCACTGATTTCAGGGATAGGATAGTTAAATTGTCTAATACTGTAGCTGAYGCTGGAATTTTTATTGCGTCAAAATGTCAATGCAATGTACAGAACTTCAGAAAATGAAATAATGCCAGGGGGTAACAATAATAAATAAATGAAATACATAGTGCATGAACAGAGATTAGTTCAGGAAGTACAGTTGAATTTTAAAGTGTTTGTGACATGCATAATCTTCAAATACAAAAAGTCAAAGAAAACATCTTTATATTTAAGAAAGTTGGAATAATTCACACGATTTAACCAATTTTGTCTCATAACTGATAGATTTTGTTTTGAACTTGGCTCAGCCAAAGTGAAACAGGAAGTGACATCAAAAGGGAACTCTTCAACAAAGAAAACTCTCTGGTCTTTGTTTATTGAAACAATATTATTTAAACTAACTCCTCTTTGTCTCTCTAGTAGTGACTCAAAATAATCTAAAGGAACTTCAGATTCTTCTCTACAGTCTGTTGTTGGCTGTTGTAGCATCGCTCTGATCACATGCAGACATTCCCCTTTGACATCACTTCCTGTTTCTTCACATGCAAAAATCTCAACAACTGTTCATCTCAGCGACATGAAATTTGTTTTGTAATATTTCATCAGTGTCCTCTTTCTAAAAATGCGTTCATWTTTATTACAAAAATTTGATGTCACGGGCACTTTAAGGCTTCGTCTTTACAGCTTTGGGATTAGTTGAGGTCTGAATGGTTTGTGCATAATGTAGCAATTCAGACAAAAATAGAAAAAATTTGCTTACTTGTGTTCAGGCATCTCAGACAAAGCACTTATGGAGTCTTCAGGGTCATATGTGGGATCTTGTGGGCTTTGTACATTCATAATAGAGCTGCCTTCTAATGAGTCATMACCCACTTTGGACCCCTCCAAACGGGGTCTCTTTATTGGTGTCAATTCTTCAGGAATAACAGACAACAGTGGTCGCTTTACTGGTGTGGATGACAATAAGGTGTGCGTTTGCTCAAATGTAGTTGTTGAAGTGTTGGTGCTAAYGTCAAAACACTTTGGGGTCACCTGTATTCCTTTGAACAAATAAAATTCACACTATCAACAATGACACATTWCTTGACTAAATGTAGTTAATACATAAAAAATAAATTGCTGCACTGCAGATACAATATTTCACTAACCTTTACTTTTAACATGGGGTTGGAGAGTTGAAATGGATAGTTGTGTCCCAACTGAGCGCATGTTGGGTTTGGTTTGAGACAAAGTGCTGGTAAACGTCGGCTCTTGCCTTGTTGCTTCAGACTTCTGGGAAAAAATAAATAAAAGCTTTACTTTACATGACCAAAAAATGTTTAATAACCACAAACATTTATAAAGTTTACCTAACTTGCAATTTGATACTTTTACCAGTGTTTATCAAAAAGAAAAAAATACACTGACTATTGTAGCAATAGGCAAAAAAAAACTTTAACAACATCATAGTACTCTGTAACTTGTACGCTAAAAAGAAGTAGTTTTCTTTCGATCATAAAAAGATAATACAAAATAATGATTTTAATATCATTAATAAAAAATCTGGAACAATGTCAAAGATAATGTAATGTATTTCACTGTAGTAATTAAATATGAAATTATTTTATTAATACTACTTAGGAAGGTGTAACAAAATTAAATTATTACGATTTACACAGCTATTTTTACTTCAAGTAACTTCAACAACACTCAGAGGATTGTTTTTAACAGTAATTTTTATTGTATTACTGAACGAATATTTATAAGATACATTAACAATTTTACTTTAGTCAAAATTGTAGGCTACTCTACCCACTTCCATCACAAAAACGAAGAAAGAAAAGTCTAGTCACCAGATACAGCCGCAATATTTTATTTTGTTAAAGCAGTTCTTTGTATAAAAGCTTGTTTTTGTAGCTGTTGTTTTTAATGATTTCACCCTCTATGAGCCTGATGTAGAATGTATAGATCATAAA
>NW_013952477.1:1898055-1902229 GCF_001266775.1 Austrofundulus limnaeus
GGTTTGGTTTGAGACAAAGTGCTGGTAAACGTCATCTCTTGCCTTGTTGCTTCAGACTTCTGGGAAAAAAATAAACGCTTTACTTTACATGACCAAAAAAAATGTTTAATAACCACAAACATTTATAAAGTTTACTTAACTTGCAATTTGATACTTTTACCAGTGTTTATCAAAAAGAAAAAAAATACACTGACTATTGTAGCAATAGGCAAAAAAAACCTTTAACAACAACATAGTACTCTGTAACTTGTATGCTAAAACGAAGTACTTTTCTTTCAATCATAAAAAGATAATACAAAATAATGATTTTAATATCATTAATAAAAAATCTGGAACAATATCAAAGATAATGTAATGTATATCACTGTAGTAATTAAATATTAATTTATTTTATTAATACTACTTAGGAAGGTGTAACAAAATTAAATTATTACTATTTACACAGTTATTTTTACTTCAAGTAACTTCAACAACACTCAGTGGATTGTTTTTAACAGTAATTTTTATTGTATTACTGAAAGAATATTTATAAGATACATTAATAATTTTACTTTAGTCAAAATTGTAGGCTACTCTACCCACTTCCATCACAAAAACGAAGAAAGAAAAGTCTAGTCACCAGATACAGTCACAATATTTTATTTTGTTAAAKCAGTTCTTTGTATAAAAGCTCGTTTTTGTAGCTGTTGTTTTGAATGATTTCACCCTCTCTGAGCCTGATGTAGAAAGTATAGATCATAAATACTCGGTAAAAACCAAAAACTTATAACTCCAGGCCAAACATAGCTGATGATATCCGTCGTCACAGACGGACATATGGACAGAGAGCATTTCWATGTCGCCCGCCTCGGCGACAGGGTACATATATTGTTTCTTGGAATATTGTAAGTTTTACCCTAAATAGACTCCAACTTAGATGTGAAAAAGAATGATGGATCACTAACACTGCGACGTAGCTAAGAATTTAGCTAATGCTACATCCAACAACGTGGAGTTAGCTAACCCCAACACAAACTACGTCAATTATAGCTGCATTACGAGCATGTGTTCCCCAAGACAAATACTGTATACACAGTATTCTAAATGTGAAAAAGAATGATTTAAAAGGCTAATGGATCAACTTCTGTATACTCACCGCGGCTCAGCAGATGCTACCGCAGAAGCTAACTTAACACAAGGCWGCGACGTAGCTAAGAAWWGAGCTAACGCTACATCCAACAACGTGGAGTTAGCTAACGCCAACACAAAAAACTCCAATAATAGCTGCATTACGAGCATGTGTTCCCCAAGACAAACACTGTATAAACAGCATTATTCTAAAAAACACAGTACAAAGATCATACCGGAGATCGCTAAGCTAGCACATCAAGCTAACAAAAGCATAAGACATAACGCTATCAAAACAAGCTTTTATTATTATAGCTTACCAATTTGGTTTGACCATCGCTTCCATAAAGAGAAGGAACAGAACCCTCAATCAGGCGAAGTCTCTCGGAAAAACCTTCCTGAAATTGACKGAGGTTGCTGAAGCATTCATCCGAAAAGTGTTTGCTGCAAACAAGAAGCACTTTCCCCACATTTGCGGGTACATTTCCTCGAAAAATGAAATGTAACCAGGCACTTCGAAGAGGCTCAGATGCTGGCAGTCTGTGAAAAGAACTATGTTGGTCCACACACCCGAGAACTGAACATTTCTGAACTTGCACCTTAGGCATGATGATATGAAACTACAAAATCACTGCGAGGAAAAAAAATGGCGGACTATGAACTCTAGTTGGCAGGAAATACATGACCATAAATGGCATTTCCCAAGAAAAGAGTGTGACGAAATAAGCAATGAAACGTAATAAGCAAGACAAGATTTTGAACAAACTGGACAATTTGACCCCAAAAATAATATAAAAATATCTTTGCAGTAACAGAACAGAATAAATTAAAGTTTTCTACACTCCTAGACACTATAATTGCACAAAAAATAGTTTAGAAAAGCAAAAAAAGTGCATTTAGCATGATATGTCTCCTTTAAAGGAGGCTTCCTGGCAGAAAATTTGCACTTATGAATGTGAAACTTAACTAAGAGTAATAAAATATTAATTACATAAAGTTTTTTTTCTTAGAGGGGAAGACATAGTAAAACCAAAAAGTACATCTTTTTCACCTGAATATCAGATGGAAAAAAATACTGAGGATTTGAGACTGAATAYAGTAAACAAAGTTTTTCCAGAAGGAAACTGAAGGGACACCTCCAGAACAAGTGCACTGTAGTTTCATTGTCCAAATTACAAAAGGAGCAACTGCAGTTAATATCCTTGTGCAAGTTCTGTTTTGCAGGGTAACAACGATGAAGTTTGAAGCACATCACGAGGTGTGTTTGTAATGAGTATTTTGAAGACAAATTCCATACTGTTGTCCATTTGATGTCATGACAAAAACTGTCTCCAGCAGTGTGTTACATAAGGCATTGTAACGGAGTTTACGCCGTTTTTTAAGTTTAACGTGTTGTAAATTGCTCGTTTAGTGGCACTTACGGCTTGCCATACAGTGTCGCAGCAGAGCGCGCTTCAGACTAACTGGCGCTGCAGATGAACTCACTGTGTGTAACTTGAGATTTTCCTTACAGTTTTTTTTAATTATTAGACTTTTTATTGCATAAATCAAATCCAAGTTCTATTTCTGTTTTTATTTAACACCATTTTAACACTGTGGCAGCGGCGCATTGTGATTAACAGCTGACTGCATCTCTGCCTTCATGTTTTTCCCTCTTCTCTCGTCCTTCTGCAAAGAATGACAAAAAATAAGAAGGCATAATGTTGCAAACTGCAGCCACTAATATTTCAGATTTGAAATATTTGAACTATAAATTATCTCTGTCTTTAGATGACAGCAATCTGCATCTGAACCACTGGATTACAGTCGGGTTCTCAACCTACAAACCCCTGGAACATTTATTTTAAAAAAATATCTGTTATCAACAAATTAGTGAGCCTTCCTTCTCAATGAGACATTGTCAAAAAATAAAAGTAGTTCGTAGTAAGAGTTGTGGTTTTCTTGGTGCTGCATTCCTCTGTGGCCTCTGATCTCATCAGATTTGTTTTGAAGATAATGCATCTAAACTGCTCTTATCTTTCATTCTGAGATGACAGAGCAGCTCTTCAGAAACAACAGTTTGTAAAACTGAAAAATGATTAAATTATGTCGTTGGCCTTCAGCCTGGTCTTTATCTTTATTCTGATGTCACGACTGGTTTAACTCTTGATGTGACAGATCATCACTTCAAGTTGACTGAATGATCCCTTTAATATTCTTCATACAAAACCAGCAAAGRCTGATACATATTCTCAGATTTTCTGACTTTTTGCACACCATGACACGACACAAAGCGAAGAGTCACTGATGGACTCGTTCCTTTCATTTCCATCTCAGACCTGAGACCACCTCCAGCTCTCAGATCAACTGTTAATTTCTGTCCGTCCATGAAACTGAACAATAGATTTTTTAAATGTAAAACTAACCTCAGATACAGATTTTTAAGGTGTTTACTCTTGATGGATTAGATCTTATCTTGCTGCTGTATGTTCAAATATTTACTTTTCTAATAGCTGTCAGTGGTGGGCACAGTTCCCCTAAAGCACTAAAGCACTAATAGGAGAACTAATTTCCTGATTAGTGCTTTAGGGCTTTTGCTATTTTTTAAATTCATTAGTGGATTAGCACTTGCTAAATTTAGAAGCACTAACTGAGGTCTATGTTATTGATCAACATTATTGTTCACAGTTGAGGGTGTTATACATTTTGTTCATACGTGTGTCACTTATCTACAAGGTCACCTGTCAAACTCATGGCCCACGGGCCAAATGTGGCCTGCAGGTGACTCCCATTTGGCCCACCAACGGCACTAAGTGACAATACTTTGCACACAGTAAATATTGTCTCATGTTGACTGAAGAATGTTCCATGTGTCATCTGGATTATTTTAGTGCTTAAAGGATTAGTTTTTTGCTAAATTTTTCAGTGCGTTAGTGCTTTAGAATTATGGGACCTACATAGTTAAGTCAGTGCTTTAGGTTTAGTGCAACTAATATTTAGATTAGTGCTGCCCACCACTGATAGCTGTGATCTGTTTTTTTTTTTTTGCACATGGAGCTAAAAAGCCCAACATTAAAAACCATTGCTC
>NW_013952477.1:1903747-1904269 GCF_001266775.1 Austrofundulus limnaeus
AAATAACATTTTGTTATAAATGTTTTCTATTTTATCTGTATATATTTACACTTGTGTAATAATGTATGTTGGGACCCTGTTTATAGTGCAGTTCTGTTTATAAATCATTGTATATATTTAATGTCTTTTTTACAATATTAAAAAAGGTCTGTTATTGGTTGATGGCAAGTCCAATTTAATCACATCTGCTAAAGGCTAAACCTGAAACATGGTTGTATTTTCTACTGGAAATTGGAAAAGGACATTATTCTTATACAGTATTAGTTACAAATTTGGTAGAGTAAATGAGAAATAAATTAGTGTGATTTTAGGTGATTTCCTGATGAACTCTTTCTAGAGTATTAATCATGTTAAGTTTTAAACACATTCATTTTTTAAAGTTTTTCCTCATGAATGCAGAACACTTTATTTTCCAGGATATTTTAATTTGAGTGTTTTGCTTTTCAAACAAACAAAAACCTGACTTGAGTTTATTACTCATCAGTAATGATCAAATACTGACTTATTTTGATTATTATGATC
>NW_013952477.1:1906857-1908700 GCF_001266775.1 Austrofundulus limnaeus
AGGGGGACAACTGAAAACGGAGGCCTCCACCTCTGTTTAATGATGGACGGTCTTTCTTCACAAAAATGGCTTCTTTTACTCCTCTCTCAAACCATAAGGTTGGTTTTTTCAAGCCATTTTTCATCACTTCAAAGTTGACTGAACTATCCCTTTAATAATCTTGACACAAAACCAGCAAAGATTGTCACATTTTCACATCGTGACAAGAGGTGAATCATGTAGGGATGGACTCAGTTCCTGTCATTTTCATCTCAGACCAGAGACCACCTCCAGCTGCTGACAATGTCCTATAGGTGCACATACTGCAATGGACGACCATCTGTTAAATAAATATATTAATAAATTATGGACAGAATATTTTGTTTCACAGTGCATTTATCTCCACAGAATACACCCTGACATGTCACCATGATTTCAGTTAGTTTCCTCTTCCCTTCATCGGTCACCTCACAGCTTTCAGTATCAGTTTCAGTCAAGCTGCAGTCTTTATGTAAGCCAGGGCTATTCAACTGGCAGCCCGCAGGCCACATCCGGCCTATGGGTGACTAAAGTTTGGCCCGTCAATTTGTTCATTCATCTCTTAAACCCAAACTCCCGGTTTTCTACTTTAATTACTATAGGTTCTTCAAGTTAGACATGTGGTATCTACAGAAACACCTGAAACTTGGCTAGAAGCTGGTAAAAAAACATTTCTATGAACATCCACAGTTAAAACTACAAGCAGTTGAAGATAAAACTATGAAAGTGGAAATAAAATTGGTTTAAAAGTTTGGCAAGTCAGAGATGTCAAAATAATATGTGATAAACAGGAAACATAATTTTCTTTTGTTTTTGATATTTTTTATTATCACAAATTTTATAGGGTTCTGTATGTTGTATTCATGATTAAATGCATTAAAAATAAACTAATTCAAAGATAACATGTCTTTGTAATACAATTTATTTATATAACTTTATTTGYTGGATGTTCTGCCCCTGTGCTGTTGGCCTGCATTAACTGTGGTTACTGGAGCAATTTAGTTGAATAGCCCTGCTTTAAGCAGCTGCTAGCTGAAACTGCTGGCAGGTTACAACACATATTGTAAGTAAGTGAAAGACGTCATCAGCCATGGTGTTAGGACTGCCCGGAGATGAACCCAGAGCAAATCCAATATTCCTGCAGGATGGTCCCAGTTCAGTTTTTAGATTCCATCCAACTGAACCAGACTTTGCTTTGTTGAACATTTTAAATGCCCCACACGTGTTTTTCTTTTGKTTTTCTTTTCAACTGTTTTGTTTGTTAATTTTCATAGGCCTATGTGTTTATTTATATGTCTCCTTTTAATTTATATAATCTGTATATAGCAGTTATTACTGTTCAGTTTGGGGTGGGATTTCATTTGTTTTGTTTGTGTTTTATTTTTAAAAATGCAAAATGCAATTAAAAATAAAAACAATATGTTCTACTCTTGATCTTCTTTAACACTAAACTTTAGCTCAATATTGGTCCAACATGTTGCAGTATCATCAGGCATGTTCATGTTAATTAATATTACTTTGCTGTGGCGTCATTTTGACCTGGGTTAAATCCAAAAGTTAATCAGTTGTAGATTTACATCCAGTTATTAATATGTGAAAGTTTGATGACAGTACCTTGAGTGGATCATGAGATATTTTGCTAACAGAGTGAGACACACAGCTCTGATTGTTGATTTTGGTCACTTGGTGGAGCCAAAAAGCGCCAAGTTCTTTATGAGTCATGAGGGAAGAAGAAGCTCTGACCCTCCCCTGTCCTCAAACACGTCCTCTGCTCCGAGATAAATATCAGTCAGTCTGACTTCAGACATTCAAACGTGTTTTTGAG
>NW_013952477.1:1909700-1943325 GCF_001266775.1 Austrofundulus limnaeus
GTATTGCATTAAGTACATGAGCAATATTTTGTCCAAATAAAGTCCTTCTAATAAAAGACTTAAACTATAAAGCATGTTTTTCTTTAAAAAAATAATAAAACATCTTTTTCTAACAGGAAATATTGTCTCTGACTACATTTCTTTCTGATCTTTGCATTGCCAWCGTTGTGACTCTTCCATTTAATTTCTGGATCTAAATTTGATTTTAATCCCACTTAATGATGCTCTGGCATTTTTTTTTTAGAGCGAAGGCATCTCTGTGTGATTCTCTGAACTCTACATGAGCGGATTATCACAGCAGTGGGGAGACCTTATCCTGTCTACCTGCTCAGAGATCGACGAGGACAGGAAAGGAAGGAAAGCTCCTAGGGTTAAGATGAGAGCTTGGGAAGAAATTGAAAAAGAAAGTATTGTAGAAATAACAGGACCAACAAAAAGAAAAAATAAAAGACCACCGGAAAATGTCAGAGAGMAGATGTGTAAAAATGAAGAATTAAACCTCTTGAAACATTACGTAGGAAAATGGAGCACAGAAGCAGTTCTGTGCTCTCCTCTGTATTGCCAGTTTTAGGTCACAGAATATAAAACTGGAACAGGAGGTGAAAAAAATAAGTTACAAAAGCAGCAGCTTTAGGCACAAGAAGTTAAAAGTGCACATATTTGTAATACTGAGTAACATGCTCTGCTTAATTATTTAAAACTTTGAAGTATATTTTTATCAATAAGTATATTTTTTAAAGGTGAAAGAGCAAGATGAAGAGCTGAAAAACTCAAAGAGGTTATAAAGGAGCTAACAAAACACCAAACTGAGTGGAACAACGAGCAGTACACAATCAGATACTTACAGACTGTCCGGGCTCTCCTGCCTCTCCTGGGCTGCCTTGGAAACCTTGAGGGCCCTAAAATGTGGAGAGGAGAGAAAAAAGAAATAATAAAAAATAAGAAGACACAAACTGCAGAAACTATGATTTCAGCAATGAATTACTGGTTAGCAAAAACATTACTTTTCCTGCAACAAATTCCACTTTGCTTTGACAGTTATAAGTTGTTTTTATATTCTTCTGATCTGATTCTGATCACTTTCTTTTAATTTAGTTACACATTTACAACCAACACTCATTGTGCTTTTTAATGTGCTTTTTTATTGTTTTTCTATTGTTGTGGATATGTAGGTATATGTATATATAGATACATGCTGATATATAGGCATATTTTAGCTAATTTTATCCTGTTACTCTTTATTCTCTTCTTTTTCTTTTAATGTGTATTTGCACTACTGTGGGAGTGGCTCTGATCTCGTAATGCACATGTGTAATGACAATAAAGGCTTTCTATTCAATTCTGTTCTATTTTATCGTCTTAAAGTAAATGAGTAATAATAGTGTCACATTCTTTTTTGCATATTTGTTTTAACTCAACAATAAACCAAAGAAGAAGAAAAAATGCATCACCAATTACATCTGTGAATAAAATGTCCACATTACTCTTAATTTAAAATTTAAATAAATATAATTAGAAAATGTACGTCTGGAAACACAGTCCAGAAAAAAAATAATTCATTTATTTATCACAATAAGTGTCAGTGTTTGTCAAAAATCKTTTTTGATTGATACAATATTGCTGTTCTTTGCAGGTGATGCCTCAGATTTGGAGTCTGTTTTATGTCAGACGCCCTTCCTGATGCAGCCTGAGCTCCGACCTGCAGCCTCAGGATTAKCAGACCGACCACACAAARGCTYCCGCAGCCCCCTAAATGAGCATGAGTTAGTGTGAATCAATCATCAAAGGCAGGACAGGCGACATRAAAAGCAGCTCTTTAATTTAAAGGTTGCAGGAAGGCTGGCTGCATGTAAAGAGTGGTTACAGGTTGCGGTGTGTTTGTGTCGGGTGTGACCCCAGTAAGGAAGTGAGAAAAGGTAAATTGTCAGGTGCTCATCATTGTGTCTGGGTTGTGGCACAGGAAAACGCCTCAGATCCTGCAGCTGGAAGACGGAAYTATTCTTTACGTGCCGCCTGCAGGCGACACCGAGAGAGGCCCYGGTGTAAACTTTTACCTGTGGTGGCTGCGACACCTAATCCTTCCTGGAGTTTAAAGCGCAGTGGTCAAATAAAGCTTTGTAATATTTAACAACACTAGAGGGGACAGACYGTGCTGCTGCAAGCCTCTGATAATTATTGGATTTATCCTGTCGGTGCGCTCAGATCGTGTGTTAGATGTAAAGAAGGTGCTTACAGGTGCTCCTGAGGGGCCAGGTGGTCCTCTGGGTCCCATAGGGCCCTGAGAGGAAGAGGAGAAGAAAGCAGAGGCAGAAAATCAGGATAAAGACAGATAACTTCATCGTTCATCAAGGCAAACATAAACATCAGAACTAAATCAGAGTTTACTTTTGACCGTTCCATTTAAGCAGCAAAATCMACTTATTTATTTATGTTTTTCAGTCAGAAGCTCTAAACCACATCACCTGCTTTGCCTCAAAGCTACGTACTGTAATACTCAACAGCTTTACTTGTCAAAAACATAAATCTGTGGGAATTCCTCAGTGGCTTTTAGAACTTCTCTGTGTTCCATCCCTCCTCTTACTTATTTTAAACACCCTTTTTTATTTTTAGCTTCTTTTTTCCCCCTACATTTTTTCTGCAGTTCAAAAGTCGTGAGCTCTATTGTTGTACTCCCAGGAGAGATTTGGTAAATCTGACAAAACTTCCTGTATTTTGACAAAAGAACCTTAAATTCTGATGTTAGTTTTGCAAAGTTTCAGTCTTGAACCCAGAAGAGGGTAACATTTTTTCTGCTGACTGCTTTCAGACTGAAACCTAATCTGCTCAGTGAGAGCTTCTGGCTGGACTCACACGCCAAAGAAAGTTTGTACCTCACCTTCACCAGAAGAGAAAATGAGAGAAATTAGAGTAAAGAGTGAGAGACTAAAGTTTCTCTTAAACACACCAAAAAATAAATAAATAAAAAACACAAAGAAAATCTGCTCTAAAATGGAAGCAGATTTTTTCTCATCTCCCCAAAATCCAAAATAGTTTTTCAACAACAAAGCAGAAAAATCTGGATTTCGATTGCTTGTTTCAGATCTTTTTCAAGTTAAAAACATCTCCCTCTCATTAGACCTGCTTTTTCATGAACCCTCAACCCAAAAAAATGAGGGAATCCAGCCAAAGAAAATGTCACAGCAGGGTACAGTGGTCCTCAGAAACGAATGAAAGTCACCTTTCAGTGGGTGTGGCGAGCTTCCACCAGCTCATCAATGAGACTCTGTGTGTGTGTAAAATGTTGGAATGTGTGTGTGTGTGTGCATGCAAACATTTCAGTAAAAGCACCGTTAGAGTGTGTTGAATATATGTTGGAGYAAATGATTGAAGGTCTCACGTTGGACTTGATATAAAACTGCTGCTCTCCCCTGCAGCAGGCAGACAAAGTAAACTTGGGATGACTTCAGAAGGATGTTTAGTGTTGAGCTCTCAGACAGACATGTGGTGGGACCATCATTAGGACTGATGTGTCTCCAGTCATCTCCTCCTTCTCATCCAGGTGTCTCAAACCTCTGCTCCATGGCTTTTAAATGATTCCCAGAATGCTCCTCTGTCCACTGCTGATCAACCACCACCACCACCACCATCCACATTCATCCATTTTTGTTGACTCAAAACGTTATCACTTGTTACTTTCTGGACGTTTCATTAAAACCTGTCCTATAGTTCATGATATATTTTGCTAACAGACAGACAGGGTTGACTCCAATAGCTTATGCATTCAGAGTATGAGTTTAGCTCAGTATATATAAAACTGACTGACTCACTTAATGGTTGCTAAAATATGTTGGCTGTGGCAGCCATTTTAAATTGGATTTGCTCTAAAAAGTTCATTTGAAATTGTAGATCCAGTCATTGCTTTCTGAGTTTCATTAAAACTCATCTACTAATTCTCAAGATAGACTTATGCACAGAAAAAAAAAACTGAAACACAGGGGATTGCAGGATTGCTTGCCTTTTGCCCTTCAGCAATAAGCAAAATCAAAAACAAAAAAAATGTGGATGATGGTTGTTGTTTCTTCTGATCCTTGATGAAATCCAGAAAGAAGATCAATATTCAATTTTCAACAAGTAATAACCACGTGGTCCTTGTGCGGATTTTATTTATGTTCCTTTTGGTTTACGTTCCGATCTAGTTGCAAAGAAACAGGAGTCTGGTGCTGTCATTTTGCCGAACTTCAATCTCGCTCCTCAGTTCAGAAGCCTCGTCCTTCACACATGTTTTTTGTATGACCACTGCAGACTGTCAAAGAAGGACACGGGAGGGGCAGCAGGTCTCAGAACGGCGTTCTCACCATTGGTCCTTGCATCACACCCATCTGAGCGCCGCCGGCCTTCTCGTCAAAACCACCAGCCATCTGAGCAGCAAAGTTCTGGAACAGTCAAAAGACAAAACATGGTGAGAATTTCTTCACAAATAAAGGTTGTTTTATGTCAGTTTGTACAATCTTAGTAGAGGTTTTAAGATGCTCTGTCTGACTTTTGGCTTAAAAACAACTAAAAAAAACTAAAGATGAAAGCCTGAGAAACTCAATAAATTAAAGACATGCTCCACATTGGACCACGTTTAACAATCAGCGCTCTCTCTTGTTGTATTTAAATATTTATCTTGGCACTAAAGTGTTTTCCCTGAGCTGACACATGACATTATTTTGGCACGAGATAGAATCAGCTTTTAGGATCCTGTCAGCTGCAGAGCATTATGTCAGTCCTGATCCAGACAAGGAAGAGACAGAGGGCATGTGAAAACTTTTTACAAAGGCGTTTTTTTTTGCACGTTCCCCAAAAAGCTTCTTCCCGTCCTCTTCTTCGGTCTGTCATAGCACCTCATGCCCTTCAACCTTCCCTCCCTCTTGTCACTCCTCCTCCTCTCTTCTTTTCTCCTAGAAAGAATGCGAGGCATTCAGTCTATTTTCCCTCAGCATCCATGCTGTTGAATCTCTGTCTCCTCCCATCCCCTGCAGTTTCACACATCTTTTGTGTTCTTTGCTCTCTTCCCCCACTTTTTTTTTCATCCTCATCATCCCAACCAGTCAGATTTAATCCCGGCCTTGAATCTGTGTCAACCAGGCAGTTCTTATGTACGCAGTGAACCCAAGCTCACTACCCCTCCAAACCGTAGGATACATACCCCACCAAGGCCGGGGGGTCCGTTAGGTCCGGGAGGGCCAGGGGGTCCGGGGTTTCCAGGGGTGCCAGGTTCACCATCTCTGCCACGAGGACCAGGGCTTCCCTTAAGACGAAAGATAAAATTTAAAAAAGTCCTAAAAACTAATAAAAATGTCTAGATTATAATCTAAAACAGAGCTTAAATTAACTATTTTAATCGTCTTATGGCTGGTCAGTTAGTGTTTTGTTGGGAAATTGAAATAAATTTTAAGAATAAAGAAATTGTTAAGTTAAAAAAAGGAACTTTAAAAACACTGGGAGCAAAATCACAAGTAAAGAAGAGCTTCATTAAAAAAATCTACAATAAATCGTTTTTGTATTTTTAAGCCTGTGGGCCAATATTGAAGCTCAGGAGCAGTTTAAATAAATCATTACACAGTTATTGGCAGAGAAAACACAGCTGACAGCAGCGTAAAGCTCATTTGAACCTGTTCCAAACTGCACTGACTGTTTAACATGAAAATAATGTGTCTTTTTATAACCTTCATGGTGCAAAAAATGCATTAAAACCAAACAACAGCAAACTTTTATCGGTTTAAAAAAATGAAAATTGGCTTTATTTCATAAAATTGTTGCGTMGAGTTAAAAAAAATCTCTCAGTGTATCATTACAGGTTGTGTATGCTGAACATTTTTGGGGTCCAATCAGACAGTGCATACCTGTGTGCATGTGGAGACAAATTACCCTGCAAYCAGATCCAAACCTAAGAATGTATCAAACATCTAAAACAGTGCTCAGCTTCTGCTGGCCAAAAACTAAATCTGCCTCGTGTTTAAATCTGCATAAACAAGATAAACTCCCCGCCCGCGTCCGTGATCAGATCCGTGTTGTTCCATTAATGACACCATCAAAGCCGTTCCCACACCGGCTGAGCGCGAGGCCTCTGAGAGAAGCCTGCGTTTATATTCTGAGCCTCCGACAGCCTCACATCTGTTAAACAACCCAGACCGCAGAGCCTAATGGGAACGACACATGACTGGTTAGACTGTGACGCTCGATGAAAGGCTGCCATTATCCAAACCTGTATGCTACAACACCACCGCCTCCCAAACCCACCCTCCAGAACCTGCAGCTATCAGATTCAATAGGACATACCGTACTTGTTAACCGAGCGGATTATATGGCTCTAGTCTTCTAAGGGTCAACGGGAGAAAATCACAACAAGGAAAATTAATGATTTAATTTTGACTCTGTAAATCCAACCTTCTCTCCTTTTTCTCCTCTCGGTCCACGAGGTCCTTGCTCTCCTGGTGGGCCCTGGGGGAACAGAAGAAGAGGCTCAGTAACTTTAATAAATATCTTTAAATATGTAATACAAAGAAGCAGCTGAACCATTTAAAGTCTGTTGCTGTTACATCAATTTCTTAAATGGCTTTCTATCAAACAGAAAGTTGTAAAAGTCCTCTAGTAGAAGTTATATGAAATACATTTACAGGCAGAAAATGGTGCATACCATTGGGCCAGATGGTCCTCTTGGTCCTACAACCTATGTATGAAAAAAAGAAGAATCCACTAAATGCCTTCATTTATCAAATGTATTTCTACACAAGGTTTAAATAAAAAATGATCTTTCCTCCATCGGAGCAGACTTGTTAATTACCAGTGTCTTTGGGCAAATCATAACCAGAAACGTACAGTAAACAATGCTCTTTTATTTCCTGCTATGAACTTGTGATTCTCAGAAGAGCAAAGTGTTTCCAGGTGCAGCAGCAGCAGCAGCAGCAGCAGCAGCAGCAGCAGCAGCAACAGCAGCAGCAGCAGCAGCAGTGAGTTTACTCTCCCTCTGCTGTTTTCTGATAGCCTGGTCTTAGTGGGCAACATGGAAACCTCATGGTGCTTGACTGTCTTCCTCCTGAGTGGGTTACTTACCTCCGTTTTTGTCTTTTTCCTCTCCAAATTTATTTTAAGCTCATGCTAACAGAGCTTTATATTCATTTGGTTGTTATATAATCTAGTTTTGATAAGATTAAAGTCAGAAATATCAAGGAGCTGAAACCATTCGGGTATTTTGAGGTGTAAATTTGACACTAGTTTCATATCAGACAATATTTCTACCAGAAGATAAACATTAAAAACGAATGTGGTAAAACAATTCCATTATTCTGATAATGAAATCTTAAAATGGCCAATACTGTATTTCTACATCTCCCTTCATTATTAAGAAGGGTTGTGAACTAAGTTTTCATCCAAGCTCTTGAATTCTTGAAGGTGGCTAACAAGTTGTTTCCAAAATCACATGAAGTGTCAGCTTACATCTGTAATGTCTCCAGGTTCACCCTTTTGACCCTGATGAAGAAAAAAGCAGGAAAAACTTCAATGAAACAGACAAGACAGATYTTTTCTTAGATTATCTGTTAGTGCTCAGTCATCCTTTGAAACTGTAAGAAACTTGATGCTAAAATGGCATTCTTGATATTAAAAAGTTGGCAGAATATGTCCTCTGCAGTGTTATTTACCAGATAAACATGACACTCATGAACAGGAAATTACTATTATTCTTCTGACAAGTCTTTTTCACATCAAAGACTCTAAATCCATAAACTACAGGGTCTTTGTGCAGCCCTGAAAGGAGTCTGGGGCAGTCCTGCATATAATTGCTGAGGAGGTCGACTTCATAGACACACACAGTCATCAGAGTCATGCAGACGCATAAAATTGTTCCAAATATCTTAGAAGTCTCACCTTAGCTCCATGTCCTCCTGTTTGGTGTCGGTGCAAGATTGTAYGTAGAAACAAAACACAGTTAGTGAACAAATTACACACAAAAACAAGCAACTGAGTAGGGTAAAACAGCCTTTTGTTGAAGTAAACTAAGTCTTTTTGTTTTCTAAATCAGGCTTTTCCAAATACCACCACCACATCTTTGTGCTGTTATAAATAGAACCCATTAGGATAAAAGCAGTGTTTAACTCACCATCTGAGCCTAAAAGCAAAATCACAATGAGTGCATTAAAGAAAGAGAACGACAGAAAGCAAAAAGGCCAATTAAGACAAACAGAAAATCTCACGTTCTGCAGGACAGAGTTGGATTTTACAGTGTTTTTAGGGTTATTACTATTTAATTATTATTATTATCATTTGCATTTAGCTAGTTTAACTACAGGCTGAGAAAACTTTAGATATGTAAGTTTAGCAATGTTATATTTTAAATGTAGTGATTTTAGAAACAGGGCTGGTTAATGAAATAATTATTTGCCTACATCTTGTAACAAGATAAATCTAGTTAGGACTGTCAAATCTTACAGTTGACAACAGGATCAGGCAAAAACATTAATTTAAACAAATAATTGAAGTTTATAATATTTGCACTGAGTTATTTTAGTCAGTATAATTAGGTACTCAGTTTCAATAGCCAGCCCTATTTGTATCTCGTGTTAAAAGCACCAAAGGTTGCCTTTAAAATGAGAACATTTTCCAGCAGTAAGCATGCATTACAAACAGTGACGCCTCTGATTTCATTGATGCTCCTCAGCTCATTTTATTTACATTTCCAAATCAACTAGAGTTGGGATACTGGGGTCTTTGTCTATCAGGAAGCCATGGCACTTCGGCGGGGGGAATGAGCCACAGCCYAAGTGTTGAATAGCTTCCTTTAAATGATCTGAACTCACGGTGGAGAGTCAGGCATTTTTTTTTCTTTTTCTTGCCATCAGATCTGCAGAACTCCACAGAGAGGATATAGAGTAGAAATGTGAGGCCATGTCTGCTCGGCTGAGGTATTTCCTTAATCACTCCCACATGTTTTCATGATACTCATGGAAGGAGAGTATTTAAACAAGATGYGTGCCAAGGTGCACCGGCGGTGGAAAAAACGCCGGGTGAGATTAGCATTTCAGTGAAATTTGGTCAGAAGTGTCACTGTTGTTGTGTGAATCTCATCATTTGTTTGCTTTGGGGATAGAAAACTGCATTCAGATCAAAGACTGATATGAGTTGAACAGCAGCTGCCCAGACTTTGATTTGAACCAAATGTGCTGTTTTTTTTCTCTCTCCCCAAAATAAACATCATCCTGTGCAGTAATTTATTTATGAAAAGTATGAGATAAATAAATTACAACCAGAAGTTGTAGGTGGGTCAGCAGCACAGATGGGGCAACACTCTCCGAATGGGATTTCAGGTTTGGGGCAGTCTTTTAGCTCCTCGCAGACAATTTCATCACACAGGATTGTCCCAGTGTCGCACACACAGATGCGACAAGGCTCTGGTTTCCATATATCCTGGTTGCCATAAGTCTGTCCGTCTTGTACACAGCTAAAAGCATCCTCCTCTGTGTTCGAAGTCACAGCAAGGGGCACACAGAGGACCACACAGTTAGGATTAAGCATCATCGTATGGTACACAACTCATCTGTAACATGCATTTACTGAAAGACCCTGTCAATCTTGAAAAATGAAAAATGCAGAATATACATTTTCTTAGCCTGGAACAAACATGAAGTGTAAAATTGTGGCAAAAAAAGTAACAAAGCTTAAACACATTCTCTTGTTTATGCTTTTTCAACCAAATCATCTGGCTCAGAATGAAAACAGGTTTTTACTGATGATATATTTTTTCTTAGAAAAAATATATCCATCCATCCATCCATTTTCTGTAAGACGCATTGACAGCAGTTGAATCATCAAAAAGTCTGATAAAAAAGTTGCTCATACTGCTTGTGTAACATTTCACCCAGTATTTTAACTGATTATACTCTAATGTATTTTCTTGAAAAGATGCATGAGAAAATGAGTGCCATTTTTGTTTAAAAATAAAAACAATATGTTTTACAAAAACCTTTAAAGCTGCACCTTCTCATGGCCACTCCGCCAAGTCTAAAAATTAATTCCTCACATGCAATGTCTTCAGTGACCACATGGTGGCAGTGTATCACCACAGAATCCAGGTCAAGAAGCAAGAGCTAAAAATAAATAAATAAATAAAAAGAAAAAAAAAACTTCCAAAAATTTCAAAGAATCCTCTATTTGGACATCATTTGCACAGATTCTTTGACATTTTAAAATAGAATTCGTTTACATTGTGGAGACAAACCAACATGCAGTGTGAGAGACAGACTTTGCATTCAGTTAATAAAATATTTTGTTTTGTTTTCACACACAGCCTGATACAAAGCACAATGTCAAGGAGGTAGGTCACATCTGAAAGCAGCTACTGTATATCGCGTAAATTACATCCATCAAGAAATCTGATAATAGCTATYTCTCAATGAATTTTCCAGTCTGGCTGAAACAGAGGGCCTAACACCTGCAGAGGGAAATGCTCTGAGTCCTTGGACCTGTGCAGACGGGTGAGAGCAGCTGATCCTGTAAAGGAAAGGCCTAAAGGTACAGACCACTGAGAGGGCAAGAGGAGAGGGAGCAAGTACAGTAGTTATATTTAACTTTGATTTTTTTTTTAAAAAAGCTCAGGTCTAGGCAACCTTGCGGACCTTACAGCAAAGAATGGGGTCTTTCTGGTAGGAGACAGAGTGGACAATTCACTGACTGTGTCCTTGTATAAACATGGGGTACATTTTGAACCTCATAGTGGGGCCATAACCATGTCTGATGCCAGTTCAAACACATTGAAGAGAAGACAACTGCAAGCTTTCAGYCACATTCCTGGCAGATTTGATGTTTGGTTTTACATGCCTTGGGTGGACTATCAAAGACCTGCACCTGTCATTTCACTAACACATACAAACAATTTGTCTTAAAACAGCTGTTTTAGGACAACGCATCCTATAGCTGCTCCTATATCTATTTAAGAACCGAGCATGCTTTTAGTGACTGATGCTGATTGGAAAGTCTCTTCATCTGAGCTGTTTCTCAGGTGAATCAAACAAAAGYTTGTAAAACAAACCAACCTGTTACTTTGAAGCATTAAAGTCAGATCAGTTTTTACAGTTTTATAAAACTTTTAGGCATCTATTCTGCTTGAATTATGTGAATCAGAAATTAGAGACCTTTTAACTGATTAATAAAGGTTCAAGGCCAGTGAGGCTACTGTGATGAGGTCACAATAAAACCTATTTATCCCCCCAGCCCCCCACCCACACACACAAAAAAACCTCCAAAGAAAATTCTTTCTCCAGTTGGGAAAGAAGGGCTTGCTTTATATCCAAGTTCCTGTGTCTCTGAGAGGGAAACCTGAAACTTCAAATTACTTTGGCACAACTACGTATTTCCCCCTCTTTTTAAATTTTATTCCATTGGGAAAATGCACCTTTCATTTAAAAGGTTGAATTGTGCAGTGAAATTTCTTTGCCTCTCAGAAATCAGGCTATATATAAAGGCTTTTTTTTAAACTTATTTCCATCCATATATGCCTCTCTCTCTTTACTGTCAGAAATTATCTGCAATCAATAAGATAGAAATATTGAAATCATGTAGTTTTTGCTTCTAGAGACCTTTAAAACATGCCTTTTGTGAAATTTAAAAAAACAATGTTGACAAAGATTTCTACTTTACTGAAATGAAAACTTTAAAGAACCCTTTTAGCTAAACGGAAAGCGTCACTGTTGCCAGTCAAAAACATCAAAATGAGAAGTTTGAAAGGCATGRCTTGTACATTTTAACGACCTGTTTGCTTCAACAAGCTAAGATTTGCTTGGYTGCCCTCTGACAGTGATGGAATGTGAACACTTTTCACCAAAAGCCCTTGAGCCTGGCCACCTTTCACTTTTTGCCCYTCCCTTCCCCCTTCCACTCATCTATATTAAGTGAATCTGCACTTTAAAAGGCTGTCAAGGRCCTCAACGCACCCACAGGTGTCAGGCGTTTCAATTTCAAGAAAGAGATGGAAGACGGGTAGGAAAATGCCTCGGGCTGCAGGAATCTAGGGAAAAAAAATCAATCTTGTGGTTCGTTCACAGTTTAAAACTGAAGGTGAAAAACTTTTGGCGAAACAAGTAAAAAGAAATTCTATCAAATAAACCACAAACCCCAMTTTTTTTGCGCAAATATATCAATATCTTTATCACTCATTTGCGCGGCCATGACTGGGATATGCTGAGTTGTATCACAAATTTAAGTATTTCAAATTAATGATACTCAGGCTATCATTAGTTTGACAAATTTTTCCWGAATAAAGCATCCAAACATTCCAAAATGATCTGTGCGTAAAAGTTGCATCACTCCAGGCTGTGCGTAAAGTTAAACTGACATCAGAGAAAACTTTGTGCACACTGTGCCAAGTTACTTTTTCTTCTTTAGAGAATGAAAATAATCACTTACGGTCATAATCCTGACATCTTACAACGGCTAATAGACAAACTTGAGTTGCTGCAAGTAGCAGTACAGTCCTTGAATCCAGCAAGCTGAACATGTCTAAATATTAGACATGCACGGCCCTTTGGGAGATGAAAAGGTGCGAGGGGAGCGAAGGCTTCTCTCAGTCTTTAGTGATTTATGTTCCCAGTTACAGAAGCCGGACCATTTGATATTCYCCCAACCCCAAAAGAGTCGATGGGGAGAATCCAGTGGCAAGACCCGGACCTGCAGCACAAACTCAGCACCAACCGCTTCAGGCCAGGCGCTGTAGTTTTATGACCCCGCTGCCTTCAATGAATCTTCGTTTATTCCCCCCAAGTATCAGCCCGGCCCCCTTACCCCCTGTCAGGCTGAAACCCGATCCCCTGATTCCCTCCCATTCTGTCTCCCAGGTTCCTTTATTCCAGTCCCAGACCACTCCTCTCCCCACGTGCTGAAATAAGCCTAAACATACCGGAGCGGTTCTTTATCCCCACTTTGGGATTTCCATCCCCTTTTAACCCCACACCTCGTTCAGAGTCAGTCTGTCAGAATCTCTTTGTCACCCAGAAAAATGCATTTTCTTCTGCTATTTTATCGATGAGTAAATCTTTTTTATAAGGTTAAAAACTGCCTGTTGGAAATCTGCTCATGATCCTTCTATCTGATCTCCTCCAGTCCGTTCAATGTTGTAAAACAATAAATCAGTATGACAATGAAAAACCCCMTAAACCCATGGAGACAAACCTAACAATGAAAAATGTTATCAGTTGTTGCCCTGAATTAACCTTTTGTTCAACCTGCAAGCTGGCGTTAAAAACGACAGTGATGGAAGTCGTACCACATCCTTTTAATTGAGCAGATTTAATCAGATTTTAAGACCTGATGAATATTTTGTCTCGTCATGTTCAGAGATCTGCATCCTCATCAATGCACCAAATGAGGAAACATCCTCAAGGCTGAGGACAGCTGTCCAACTTGGGCTAAAATGATGTTACATTGATGTTATTCGGTCAGTGTGACCTTGCTTGAGAATTAAGACTTGGAGCGCACAGATTGTCACAGTTTCCTAACTAAACTGTCACAATTGACTTGCTTTTAGTGGCTACTAGACATTTGTTAATAACAGAAGACAGTTGTGTCATTTACACAAAGGTTTCAGCTCTACACAGGTTGTGACCTGTGAGCTTTGACTTTTGACCCTCCAACACTTTACTGGAGCCAAGAGCAGCTGGTGTGTTCTGAGCATGCAGAGGTAGTTTTATTCTCTGACCCACAGCTGTTCAAGGTGAATTACTGCTGTCCGGTAGGTCAGTGAATTGGCCGATAATTAAATGTGCTTATAGACAACAATCAGCTATTGAACCCTCACAAAACAGATCAAATCATTGATAAACAACCAGGGAATTACAAATTAATCTTAGCTGCAAGTTTCGACAGTAGGCTAACTGGTGCGATTCCTTTTTGCGCTCAAAACACACTTTAAATTCTTGCCTTTTCACTTTAAACAGATTTTTAAATGCATTTGAATTCCTGCATTTTGTTGAATGCTTCCTCTTCTCCACAACATTTTTTAAAATAGAACAACTTTGTTATTTTCAAACATATTTTTTGGGGATTTCATCCGAACAAATTGCAGCCTGACTGTGTAACTTCTTATCCTTCTCATATTGTTCTGCTTTTATTTTGGCTGTCGTGGTGGCTGTGAACCCTGTGCAACCCAGGGATCAAAGGCGGTACATCACTAAACTGTCAATTATCTCTTCATAGGGTGGAGACCTYAGAAAAAAAATGCAACAGCGTCTCGTTTAGTTGCTGTCGTCAAGTGTACATTTTCAAGCATATAAAAAGTTTTACATGAGCAAAATGGGAAGCTTTATGTCCCCGGACAGAAATGTGTGCAGTAATATGTGTACATACTTTATGTTTCATTAAAAGCCCAAATGCCTTATTCAGTAAGTTTTTCTGAAGAAGATCCCCCTGATACAAAGGGTCCACTGTTGCTGTCTGAAAGGATTGATATTACCTGCTCCACTTGTCTGTGCCCAAGTGACTTAAATATCAAGATTTGTTGAAAGTCAGTTATCAGAAGACAGTGCTTTATTTCAGATCTGCTGCAGTTGGGTTTTAATTCCTCAAAGAGCTGTCTGCCCTGAACAATGTGATGAATTGAGGGCTTTACAGAGATTTAGAACATTTGAGAAAACAAAATACACAAGATCACCTTTTCTCAGGATCAAGAATCATTTCAGCAAAGAGAAACTGTGTCCCAGTAAACATTTCAAATATGTACAGTAAATCTAATAGAAAAATACACCTGCAAAAGATGTGTTGTGCTGTGAAAAAGTTAAGCTACTTAAAAAAGGCAAGAAATGGTTGCAACTAGCTGGGAAGTATAAAAGCTTCGAAGCAGTTTAGGAATGAAGTCTGTCTGGAAAGAGAATCAGAAAGTCTGGGAAAAAAAGAAAAGCAAGGAGAAAAAAAGAGATGGGGATGGATAGACAATGAAAGGAGGTGCCSCAAAGTCAAAAAACGAGAAAGAGAGTAAGCGTGAAGGTGGGTGGGAAAAGTGGAATGCAGAGGCAAGGAGAGGAGGAGACAAGTGAAAAGGTGGGACTTAGCGAGTGGGAAGGAGCGCAAACACAGAGAGCTTTAACTGAAGCCATGTGAGTTTGCTGCAGAAACAACAAAAAGRCAAAACCCTCACTAACTGGGCTGGCACTGTGAGATGACCTTTAGGCATAATAACATCCCCTCTAATAGACACATCCTGAACCCACCTTGTGCCTTGTTACACATTTTAACCTCATATTAATGAACATTTAATTGATTTTTCCAGATTTCTGAAATATTACTGTTTTTCTAATAGGATTTTAAATGAATAAAGCAAAAGCTACTGTTTCTCTTGGAAAGTGTAACATCAGACCATTGCTCATTCTGCAGCTCTGCAGGAAGTAATCATTACACTGTGAGTGTATTTGGGGCTGAGGACTTCTGCTAATGAGGAACCGAATCACCCAGTTCAAGAATGTGTCTCTAAATGACCAAAAAAACAAAACAAAACAAACAAATAAATAAATAAATAAAAAGAGGCAGTTTTTTAGGATCTTCCTTACACTAATTCTGACATTTTAGAGACTTTGTTGAAAAAAGATCTTCCCCAAACTTTTTCTGAACTTCCAAGCACAGCATTCGAGCCACAGATTCTTCAATAAAAGCAAACTCTGCAGTCTTGTCTCAGAACTTGAGTGTTTATTTATGGAGCTTGATAAGAGGCTGGGAACTTGTGTTCAAATGTGTTTCCTTCTTGACCAAATAAACTGCATCAGCTAAACAAAGCGGTTTATTGATATTTGGACTTTGATGTCGAAACAATGCACTCAGAGTTGGTTTAATTAGTTTTTCTTGTTTGTTTGGTGATGTTTTGTTGCAGACATGGTGCAGAAAGTTGCTTTCTTTCTATCAGGGAATTAACATTTTGAAGTTTTTTTGTAACAAGCTAAAAATGTCTCACTTTGGTTTGAACGGAGAAAAAAAATGCACAGATTATTTAAAAATAATTTCTCCAACTTTTTCTCCCTCTTTATAAAAACAATGGCACAAAAATAACATGCATTGTGAGATATCTACCACCTGCTGCTGAAAGTAAAGAAACAATATTTTTTTGAACGTATATAGTGTTCCTTTGTGTTTGCAGAGTTAGCAAAATATCTCATAAACCACTGGATGGATTTTTGTAAGCATTGGATGTTCYTTTACAGCTGTTAGAACCCAATTCAAGATGGTCACCAAACTGAAACCTTAGCCCAAACAAAAAGGATACTGAGTTAATATTTGCTGTGGTAGTAGTTGAGAGTCATCCTCAACAAATACTCTGAGCAGTATCACATCTCATGAGCTCTCACAAAATCACATGACTTCAAAAAAGAAGTTATTTAAGAGATTTCACCAAAAATAACTCATTATTGCCTGCTACAGAAAGCGAAGCAGCAATATTGTTTTTTTCTGAGCGTTCAGTTGTTTGCAGTGTTAGCAAAAAAAAAAAAAAACATCTTAAAATGTGCAGCTTGATTCAGCTGATTATTCAGATTTATGTACTTCTTGACCCAAGGATCATTGGTTAAAAACACAATACAGTTTTAGTACTTTTTTATTTGTCTAAACACAAAACATGTACTCAGTGTTGTATAAAGAACCACAAAGTGATACTTGAGTAAAAGTACAAGTATCTTACCAAAAAATTACTTTGGTAAAAGTTAAAGTCTCCTTTAGGAATATTACTTTAGTAAAAGTATTAAAGTTTCTGATATTTTTTGTACTTAAGTATTAAAAGTAAAATTATTGATTTAAAATGAGCGGTTAGATTTTATGTAATGACATTTATTAGGAGGTGAGCTCCACAAAAGAAATGCAGAAATGACAGTATTGTATTAAAATAACTAATGTATGCTAAATTTAGGATGCACTAGTCTGTTTCAGTTTATATCAAAGCTGCCCAAACCTTTTTTTCAAAGTAAAAATATATCCGAGGGCTGCGGCTAAATGCAATAATATAATTCATGAAATAGAAATACTTCTTAAGTACAGTCCTTTTATTTTAATGATTATGTCCTGCTGGAGTGTGACATGATTTGTTTGTGTACAAACTAATATGGCACCATAATTTTATATATTTACACTTCTCATTCAACCACAGCTAAATTCACTCTATCTAGGAGGCACAATTTATATGGACAGTATTTATTTTTTACAATAACAAGCTGGAATGAAAACAAGCAAATATTAAGTAAAAGTAACAACTTTCTACTTCTCGCCTTTTTTTAAAATGTAGTGAGTAGAAAGTACAGATAACTGTGTGYAAATGTAAGAAGTAGAATTAAAAGGTAGACTGAAAAATAATTACTCAAGTAAAGTACTGATACCCAAAAATTCTACTTAAGTACAGTAACAAAGTATTTGTTCTTAGTTACTTTACAACTCTGCATTTACTATATAAATTAACAGTTGTTGACACAAATGTGTAAACTRATGTTWAGAAAAAAAATCACTTTTCCAGATAAAAGTCTGAAAAATTCAGACTTTTAAGTCAAAAATATATTTTTAAAAAATGATTCAATTCTAGATGTCGCCTATGTTAATGTGAAGATTTGGAGAGCCAAAGCCAGATGATGAGAAGAAAATAAAGAAAAGCAGCAGAATGTGGCAGAATCAGTGGAAATCTCTTGAAGTGGTCGGGGCTGATGGTGGAGGGCTGAGGAGTTGTCCAAACCTCTGGAAGAGCTCAGTTTTACTGGGAGAAGCATGTGTTTTTCAGAGTCCTTCCTGTGGAGGCTGTCAGAGCGGAGCTTTGGGGATGAGTGGAAAAACGTGGAAACACTGACGTACACGTTACTGCGCTGCTTCACATACTTTTTCAAATAGTGCATTTTAAAAGAGTTTAGTTGGAGGAAATTCAGCAAATAGAGGAACTGAGTGATGTTTATAGAAGAGTGGTATTTTTCTGAAAATGTGGAAATATTTTAGATTTAATAAAAAATACAGCTTCAGCAAAAAAAAAAAAAAAACTATTTTAAGTCTCATTTTCTGCACAGATTTGTTCTAAAATGTGTTTTATTTCTCTTTTACCAGCTGTCTTTTCTTCCCCCTTTCTGCTGAACGTGTCTGGTTTGTCTATCAGTGTGATCAGTGTTCCCACATTTTTGAAAGCTGGGAAAGTTTTTTTTCCCTCTGCAGGTCTGTGAGGTTTTGAGTTCTCTTAAATATTTTAAAGGCATCCAAAAAATTCACCCGTGCATTTTTCATCTTGAAGTGTTCTAACGATCGTATCCTGTTGCAACAGTGGCACGACGGTCACAAGATAACAACTTTAAAGAAATGTCTAATATTTTAAATCATTTTTTTCTTCTGATCGTTGTTAAGTGTTTCAGAGAATTGCTCTCAGTGCTGAAAATATGTAAATAATCAAATAAACATGTATGTCGTGTGTTGCTAATGAGCAGTTTTTTCTATGTTATGTTTTCTCACAGATCGTTGACAGCATTTTAAATATATGTTGGTTATTTGATYTAAAATGTCTACACTGGTAAAAGATCTGCCCTATTCTTTTATCTGCCTTCTATGACCTTTTGAGATTTCCAACAGCCTCAAAAAGAAGTTAATATTTTTTTTCTGAACTGTAAACCAACTTCAGGCCAACATTTCTCTCTCTGACAGGTTTCATATCCTGGAGCTAACAATGTTTTACTGGATCAAACTTCTGGCATAACGGCAGTTTTAACTGTCAAAAGTATTAAACTGTTATACAAAAGGAAAGTGTAATGAAAAGTCTGCAATGCTCTTCAAAAGAACCAACAAAAATGAGTTTCATGTCACCCTTCATGTACAGTCAACTGATAGGCTGTAACACTGTCTGAAAGGCAGTTTGATCAAAAGTAAAACAGTTTTTGTAATTTATTTAGAAATTTTACATGAGATAATATGTTAAAGTTAGCTCTATTGTCAGTATCTTTGCAATTTGACTTTTACCTTGGTGTTATTGTCGGGTTTGGTTCTGTTGAGTTTTCATTCAATCAGTCCTTTCCTCTGTCAGGATTCAGTTCTCCATCAGATTTTGCTTCCTCAGTCAGTCTGCTCAGTTCTGCAAAAACTGTTGCAGATCCAACAATGTGAGGAGAGATTTTAATACTTATAAACAAACCTTTCTAGAAGATTTTACCAAATTTACTGTCCTCATTACTGTGAACATATGTGACCCATCATATCAAAATGAGGATTAAGTCAAACTTGGTCAAAATGATCTAATTACATTTTCAGATTCATGGCTTTAAAAGCTACATTTTGATACCTGGATCATTCTGGTATCAAAAGCTTTTCCAGAGATATACCTTCATTTGTCTTGTTGGTCACAATAATACATTACTGTTTAGTCTGAATCCTAATTTTATGTAAATTTATTGAGTACTTTCTGATGTCAATATAAAGAGGAAACCTTAAATGGGATTTGTGTTTTAAGATTTCCCAGTTGGGATGAAACAAAAACATTGCTAGCTCAAAGAGAAATTTTCCAAAAATTTAAGGTGTTTTTCCTCAAAATCATTTTTTTGTTGCTACTGTTCAAAAAATAGTTTCAATTTTTTTAGGATTATATATCAGACAGTTCATTCAAATGATACATCGATAAGGCATTAATTCGTTGTATTTTGACAAAATTCAATTTTTGCACATTTAAATCAAAACCCTATATCTGCCCGTTTTCCACATTTCCCTTTTGGACTTAATCCTTGTTTCGATGTGATGGGCCACATATGTAATCACTGAGAGCTAAGTAAAGAAGTGTTATAATCATCTAAAATAAACAACCAGAGCATGACAAACTGCCTCAATGTCATCTGGGGATGATTTTCTCTAGTTTAAAGATATGTTAGAAGTGTGTCTCTTTGTTTCTTCAGTATTTTTTCCACTGAATGCTGTTATTATTCTATTATAACACTTCATAAATGGTTTGTTTAATTACTGTACAGCAACATAGTCAAACAATTGTATCACTGTTCCTCTCAAACAAACTGTTCAAGTGAAAATACAAAATGGGTTTTCATTCAATCAGATAGAATTAGGTCATTAAGCTGTTTTATAACATAATAAAGGAAAAGGAGCTTGTGACGACTTCCAAGCTTTCAGCTCAAGATTGTTTTGGTAAGCTTACATTTCATCAAAAACCTGTCCTGGATTATGTTGGTTTTATAATTTATAGTTGTGACAGTGAAAACATTGGAGTCCATATGTGAGAGGAGAGTAGGGTGTCGTCTGCACGTATGGAGCTAATTTCCTGCAGCAGATCAGTCAAAGTTGGGCACATGAATGAAGCTCTTTATGGAGGCTTGAGAAGTCCTGTGGATGAAACCAGGGGGTGGGCTCTGGGGTGGAGAAAAGGAAAAAAATAATTTGGGTGGGAACTGATTTGTGTTGTTCATTGTTAGTAAGAGGGTGGACAGTGTGTTTCCAGGGGATATTGATGTTACATATACGTTTTTAAAGAGCAGGACATTAAGTTTTTTTTRRTTWWRRTRRTTTTTTAGTGACAAATGAAAGGGAATTAAAAACTGAGGGCAGAATATTTTTAAATTTCTGGGCTCTAAAACTTGGTGACCTTTTGTTCATTGAGTCTTTATAATCAAAAAGAAAACTAAACCTATCTTCTGTGATTATAAAACATTAAATTGTAAAAAGTCTGCCCTAGGGAAGTTGTGAAGTGTTTTTAAAGGTACTTCTTAATATCTAGTGTGAACATGTCAGTAGGCTGTTAAGAAAAAAATATCTTAGGGAGTGTCACAGTTTGATGGTTTCTCTCTCATCCAGGGAATTACAGTCAAAAACACTCAGTCATTGTCTAATGGGACACATCAAAAAATTACAGATGAATATGCCAGTAATTTTGTGCAACCAATATCTTTGTTAAAATGTGTATATACTAATAATCTTGCAACTTAAAATTCCTGACCATTACGTCATTATATATATATTTTAGCTCTTGCCGCTAGATATCCAAAGATCCACAAGAGGAACATATAATCYGAGGTATTTACTTGTTTTGGATACTTTAACAGATTTAAATAAATATATCAGAACTTGATGACATTTAGAGGAGCTGATTCAGTCGATTGAATCAGGTGGTGCAGGAAAATATTTCAAACATCCAATAGACTCTGAAGACCACATTTGGGGACTTTTAATCTATAGTTTCACATATTTTTGTCATCAAAACACTAAAGAAGACCAGACTGGTTTCTTCTGTGTTTGTATAGAATCAAATGCCGAACCTGAGCAAGACTGTGACCTGTGACCAAAGATATATGTCTAAGACAGATTATAGTAAAAAGAGGAAAGTGCAATTATCCATCTATTTATCCATTTATCTATTTTTGTACCCACTTCTTTCTGGGTTGTGAGGAGTTGGCCCTTATCTCCAGCTGTTAGAAAAGTGAGATAGCTTGCAAACAATTTCATTTCAAACATTCCCTTTCTATTTTTGACCTTCATATTCCGTCTGCATCCCTGCCCCTTACTAATAAATTATTGTCTTTCAGCAGCTTTCAATTACATTGATAAAAAGGACAAACATCAAAGTGACATCACTATTTCTCTAACCAGAAAACAACAATCCATCAACCCATTGGGTTTCAACTTACCACCAACCCCAGTTTTCATTTGGTAATAATTAAAAAGCAGTTAGTGTTGTTTTGTTGCTGCACACAATTCATGCAGTGTCTCAGTAAGCCTGACGCATTTCGAATATGCTTATATTACCTTTAAGTGTAGTCTAAAAATGAGCTGAACATGATTTTAATATAAGAGTATTAAAAAAGGGTGGAATATTAAAAAAGTTGGGTTATGTGGCTCAACCTGCACTACTGGCTGATGCAACAATCTTAAATTTCAGCAAAAATGTACCAATACCTCAAACATTGCCTATTTTTCCCTCTTTATTTTGGATTTTAAGGTGTGTTCTTACAAGAACAGTCTTGTGCAGATGAGAAACGGACCATTTTTACACAAAAAGGCTTATTTTCTGAAAAGGAAAACATCACAATGTGGGTTTAAAATGTTAACAGTTTGACACTTTAGGGAAATAGGTTAAGTTGCTTTCTTCTAGAATTTGAGTTGCAGGTTAATAGCTGTGAACCTTAAGTTCTTGCCTCGAGCAAAGATAAAAATCTGCACAGACTCTGTCCCACAGCATGTCACTTTATCACACTTTATAGAGCCCCCCCTGGAGCTACACAAGGCTTCAAGCAACATTTTACACATGTACAGAAAACTCACCAGTACTTGATTTGTGCCAAATTATCATAACTACGAAACATTATTATTTTTTGCTTTAATCTGTTTTGTCTAGTTCAACAGAGTTACATAATATCAGGGCAAAAATATGTGTTGTTCAAAAAGGAATGTTCCACTGCATGCTGCAACCTCGCTGGCCAAAACCCATGAATCATGAGCGTGATGCAAATCCAGGTGGTTAAAAAAAAGAAAGTAAAAAATTTTCAAACTGGAAAGAAGAAAAGTCATCAGAAAAGAGAGGATAGATTTTGTGGACAAAAAAGATCAGTTTTTGGCTCTGGTGCYTTCACGCTGACTGATTCTCAGAGGGGTTTTACTTTGAGGTGGTCCAAAAGAAACACATTTGTATTTGAAGGGAAAAGCAGACTGACTTCCCTTTGGAAAACAAAGATACTCTGAGTGGTGTGCTTGTGTCCTGGAAAGATGAGCTGACTCATGGTGCCTGGAATGAAACAACAACAACAACAACAACAACAACAACAACAACAACAACAACAAAATGATAATCTCAAGCATTAATGAAAAACAAACAAAACATTAAGTTTTGTGAAACGTTTTCTTGCACCAAACTTGCTGCAAGAACTTTGCAATCATAAAAAAAATAAAGTTTGCTTTGGAGTCTACACTTTTACAACTGACACTGAGCTGTCTTGGACAGCTTCAGCCCAGCTCTTCTTTGTCTCCATCAGGAGTCATTCTCTTAACATAAATTCAACTTAGTCCATCTCTAAAGTCTGCTTCTGTCAGCACAGCTGCAGAACGCTGCAGGTCTGACAAGAAACAAGAATAGTAATAATAATAAAAAAACAACCAATAGGTACAAAAATTATCAACAATATAATAAATTATAAGTTAAAAGTTACAGGTGTTAAAACATCCTTAAAAACTAAAAGTAGGCAGAATTTTTTTTCTGATCACATTTCTTTTTGAAGTCTGCTCCTCCCCATCCAAACAAGCCACCTGAGGAAGTTTGGGCATCTGATGCCTCTGACAAGGGCGTAATCACCATCTTAAAAGTTGGGGGGNAAAGGGGGCGTGTCACCTGTCACTTGATTGATACCTACGTATATTACTCTCTCCTGTGTGTCTCAGCCCAGCTGCCCCACATTACCTTGATTATCACCCTTGTGTTTCTCCCCAGGTGTTTTCTGTTTGTTCATTAGTTCTCAGTGTATTTAAGCCCTGTCCTGTCTCAGTCTCCTTGTCGGTTCGTTGTGCTGTTTCCCTTCAGCCTGTGTGATGTTCTGTCCGTTCCTCCTGAGAAGTACTTATCTGTAAGTTTTTGCTGCCTTCAGCCCTCTTTTTGTTATCATAATGAACCTTTTTGTTGCACCTTTGATTTTGCCTGCGCCCTGGGTCTGTACCTGCTGAAACCTCACATATACAAAACATGTTCATTTGATTTAATTCATAAAATGAATCTCAGATAATGTCCTGATGCATCTCAGTAATCCAGGTAGAAAAAAATCAAAAAGAAAAAATAAGTAGGTCCTCTGGATGGGTTCTTCTTTAGTGAAACGTTTTGTCTCTCCTCCAAGAGACTTCTTCAGTCTGATTAGTTTCAGGTGAACTCAGCCTTATAAGCACTGCCTCCACATGGACAAACAGGTTAGTCACATGCAAAGAGGGACATCGCCTGACAATAGGCTTGATTAGTTCTATTGTTCATAGAGGGTCATGTTCCCCATCATCTGACCCGTGTCGTGTTATGTATATGTAGTGAATGCAAGCGGAAGTTCAACATCCCCTTGTTTTTGTCCCTCTTTCCCTCTTTGTGTTGGTTTCATGTGGCCCTGATTCACACCTTTCGCTCACTGGGGGCGGAGTCATACTTGCAATAACAGCATTGTAGGAGTAGGAGAACTGGACACTAAGGCCTCCACCTCTGTTTAATGGTGGATGGTATTTTTTTCACAAAGATGGCTTCCTTTACTCCTCTCTCAAACCAGCATTCCTCTCTATCAAAGATGAGAACATCTTCACCCTTGAAAGAGTGATCGCTGGCCTGTAGATGAGTGTAAACGACGACTAAACTCGACAGTCCCCTCGTAATTCCAACAACTCATAGAGGGTGGAACAGCACACAGGAGCACAAGCAAATGCCAGGGAGACAGAGAAGTGGGTGAAGAATTTATCTGACAGCGAACTCACCCAGCCAGAAACCGAAATCCTGTACAGAGGACTGAACTTTGCGGTCGCACCAAGAATATTTCCTCTGGTTGAGATGATTACAGCCATGGAATCAGTCATTCGCAACAATAAAATCCCAGAATTTGAAGCAGAACAACTTAGGAACAAAGTTTCAGCCTGTCTCAGCAACGCCAAACCACCACCTTCTAACATCAGTAGAGAAAAGAGAGACGCTCTCACCACCCTCAGCAAGGACAAGAACATCATCATTCTTCCAGCAGACAAAGGAAGGTGCACAGTGATTTTGAACCAGAGAGACTACCATGAGAAGGTTATGACACTCCTTAGTGACACGACCACATACAAGCCACTGAAAAGAAATCCAGGAAGTGGTTACAAGAAGAAGTTGACAGAGTGCCTGAAAAAGTTAGAGCAGGACAAGGCTATTAACCGCATTCTGTACCACACACTGTACCAAGGTGAGGCCACTCCTAGTCTGTATGGTTTACCCAAAATTCACAAACAGGATGTACCGGTAAGACCTATTGTTAGCATGATTAAACTCTGTCACTTACAATGTCTCCAAATAGCTAGCGTCAGTACTTGGTCCATTAGTCGGCATTACAGATCATCACATACAGAACACTATGGACTTTGTTGACAAGGTAAGGGATGTCATCATGGAGACGGATGAAACTATGGTCTCCTTTGATGTCACATCACTCTCTACGTGCGTTCCTGTTGATAAGGCGGTGGAGGTGGTCTGTGTAAGATTAAAATCAGACACCACTCTTAGCAGCAGAACCACACTTTCCACAGAACAACTGTGTCAACTTCTGAAACTGCCTGGAATCAACCTATTTCACATATGGGGTGCAAACTATAGGCAGAAACATGGATGGGCTCCCCAGTTTCCCCATTGCTGCAAACCTGTACATGGAGGAGGTGGAAAAGAGAGCTCTGATGTCCTTTACAGGGACACCACTGAGCCATTGGTTCAGGTATGTTGATGACACCTGGGTTAAAATTAAATCACAGGAAGTCCAACATTTCACTGATCACATCAACTCTGTGGATAAATATACAAAGTTCACACGAGAGGCATAATCACCATCCTAAACGTGGGGGGGACACATTTTTTTAAAGGTCTTTTTTTTCCTGCTTCGGCTGAAAAAAGTGGGAGGGGGGACAGAGGGCACAGATATTGGAAGTGGGGTGGGGGACATGTCCCACCTGGTGCCTATGTTTTCAGGCTCTTGCCACAGAAAGGAGACCCCAGGGCAGACCCAGAACTTGCTGGTGGACTTCCATATCCTCTTTGTTCTGGGAACACCTTGGGTTCCCAGAACTCCTCTGGAGAGGGTCACAAGACAGAAGGATACCTGAGTTTCTTTCCCATTACCTTCATGGCCCAACATTGATAAGCAGGAAAAAAATGATGGAAAAGAAGTGAGTTTTGTTATATTTTATGTATTTTTTTGTGTGTGTTCTGATGTGCAATTCTTTAGTTTTTCTGTGATTTTGTTTTCATTTTGATGCGCTGGAACTCCTAAGTGTATGACAATACAATACAATACAATACAACTAATTGGGAAAAAAAATACAAAAATCAGCCCCTTGTTCCTGCTGTGGATTATTGATGTAAAAATCAATTTGAAAAGGTTCATTTCCGTGCTTATTTTTAGTCACACTCAGAAGAGATCTAGTTGTTCAGAAACCCTCTGGAAGCTCYTTTTGTCGCTTCATTTGTGCTTAAATGTCTGGAGTGGGGACCGTCAGTGCGAAGTTACCATGAACCATTGAGCAAGAATAGTTTTATTAAAAGCTGCATGAAAAGAGTTACAATGATCCTTTACATTGTTACAGTTTTAATGGCTGAATGGTTATCATAACAARAAATTACTGACTGCTGAGGAGGGATGTTATACAGTCGCAATAACAATTTCCTTAGTTATGCGTCATTACTTATTTCCCTTAAAGTTCACACAAAGCAACATTTACACCATAGAATGTGCAGCTCAGGACTGTCTTYTAGTAAATGATGCGGAGGAAGTTCTTCGAACACTTGCTTGTTGCAGTTCTCCAGCTGAATCAATAAAAGTCTGCACTGTCACAATGGTGCACTCCTGACCCCAACCCCGCCACCCCCACACACACACACACACACACACGCACGCACGCACGCACGCACGCACGCACACACACACACACACACACACACACACAAAAACACACTCTTAGTCATACAGGCAGGCACTGGAACATAGACAGTTTTACAGACACACTCAGGCGAGACACCAGACCCTCCCCAAACACACACATTCCTCACACACAAATGAAATCCGCAACTCTTTCCTCGGCTCCTTGCCCCCTCACACTTCAGTCTTATTACGTATACAAGTTTATTTTTAGGTGAGTCTGGCAATCYTTTTCTTTTAAAGCAGCTCATCTACAGAAGGTGAAGCAGTAGCATTTATTTTTATAACACAAAACATGTATATTTTCTTAGAAAGCCTTTGATCTTCTTTCTACAAAAGCATATTCATTAACATGACATAATTATTTGTTGGTGGTTATTCAACAGGAACAGTAACGGGGCAGCCAACTTCAGATCGGAGAGTTGCGGGTTTGATTACCTGCCATGCTAAAGCCATGGTGTCCTTGAGCAAGACACCTGTTCCCTAACTGCTATGTGTGATGGATCATCGTACAGGAAAATACATCAGATAAAACTGAATCAGCCAAAAAATTTGTGACTGAAGTTTTTTCTTCTTTTGTCGAGCAGAGCCATTCCACATTGTTTTGATATTGTGTTACCAGCACAAATGTGTCAAAATTGCCTGAACACCAAATCATTTACTTCTTAAATGAATAAATGTAGTCAGTTTTGGCTTAAAAACAAACTGGGAGAAACACAGTGTTATGTTGTTGTGGACTGTCTACCTGTTTTGAGAAGAAATGCTGTCTTGTTTCTATTTCTTTCCTCTCTCCAGTCCTCAGGTCAGGGGCAGTGCTTTAGCTGATTCTGTAATCTGGCTGAAAACAGGCCACATGGCTCTGGATCTCGTGAGGAGATCCCTCTGTGTGACTTTTCAGTCGGCATCTAAGTCCTTCAGGAATGTTGAACTCAAACTGGGCAAAACATGCATGTGCAGCATTAGATTTTGTGTCGTATCTGGCAACGCTTTTTTAGGGTTCCACCTAATGTTCATTAGATATTTTCATAATTAAGTAAAGTTTAGTTAGAATAATGTGTCTAATGAAATAAAATGAAATACTGGGGTTGAAACCATACAGACAGACATGACTTCAGTGTATACACCTCTTTTAATCCATGAGAAATAAACACCTCAGGCTGTTTGTGTGAGATGCACAAACCCTTTATTTAGGTGGAAAACAGCAGTTCTGTTAAGACTTTAGCCCCTTCTGAACCCTCAGACTCTTACAGAACTGTTTCTGAGTCACACGTGATAATGTCTCCAACGAGTCCAGTTGAACTCATTAACCCAGAGGCTGGTGAACGAATCAAAAAATCTTGTGGAAGCATGCACTGTGGAAAAAGGAAAAAATAAAAATAAAGCAAAATGACACAATAAGTGACGGTAATGTATGGGCACAAATTTCAGTCATATATATGATGTATTTGTAAATCAGACTTTGTATTTGTAGATTAAGATTTGTAAGTTTTGGATATGCAAATAGGGATGTGTGTGTATTTAATAATCCAATAATTCAAATTGAAGTCCATAWGGGTTGTTAAACTGCAGTTGGCCAAAACATGTTCAACATTCCATTTATTAATGCAATTAGAAAACAGTAAAAAAATATACAAAACAAGTGTGTACAGTAAAAGAGTAGTTAGCATTTTACTTTCTGTTGATTTGAAGTGATCCGTTAGATTGGACTTCAGAACATGAACTGTATTAGAAATGTAAGAATTTGCCAGCCTGATTACAGTTTATCCTTTAATCATCTGAACCTCCTTCGTCTGGCTCATTTCATTCCTCCGCTGTTTAAAGAGCTCTGAACCTCCCAACGAGCAGACAGGGTGGAGGTCTGTACTCTGGCACCACAGGTAATTCATTCAGAACTGCACCTCCTCACCCCTGTTTCCTTTAATCCCTRCTCCTCTGCTTCTGCTTCGAATCCTCAGGGTTTTCATCAATGGGCTTTTTGATCAGGTCTGTTTGGTGACAAACACGAGTTTAAAAAAAGAAGGCGAGAGCTGTTGATGGCTGATTCCCAAAGGCAGTGGAAGTGAGGGTGGTGGGGTGGTGGTGGAAGGAAAAGTGAACTCAGGGTGATGGAGGAGAATGGAACAAGGGAGGAAAGGAAGACAGAAAGAAGCAGTATGTGTGTGTTTGTGTGTCTCTATGTGTGTGTATGAACAACCTGCTCAGTGGTTTGTGGTCGCCTAAGGTGAGTCCGGCAGCAGCCCACGGTAAGAGGCTGGACTCTATGCTCCCTCCCTGATGCTCTGACACAAAGAGGCTCTGTGTGGTGCACTTGAGGAATGCTGAGCGATGGTAGACCTGCGGAGAAGAGACAGGAAAATGAGTCCTGAGGAGGAGAAGGCTCAGTTCAGGTAATGGATAGGGATGCATGAGGGAGGCTCGACCAGAATGACCATTTAGTCACATCTGTGATTTTTAAGGATTTTTTCCACTTCCTGATTTTGAAAAGCATTAACCAAATGAAATGAAATATAACAACAAATAGCTGCTGATTCCTCATTATCAACAGATGGATTAATCTGTGTGAACATCCAAAATGTATATGATGGGGACAGAGGGTAAACTGGGCCTTTTTTGTTCATTTATACAGTATATACTTAACATTAATAAAATGAAACATTTTACATCAGTAGTTAAAATCCTTGAAGTTCTTAATTGCAAACCTACAAGCAATAATTTTCAATGCCTTACCACATTCTTATTTCGTTCAACCATCATCGTGTGAGCAGTGTTGGCAGAAAGAGCTAAATGCCTCATTAACGGAGCTGTATGGGTTTGAGTAAACCCATCCAGCTTTAACTGAGCTTGAGGAACACTTTGGGCTGTGATCAGGGCTATTAAGAAAGGCAGGAAGCAGGTCATTAGGCCGAATGAGAGGAGTACCTGCAGGCGTGGACAAAAGAACTGTGTTCTGGATGAGTCAGAATTAGAGCTCTGTGCACATGAATATAACTCCAAAATAGATAAAAGCAGGACCAAATATACCGTGGTGTATTTGTCTTGTGGCTGATGTTGTTTATAATGTGTGTCTGCGTTCATGAATCTGGTTTAGAAAAGTAAAGCTGAGGACTGGAAAAAAGTAAAAGCTGCTGTTCATGTATAAGAGCGCAATTCAAATCCACTTGAAGGAAGCCTATGTGCGTTGTGATAAACAGCCAGTGTGTGTGTGTGTCTGTGTGTGTGTGTGTGTGTGTGTGTGGGGGGGGGTGTTCCTACAGCGAGGGGAATTTTTTACCAAAAGAAGCAGCCTCGTGGGGACCGAAGGGAATTGTGGGGACCACTGCCAGGTCCCCACAGGTCCAAATGCATGTTACAGGTGTGGGGTTCGGTTTAGGATCAAGGTTTAGGTTAGTTTTAGGGTCAGGTGAGGTTAACATTAGAGTATATGGTCAGGGTTATGAAGGCTAAAAAACATGAATGGAAGTCAATGGAAGGCCCCCACGGGGTCAAGAAACAAATGTGCATGTATGTGTGTGTGAGTGTGTGTGTGTGTGTGTGTTTGTGTGTGTGTGTTTACAAAACCAGGAATTTTCTGTATGGACAAGGCAGAGTGTGAGACTGCAAACATTCAAATACACTGTTGAGGAAAATAAAAGCATGTTAACCTGCTCAGCAGCAGCGCTTTAACAGATTATAGAGTGCCATTAAACATGATTAAACATTCCTGCAAAAAAAATAAAATAAATAAAAAAAATAATAATAATAATAATAATAATAATAATAATAATAATGTTTTGAATGCCAATTTTGTCCAGAAACATGGACTTTCTGTAGAACATGCAAGAAACTGCTGCAACCATAAAAATATAAATTTGTTGTCACTTATTTTAGCATAATTTGAGTTGCATTGTGTACACTCATCTAAATTGATGTTTGCCTATTTCCAATAACAGGGTTTTCAATTGGGTGCCCTCGGGCCACATCTYGCCTGCCAATTTATTCATTCATCTCTTAAGCCCAAACCCCTGGTTTTCTACCTTAAAGGGGACCAAATATGCAAAATTCACTTTTTTCAGTTTTTTGTTTTTTACTTGGGTCTGTACTGCTTCTAAAAACAGTCCAAGCACAAAAAAAAGGCACTCAGAGATATTTTTACTATAAGTAAATGCATTTTTCTGTGTCTTGAAATGACCTGTTTTCAAACACCGCTACTTGTGATGTCACAAGTTGCACTTCAGCCCACCCCAATCTGAGCCCAGCTCCTCTCCTGGTAACCCAGGCAGAGACTCCGCCCACTTCTTCACAGGACATTTCTGCTGTTTTAGAACAGTCATGGAGAACAGAGATGTGTGGATTAATTTTATTTTTATTTAATTGTGTTTTAATTTTTGATGGCAATGTTCTAGCAATATTAAAGACAGTTTGTGTAAATAATTTCACCATGAACTACTTTGGAAAAATGGTACTTTAAACTGAAAAGAAACTGAAAGTAAACTTCTGGCGGAGGGTGGAGCTAACGCAAACAAAAGGTTGGGATGGGGTTTRCATAGGAAATTATGCAAAGCAGCAGGTTCTGAAGAGAGCTGAAGATCAGGCAGAACTGAAATGGTGAAATTTCATTATCTGAGATTAATTTTGTGAATTAAGTCAAATGAACACGTTTTGTATGGCCCACAGATGGATCCTAACTTGTTCTAGGACCCCCCTTGGCCTCCTTTAATTAATATTAGTTCTTTTGGTATTTACAGAAAAATCATAATCTTGGCTAGAAGCTGGTAAAAAAATATTTCTATGAACATCCAGAACAGTTAAAACTACAAACAATTGAAGATAAAACCATGAAAGTGAAAAGAAATTTTGTTTCAAAATTTGGAAAGTCAGAGATGTCAAAATAATATTTGTGTTGAATAGGAGGCATAATGTGTTCTTTTTATTTTTGATATTATTTATTATCACTGCTTTRATCACATAGGGTTCTTTATGTTGCATTCATGATTAAATGCAGCAAAATAAAGTATTTCAAAAGTAACAGATATTTGTAATAATTTGTTTATTTACACGACTTTAATTTCTGGATATTCAGCCCCTGTGCTGTTGGACTGCAGTAACTGTGGTCCCTGGAGCAAATTAGTTGAATAGCCCTGTCCTATTTGTTAATATTATTGTTATCATGGTTGACTAATTCCGTAACAAACAAAATGTATCATCTTTCAATTGATAAGCTACAGCAGAGCAGCTCCACCAACAAACAGTTTTATTTGAGGAGTAGAACAAATAAAGTATTTTTCTTRGGCCTCTGTTGGTGGTCATATGAATGTTTTAACAGCAGAAAYGTAAAAACGGATTTCTGTGCAGCTTTAAGTGACAGCTTTACCTTCATTCTGCATTAGTAATGTCCCAAARTAGATTTTATCTGCTTGATTTTCACATCTAAGAGGGAGGAAAAGGAGAACTTGAGTGAAGAGAAGACAGAAATATCCTTCTCATATTAGGGTTTCAAACAAGGATACAGAGAAAAGTTGAGATCAAACAAAATACAGTGGTTTATTGTGAGAGTTGGGAGTCAYATTCCTCTCTGACTGCTTTATTTTCACTGAATAAGTCCTTGCAGAGGCACTTTCTGAAAAAGCTAATTCCGAAGACGTTAGTTTAATGGGGGTCAAAGAAATCAAACATTATTMGCTGCATTCAAACATTAATTTGTTGCATGAATTTGTTTCATTAGCAAAATTAAATTAAACAGTTGATCACAGACTAAAAGCAAAGTAGTCAAGTTTTGCCTTCTTATTTTGTTTTTATCTCAAGCTATTTTGTTCACACATTTGACCTACAGACAGAATCTTGTGAAGTCTGCATGAATATTTGATGCTAAAGTTTTTAGTGAGTCTGTGGCACTTGAGACAAAAAAAGTAGAAATAAATATCAGGAGGATTTATTCATCCCGTCTCATCTGCATCTTCAGATCAGTTTTGTGGATGGCTAAAATCTTTTTTTTTTCTTTCTCTGATTGCATCTGCAGCTGTTAGTATTATTTTCTTTATAAAGAAACTGAACTCTTTGTGTCATGGATGGTTACTGTCTGCTGTCTACATTCATGAATTTTATAGTATTTTAAAATGCAGACCAGATTGTGAAAGTTGGTCTGAAAACAGATGCACTGAGCAAAAATGATTTTGTCATATTTTGTTTTGCAGGTTTGAAATTTTAAATATTCTTCCTGTTTGTGTGTGGGTCTGTGTGTGTTTAACTCAATTCCTCAAAGTCCAAAATCATGCTTGTTTGTTTAATTAAATGTGATTCTAAYTTGCCTTAGGTGTGAGTATGAATGCTGTTTGCATTAATGTGGAATTGTGATGGACCTATGACCTCAGAGTGGACCCCAGCACCTCCATAATCCTGAACAGGATCATTTGGGGACAGACAGTAGATGACTGGATAGTGGCTYTTGCAGGTATTTCACTTTAAGGCCCAAATTTCAACTTTACATCTGACAGCAGATGACTATTCATGTTTTTGACATTTCAAAACKTTTTTAAGCACTTCTTTAGTTGAAAACAATTAAATATTCACAATGTTTTTGAACTTTTTTATCTATTCACTGCAAAAACTGTCCATCTTACCAAGTTTTAAAATCATATWTCCAGCCAAAAAGTCTTTTTGATCTTATTTTGAGACTGATTTACTAAACAAGAACTGATTGTGTAAGAATAATAATCTTGTTTTCAGAATGTGTAAGATTATTTGTCTTGTTAGCCTGAAAATTTGACTCAAATTAAGTCAAAATTTCTGCCAATGGAGTAAGAAAATTTTACTTGGTAAGCTTATTGAAATAAGAAAAATTTGAGTCAAATCAAGTATTTCAAGAATCTTACCAAGTAAAATTTTCTTACTCCATTGGCAGAAATTTTGACTTAATTTGAGTCAAATTTTCAGGCTAACAAGACAAATAATCTTACACATTCTGAAAACAAGATTATTATTCTTACACAATCAGTTCTTGTTTAGTAAATCAGTCTCAAAATAAGATCAAAAAGACTTTTTGGCTGCAT
>NW_013952478.1:0-880 GCF_001266775.1 Austrofundulus limnaeus
ATGTATGTGTGGGTTTTCTTCAAATACTCATGTTGGCTCCCACAGTCCAGAAACACATATTTCAGGTTCTATAAATTGGCTCTAGGTGGGAGCTGGAATGGTGGTTTGTCTCTATGTGGTCTTGTGATGAACTGGGAACCTCTCCAAGGTTTACCCCACTTCTTCTCCAATGACTACGAGAAATTGAGACCACCTCATGACTCTGCTCAGGGTCAAGTGGGCAAAAAAAACTAGGAGGATGGGTTTAAAATGATTAGAACCCGCTGGTAACATAGGCAGAATAGGCAAAAGCAAAGGGCACCGTTTTTTAAGGGGCACCACAAGTGAGGGGTGAAAATATAGAGTTTATAACTTTTTATTAGAGTGTATTTGATTTAGTCTGTAGAATAATTACTGGTTTCTCAGGTTTATGAAGGTACTGTAACTTGTTCTGTGTGTTTCTCAGCTGCTTTGTTATCACATGAGGTGTTATATGGTGCAGAGAATGTTTCTTTATAAAATATGATGCAGTCAAGACTAACTACTGATGCTCAGTGTGTAAATAGAAAACAAAACTAGAATGGTTCTTGTCACGATCTGTGTGTTTGCTTTAGTTTCCAGTGTTTTCTGTGTTCCCCTGTGAATCTCTCCCCTGCCGTCATTCCTCTAGCCNGGTTTATGAAGGTAACTTGTTCTGTGTGTTTCTCAGCTGCTTTGTTCTTACATGAGGTGTTATATGGTGCAGAGAATGTTTCTTTATAAAATATGATGCAATCAAGACTAACTACTGATGCTCAGTGTGTAAATTGAAAACAAAACTAGAATGGTTCTTGTCATGATCTGTGTGTTTGCTTTAGTTTTCTAGTGTTTTCTGTGTTCCCCTGTGTATCTCTCCCCTGCC
>NW_013952478.1:3056-4120 GCF_001266775.1 Austrofundulus limnaeus
CGCTGGTATCAGACCCAATACCAGCCTTTTAACAAGTTTTCATACTTGTTCAAAATGAACCTGTTACAGTTTACATTTCATGAGAAAAGTTAGTTCCATGTTTAAAGAATGTATACAAAATTAAATTAAAATATGCTGTATATTTGATTTACTACAAAGAGGCTGTAGATCTATAAGGAAGAAGAACCACCTTGTTCTGAAGAAAATAAATGTGTTTTTAAAGTAAATGTGTAATGTCTAATTTCTAACTTAGTAAGTACTCCGTATCAGCGAGTACCCAAACTGAGGTTTAAGAAAAACTGGTAATGGGACACCCTTACTGTGCACATACTGTAGACAGTGGAGTTAAAAGCTGATTATATTAGGCACAGATTTGACCTGTTTGATTTGTAATCACTCAGGGAGAAAACCTTGGCATTAAAAATTCATGTAGTTTATTATTCAACAGTAAAATTCACTATATGATTTATGAGACTTTAGAAGCATTACAACTCAACAGTTTCATATGCTTGAACTTAAAAAGTTTACTAAATTTCTCATAAACTGTCTGAAGCTTCATACGGATTTGCATTCTGTATAAATATAGCAATACATAAATAATAACTGCGCGCCTCATGTCAATATAAACATTCAGTACATAAATACATGTGTACAATAACAGTGTAAAAAGAAACCATGAGTCCTTATATAAAATGAACAGATTCTTTGCTTCATCATCCACATTAAATATTCCTGTAACACTGCATGGACCACAATACATGAAGGTTCTCCTAAATACGTGTGGGTGGACTCAGCGGGCTGTAGTTCACAGTCGAAAACATTCGGAGCATCTGAGAGCCTGCTGTCTGAGCCGTGAACACGTTTGTGTGTTCACACGATGAGCTCACTGAGATCTGACCGGGGCGAGCTCTGCTCCGTGTGGGACGCTTCGCTCCTGCAGCCACGTAGCTTTTACTAAAACATCTGGAACGTCAGGACATGCAGGTTCGTGCACGTCATATAAAGCATTTAAAAGGAATTGTCACTGGTTTGTAATGACTTTTTGTTTGGTTTTACTCCACAAA
>NW_013952478.1:6580-7257 GCF_001266775.1 Austrofundulus limnaeus
GCTTTCCATCGTGAAACTGGATCGTAGAGAAAGCTTTCAACTGGAAGAGCAAACAATTGACACAAAGGTTAGGCTTCAAGTTTGATTGTTGGGAGTCATTTGTCAACTGGTTTTAAACTCTGACCTGCTCAGTGCTCAAAGGAATGGGGTTCTCAAACACAGTCCAAATCACAGACTCAGTGCACCCCGGGGTGGTGAGAGAACCCTTGTAACGGTAATAAGAGGTCATATTCTGCTCCGATGGAATCAGCTGTGCCAAGGAGATGGAGGGCAAAGAGGAGGTGCCATCTGCAAACAGAAACATTATTATTGAGATCAAGAAATCCATATCACCTGCCTTTCATGCCAAAGTTTGAAACTGAGATTATTTTATGATGAAAACAGATGGACTCAAAGCTGTTTTGGTCAAACCTATTATATAGTATTACCTACTATATCCCAAGGTCTCACTCAATAATGTTAGTTCTTGAAGTACGTGCTGGGAATGACTTCTGCTACGTGAAACTTTAGCTCAATGTCTGTGAAACGGACTATGTTTTAGATATTTTTGTGTTCGCTAAGACTGATTAGCTGTCACAGCCGAGTTATTTAGTTTTACACGTCATCTCAGTGATTACTTTATAAGCATTTCCTGAAAACCTCAGGGCTCCTGAGATATTTTGCACACACAAACAGGT
>NW_013952478.1:9038-16262 GCF_001266775.1 Austrofundulus limnaeus
GAACTGCACAGCCTTGTACGTGGTGGGCAGGCCTCCACCTGTGATGGTGCTGATGTGAGGAACTCCAACCTGAACTGAAGTGGACACAACAGGAGCAGAGTGTGTTTAAAAGACGGCTTTGAAGCCTCTGAAGGAGTTTAACAGACGAGCGGCTCACCGGAGTGGCCGTTGTTTTTGATGGAGCTTCTGAAAATCTGCTGGTAATTCTCAAAGCGCAGAGGAGTCAGGCGCTCATCTTTCAAGGTCTTCCTGGTCACAATGTTGATGGGAGACTGGTTTCTCCCTGCACAGTCCCTGTTGGCATGGTTCCACTTCTCCGGTGCTAAAACACAGCAATAAACAGGATTAAATGAGTTAGATTGATCATTTTCTGCTCACTTTGATGGCACTTTTCAACATAATTGATCCTTATTCAGCACCTGACAGCATTCAAACCATCAACAATTAAAGATGGACAAAGCAACTTCAATATCTCCCAGTGTACAAGTTTAAAGCCTACATGTTCATTTGTGTGGAGCAGTTATGTTGTGTTTATGGTGCCAGTGTATGCAACAATGTGGTATATTGAATAGAAGTGCAATCACATGACTACTCAGGTCAGAGAGAGCGGCCATGTTGTTCAGGGCAAGGACAACTCAACAGACTGTACTGTAGCTGGTGAACCATGGCATATTAAATTTAGAGCCACCTATCTGACACTCTACTGCTACTGACATTCATTATTTTGATTTGATAGAAATACTTGTCAGAACATATTATCATTTCAGACAAAAACATGTTGCCAAGGTACACACATCTGCAATGAATGTTTCTAATATGRAGAAGCTATTGAAAAACAAATACTCGAACACACAAATACAAAGTCCCACCTGCACACTAACAAGTTGTCACTTTGTCAATCACAATTTTACATGAAATATTTCACCTCAAATCACTAATTAAAACTAAAAATATAACTTTAAATGTATGTTAATAGTCCAGATATGAATAAGGTTTCTTTTAGACTAATTCTGTCTGTCATTGGGGTCATGTCTGGAGTACCACAGGGATGAGTCAACGGTCCTTCGTGTTTCTATAAGCATAATTACATTCAGGTAAAATCTGTAAAAAGGGTTAAAGTAGTTTAATGTTTTTCTGTGAAGTTAACCKGTCTGCTTGCTTTTCACTTTTATTACAGTGATACAGCTGGTTAAACCTTATCTAAAATGTCACTACAAAGTTTTTAATAAACTAGAAATAGTTATTTTAGATTAATTTAAACAAGCTTTACTACCGAGTTTTCATGTATCTATGTCACACTAAAGCTAAGTATTAACACTAACTAATCCCAAACTTCTTCTTACTCCTTATAAATAAAACAAATTCCATAAAGAAGGAAAGTTTTATGGAATTTGTCACACAAACCCAAATCAAAGGGATTACCAGCTCTCATCAATCTACCTTTGGTCACATAAAGGAGACAGTGTCAAGGTCAGAATTTTAGTCTGCACCATTACCTACGCGCAGCCATGTTTGCTCAAGCCAGGAGAGCTGGTGGTAACAGATGGTGTGTGTGACAGTGTGTCCAACACCAGCCACGGCCAGCTTTACTGAGAGGGAAAATAGACATGTGTCCTGACCACTGAGTCCAAACACGTATGCAAGTGCCAAACCTCTGCCTGAAAGCCTGGTCTACTCAACCCTCAGAATTTCAGCCAAACATCTTAGAATTCATTAGCTCTGACCGGGAGTTTGGTCACCTTGTGAGTCTGTGTGTGCTTTGGATATTTGAGAGGTGATTATGTTTGTCTGCACAGGGACAGATTTTGTAAACCTACCATGTTTCTAAATGTGCAACACAAAGTTGCATGGTGCTGCAGATTTTTAGCCATTGTCCAATTTACAGATTTCATTTAGTGTAAAAGCTTTTGAAACATTCATTGAGCAAACTTATTTTAAGTAATATGTTAAATTACTTAGTGTCACAGTTTCAAGGTTTTGACATTGCAGGGCTGATAAAATGAAAATATCTAAACACAAGAATTACGGAATACAAATAAACCTAATTATCAAAACACAAAATATTAAAAACAAACTAACAAAACAAACTGATTCTGACAATTAGCTGTGGTGACTTTTTGTACTGGGTAATGTGTTTTAGATATGTAGCCAGTGATTTCTTTCTTCTTTTTTTATTTTTATTTTCAGAGCTTTCTTAAAATTTGTCCAGCGGTTCTCATGATAGTTTGAGAATAGACACACAATGCTTATTCTGATACGTAATATTAAAATTTTAAGCTAATTGTACAATCGATTGTTGATGATGTAATTCCATCACATGGGAAGTACCATGTGTTTTGTCAAGCAGAATCCACCCACCCCACACCCTCTTCTCGCCCCCTAAGCTGCTGTACTAAATCCCTCAGCCAGTTTTCCATGAAAAAATGAAGGAAGAACAATTGTCTCTGTGGTTAAGGAGGAAAAAAAGATACTGTGAAGAGTGAAAAAAAAGTAAAACTCTTTACTGTCTGCAGCTCGGTTCTTACCATTTAATGTAAGGAGACATTCAAAACATTTGGATCATTCAAAAATGTCACATTGCTACGTCCCATATACCCAAAATGGCCCTGTGGTGGCCCACATGTTGTTTGACAGAGGTAATCCATGCATGGGCCAGCACCACATCACAACTGGTCCATTTGTGGCATGCCTTCTTAAAAACAGTGCCATCACTGACAGACATCACATACATCTGGTGAACAAAGCATTTGCCATTCCAACAATCAGCTCCACACCAGACATGGTCCACACCTGTCTGCGGGAAACTACTTTTATCAGAAGACCTTTATGGATGTCAATAATAAAATAATATATTTTTGTCACTATCCCCACAGTAAATGCACAAGTGGTTTATAATACTGTGTGTTAACTAAACATATAGAATTGCACAATAACAAATTACCTCAGCTTTATTTTATTTTTTATGATGGTAGTTTGCACCAACTCTGAAATAACATTGTGTGTCTCTTATTTAAAAGGCAGAAAAAAAAAAAAACACCCTCAGTACCCCACTTGTTATGGGCACAATAAACAAGCCCCATGGGGAAAATTATCTCAACCAAATGAGTTCTCTTGTGGGTTTGACTTGACTTTTGTGGTTCAAAGCTGTTGTTTTGCCTCTTCGAACACTTTTGGCTGAATCTACACATCAGAGTAAAACATCACAAGAGTCTCTGCCATGGCAGATTAAAACAATAATGAAAAATAAAATAAAATAATAAAGCAGTGGCACTGTCAGTGCATTAGTATCTCTTATTCTTCAGCAATGTACACAACACTTTATCTGTATCCACACGCTCCACAAAACACTGCTGAACTCCTGACACACCTTGCTAAAGTGGAGGGAAAAGAGACCAATTTTTCCAAGTCCATTGTAATGCTTTCAAGGTGAAAAGGCCCACTTCAGTCTCAGAAAGAAGCACTTTTAGGAAGACTAGTAAGATATCTATTTTGAAAAACATAAAAAGCAAAACATGGAGGAGAGTGGAAAGATTTGTGTTCAATCAGGCACAAAGGCATTAACACTATTTGTGTTTTTTTTTTTCTTTGCATGAACACACGGACAAAAAAAAAAAAAAAAAAAAAAAAAAAAACAAGAAAAAATGCTGAGAGCAATATGAGGTGGAAACCCCAGGAAGCAATGTTCACATAGCATTTTCAAAATGGCAGATAATAGACTTCTCCCATGCGTGTAAACATTGCATTTCCATAGAAATGGCCTCTTTCTGTGTTTCAGACGGGTAGTCATGGATGAGAGAGTTATGTGGCACTCACCTCTTAATCTAGTTAGATGTTTCTAAAACTGCACCGGCTCGAGGGTTCAAACAGAACGTAAAAATAAAAATAGGCATGGATGGCAATTTGAATTTTCCATCAAACAATGGGATACTGCCAATAAATAAGAAATGCTTTATTTCAACAAATCGGTTGTTGTTGTCAGGGCTGTTACATCCTCCTTTGATGGGATGAAGCAGAAACAGAAAATAGATGAAAGCCTGCAAGATGTTTGAATTATGCCCTTTTATTTCAACAGTTTTTTTTTCTTATTGTTTTGATTTTGTAAACTGATGAGTGTGAAGTCAACAAGATATTAGGAAGATGAAATAAATGTTTAGTAAAAAGTCATTTGACACTTTAGGTAAAACTTCTGTTTTGAAATAAACATAGTGGAAATTTGTGCTGGTCAATTATTACTTTGTTGTAACAATATTGTTGAAAGCCTGTTGATTTCATTTAAATGACTTGCCAAATTCAATTTCTTTGGTAAACCTCACATTTATGATGCGATGCAAATAATTGAACAGATTTAAAAGTTGAAAGAGTAATACTTGTCGTGCCCCAGAATGGTTTGTTTTAAGCAACTGTTTCCCCCAGAGCAATATTGTGGACTAGCCCTGTATTAATGTCTCAAAATAAGCTGATTTAATGCCATTGACAAATGAATTGCATCTCCCATAATGCACATGGATCATGGATGGGAATTCCCAGTCCAAACGTGGAACAGCAACTACTCACCACAACACTGTTTCTATCCAGAAAAATACCGCATGGATCTCAGTTGTTGTTAGTGGTGCTCAGACATGGCAATGCTTTGAAAAAAATGTGACAATTTGTGTTTAGTGAAAGTCAAATATGAAACATCAAAATTAATTACAACTGGCCCTTTGAGGACCACCATATCTCTCGTGTGGCCCTTTGCGAAAATGAGTTTGACCCTCCTGCTTTAAATGGTCACACATTAAGGTGAATGTATTTTGGGGTTGAGAAATATTAAGCATTTGACTTGTAGGTGTCCATGGAACAATCACCATTTTTTCTTCGTCAATACTAAATATCTTATTGACTTTTGTTTTGTGCTGTTGATACCCAGATACTGGCACTCAGGTGCCCGATTGATTCATGATTGACAGCACATGCGATCAAGCAGTGGCAATTACAAATATTTACAGTTAGGGCCCAAACTCTATCATCCAAGATTGCAGAGCAGGGTTTATCAGATATACTTCCAGAATTAGGGAGTGGAAAGAGTGAAATGACCTGTGAGCACTGCAGTCCTGACATCAACCCTATTGAACAGCTGTGGGGTCAGCTAGGTTGTGCTGTTCTTTCCAGATTGACCACTCTTATATTCTGTAAAACAGAAGCATGATACATAACATATGGAGTCCTGGCGACTGCAACATTTTGAATGAATTTTAATACAAACAGGCCCAGTAAACAGAATACCAAAGCTGGGAGACTTGGCCAAAACAAACAAAAGTGGGAGAAAGCCACAAACCAGAAAATCAATTGTCAGAATTGAATTGTTCCACCAAGTGTACAATCCAAAAATTTAACTATAATGCATAAAACATGAAAACAGAACCCATAACTATAACAATAACATGATGCAAAGCTGTGTCACTAGTCAAAGAAGCAGAAGAGAGTAAGAAGACAAAGTGCAAAACCAGTAACCAGCAGACATCAACCCAGCTCCATCAGCCTCCAACCTGCCAACCTCTCCATTCTTTAATATGAGGAAGCTTATCCCGTTCAAGTTTCTAAGCCAATCAGGTCTGAAAACAGATCACATGTTAATCAAGCAGACACTCATTCTTAAAAATGATACAGTGACATGTAACACCAGCAAAACCACATTGACTGAATTGTGACAAATGCTTGTTGAGAATGGGATTCCTTCCCACAGTGTGTGYCCAAGCTGGTGAGCAGCATGAAGAGGAGGTGCCAAGCTGTTGTGGCTGTTTGATTCTTTTACATGCTACAGATTTCCTTTGTTTGATAAATGAATAAATAGATAAATTGACAATATGTCTTCCTTCTTAGGACTTCAATCATCCAATCCATTTATCAACACCAAACAAAAGTCAATTGTATTATAATCTATTTGGCATTGAGAGGGATGGTTTGACAAGTTGTTTTTTTTTTTTTTTTTTTTTCATGGGGGCCAACCCACACACTCAACTCTGCTGTTCAAGCCACAAATACATTTTCCCTTACAAATTCAACATCATTTATGGAGAAATAAACAGGCTTTCCACATGAATAAGATAAACAGATCAACATTTTGATTCAACTTGAAAATAATGCTGCTTAAAGACAGTGTTCTCCAAATTTGACTTGTGCTGTCTTGAAAGAAGTTCCTTTCTTGTCCAAACTTCAGTTAATTTGGTTAATTTGCATTTGCTAATTGAACTCCTTTGAATAATTGTCTGAACTTGCAAATAAGTTACAGCCAAATTAAAAGTGGCGATTTGACTGAAACTTAACCAATTGGACCAAAACAACATTAAACTTAATTGTTTATGCCAATATAGCTAATGAGGCTTGCTGAAATAACTGTATGGTGCAAGAGATATTTGTACAATAATGACCTCATCTGTAACTTGTTCAGTTGAAAGGAATTCTGAACTTTTTAAAAATCTTACATGGGAAAATTATTCTAAACCCAATGAGAATGGAGCATGGTCTCAGAGGAAAGAGGGAGCAATTGAGCACAAAGTTAGTTACAAGGGTTTAATTTGATAACCCACTTACCTGACCTCAAAAATCACATGAGCAATATTTATCAGGCATGGATTTTCAAATGTCTTTCTTTATAGTGCRCTCCACCATAAAAGGTAACAGAATATTGTTCTGATATTCTCACTTTATTTTGAAAATGACTCATGGATTCTWATTCAGAATTCAGAAGAAGCCAAAGCAAAACCTGAAACCAGATGTAAATAATCTTTAGTGTGCTTGTATCTCATTTTGTTGCAATAGACTGGGGTATTATGTGTTATCATCTTATCTATTTGTGAGTGTTTTGTAGACCTGATAGCAGAAAAAAACAGTTCATATCACAAAACTAATCCTCACCACKTAAATTTGCCTCGAACACCTGTTGTGCACTTCTTTTTAGTCAAAGATCTGATGTCATTTTGAAGAATTTCTGCTGCATAAATTTGCATTTCTGGCAGAAGAAATGCTTTCATTTTTGACTTTGAAGGAATAAAAGAAAGTAGATGAAGACAGTGTAGATTTGAAGTGATAGTCTGTTTGCACAATAAAAAAATCTGTAAGTTCCATTTCCCATTTTGTTTTCAGAGAGTTGCTGCCCTTTATCTAAAAGGCACTTCATTCAGGTTTCAGACATGTAACTGCGTTTTGTATTTCTTTCAATTAAATAAATACACTATATATATA
>NW_013952478.1:17262-18703 GCF_001266775.1 Austrofundulus limnaeus
TTAGGGTCTTTTAAATCAAGCAGAAAAACAAAAAAAATCTGTTGTTTGAGGCACTGTGACTGAGATTAGCAGTGGATAGAAGCTGTGCTTTAGTTTGTATAAATCAGTTAAGATTCTCTGCTCTGTTCAGTCTTTTAATGACCTTTAGGACTTTGGGTAGTGACCGTAAGAATTAAAAGTCTTGCAGATGGAAGTTCTCAGAGTTTTAGGCCTCCCTCTGCTTGATAAAATGGAGGTGTAGTGATCCTGAAGGACCTTGGCAATGTTGCTTTTTCACTTTGGTGAAAACTACTAAAACGTGTCAGATTTGCTCACAAGGACTTCACCATGCCCAGCAGTATTTCTTCAATAATATATACAAATGTACATGGCCAAAGATGCTGAAGAGAAAAAAAAAAATAAAGGACTGAACATGTCCCAAACTTACAGAACAAAACAATATGTTGCCAGGTCTGTTAAATACATCCTATTTTGTTTCTTTAAGCCCTTTCAGCTTACCAACCATTGTTTTGTTTTCACCATTTTGGAGTCATGCAATCATAAATTGTATCTCTGGGCAATAGATGCAGTAAGCCTCTTCATAAATGTAGCTGAAAGCTTGTTGTATGGTTTTAATCCAAGTGATGACACAAACTGAGAAGTCAGATGGAGCACAGCTTGCAGGTGACATATTGTTACAGTGGAAAATTCAATACCTTTGTCTCTCAACCCTGAACAGGATCAAATATGATGAAATAAAATAAAAACATTTAGTCCTATGCAGCCAAGGACACTGTGTAGGGTGGTGTTGCTGTCGGTGAGACAAATGACACATGGCCACACTAAAACAAAGCCAGCTCAGTTCACACTTTGCTGACTCGCTCATATCCCCTCAACATTAAACTTGCCATTTCTGATCTCACCATTAGTCTTCAGAAAACAGAATGATGTAGTTCAAGGACAGTGGATGAGTCYCCATGCTGATGCAGCTGCGCCAATTTTTCATGTACAATAATAATGAGACAGCCTGAGAAACTGGCCCAACGGGTTTAAATCAGCTGCTGGGGTTTGAAAATTAAATTGAGCAAAGCTGGCACATGCGTTGTGTGTACTTTTCCATCTACATATCAAAGTTAATTAAAGGATGTCCTAACTCAGCTGTCATCAATGTGATATAAAGGATAGTTGGGATGAGTTCAAGGGTTTAGATTTTAAAATGGATTTTATATGCTTGTGGTTTATTTGGAATCACCACTCCCTCTTATCAGTAACTATTAAAGTCAAAATTTTCCCTCTGCTTGGTGTTTATAGCATTTGTGGTTTTATTGAATTAACAACACAATCAACCATTTCATTACATGAGATAATTCACTCATATTGGATAATCAAAATAGATAATTATAACAGCTATATTTCAAAAACACAAAAACATAATTTATTTCTTCATCAACAAAATGTGAAT